>NC_141188.1:4610000-5052500 GCF_055505025.1 Bos grunniens | reverse complement strand
TATTGTCAGGCAAGGGGAAGAGGATCATTTTTAGGGAGGGGTCTGGGGTGCAGTCCTGGGTTGGTGCGCCCTCCTTTCAGTCACCTGCTTGGCTTTGCTGGTTTGGGAATATCTGGATTGGATTTCTGTTTTAATTGGCGTTAAATTGTTGAGAGGGTGCATTGTTTCCCAGTACAGTCAAACTCAGGCACTGAGGTTGGATCTCGCCTTGGATGTTCTCCTCACTCGGGCTTCCCTGGGAGGGCCTGGGCTCCCGCCTGCTTGCCCCTTGCATGTTTCCCAGGTTCTGGCTGCTTCTGTTGTTCGTCCACACGCTGCTGCTGCAACAGTAAGCAGGTTTTGGAGATGATAGACATTTTTTCCTTTCTCTGTCCATTGTGTCTTTCTGAAATTCTGCGCCAACACGGACAAGGATCTGTCTGTTGTTTTGGAAGGGAGGAAGTCGAGAATCAATGGCACGATTATAGATTTGACCATCTCTCTTTTCTCGGCAAAATGTAATCCAGGATTTGCCTATTCTCGCGATCGCGGCGCATCCTGCAGGAAAATAGCCAAGTCGAATCCCTCCAAGCCACCGTCACGGGGCTGCTCCCCAGGCCTGCAATTGCTGCTCCCAGCAGGGCCGCTGGTAACCATACGTATTGAACCGAGGTGCGTTTCCAGATTTGAAATATGGGCATTTCTGCCTCGACTTGCTGGCTGCAATCTTAAAAGGTGTGCTCTGCAGCAGCTCCTTTCTGGAGGAAATTAGCATATGGTAAATATAGGTCAAGTACGTACATGCTTATAAATTCCACTCTAAATCTTGCTCGAAGGCGTGGATATATAGGAGGGAGTGATGAGCTGGGACTGCATCGAGGTTTAGAAAATTTGGTTGTAAAAAATAGCCTCAGTTTTTGAGTTCAAAGTAAAGTGCATCTTCAGCAAGATCAGATGATGAAATAAATTAAATCAGCAGTGAAGGTCAGTATACATTCTGACTTGGGAATGTGAACTTTTCAGAAACCTGTATTTATTACATTTTACTATTTTTAAAAGCCAGCTGCGAGATTCATAGCAAGAAATGGTGCGACATACCAATGAATGCTGACCCGAAGTGAAGGCTCTTTTCAAAATGGTTAATACGCCTGATTGGCAAGTCATCCCTGGCGCCTGTGTCATTGTTACAGCACAGCTTTAAAATATATGGATTTAAAACGCAAGTATCGTGACTAATATTTATTTCAAGTACAGAATGTGTCACAGCAGTGGGCCATCCTATTATTAATGCAGTAAACTGTGTAATACTCTATAAGAGCCAGCCCTGCTTCAGTTCTTAGCTACATGAAAATAACAGTAAAACATGTCTGTTTTTTCCTGCTAAGCTTTATTGTTACCTGGGAAGGTACTGGCATTCAGAAAAGCCAAATGCAGACAAATAATGTGAACATAAACCATGCCTGAGCATCGCTCTGCTGTGCAGAAATCTCCCTGCACTGCCCCTCAAACTTTGAGAATATATATATATATTTTTTTTTAAATTAAAAATAATTAAAATAGAAGGAAACTGCTGTATCTCCAGAAGGTAATCAGAAATAAACATTCTAGTAAATATTCTAAGTCAGCCAGGAAGTAACTCAGATGGTTAGTACTCACTGCATCACACGTGAAACACTAATAATATTTATGAAAACAGTCCTTGGTCAGGGGGTGGGGGGTTGAAAGGAAGCAGCCCACGGAGGTCTGAGTTTTCCATCTGTGGTTTGACATGGTCGTGAGCAGGGGGAGGGTGCTACCTAGCCTTGTGTTATTTTGTGCAGGAGCAGAGTTCCCTTACTGTATCCAGCAGGTCTTGAGTTTGCATTATGTTGTCCCTTTAAAATTGAGAACAAGAATTTATTTTAGAAAAAGAAAGGAAAATGCATCTCATACCTAGGCAAGTTGGGAGATGCGTAGAGGCGATATTTGAACCTGTTTGCCCCCACTTTTCATGAACTGGGAAAACGAGTGTCTCAAAAGCTCTCAGGGAAAACCAACTTGGAACTGCGGTGATCACAAAAGGGCCTTGTCTGTCTCTCTTCAGCTCCTCCCCTTTCCAGGCCGAGTTCCCGGGAGCTGGTGTCACGGGGTGAAGGGATGGTCCAGACCCTCTGGCAGTTCAGGTTCAATGCCCTGACACCCACCCGTGCCCAGCCTGGTGGGGATGGGGGTGGGCAGCCTGGGTCCCTCTCCCCGCTGCCTCCTTCCGAGTCACTCAAGAGGAGATGCTCAGGGCTGGCTTCAGAGGCTTTTTTTTTTTTGGTGGAAACATTCAAATCCAGTAGGTGCAGTGCACATGGTAACTGAATCCCCAGGTTCTCAGGCACTTTTCTGAAAGTCGGAGCTTGTTGTGGTGTTTGGCTAAATTTCTGGGAGTAGCTGGCTGAAGGCATTAGACTACTGAGAGTCTGGCTGATTCCCAAAGGGTTTCTGCAAATTAATCACCCTCTGAGCTAAATTTGTTTATAGACGTATTTGGAATGGAGGAGATCGCCTGGGATGCATCCTTTCCATTTGTTCTGCAGAACACCTGCTCAAAGTATTGGATGGCAGCCGTCCCCCCCCCGCCCCAACCCCGGGTCCTCCTGGTGTGCCAGGACCCAGTATCTCATGACGGTGGCAGGGGTGATGACAAAGATAATCATACATCTACGCCTCCATTTTTCCTCCAGGGAATCGAGGGCCCCGAGTCATCTCCGCAAGAGTTGAGGTGGTCCAGGGGATGCAGGCATACGTGGAGATTTTATATATGTATAAATCCATTTGTCTGTTTCTATAGCAATTGCTTCTTAAAAATAATTTAGTAGTTTAATACAAAAGCAGGAGATGGATTTTTATGTGCTCATAGAGGGAAGATTTTTTTTTTTTTTTAGTTTCACACATGTTCAGTTTTAATGGGTAATAATTACATCTTTGTGTTTTGATGTCAGGCTGGTTAGGAGCCCTGATTCTGCAGGCAGGCTCCTCATTGATTTGCTGGGAACCGCTGATTCGAGAGAGAGAGTTGCAGGCCAGGCTCCCCTTCTGTTTTCAAGACCAGTTAACACTTAAGTGGCTCCTTCAGTCCCCTTTCTACAGTCACTTTTTTTTTCTCCCCAGCCTTTCTGTCCAGGCCCTGGAATCGAATACACATATGGTTTTGTGGTTGGGTTGTTTCTGAAAGGCAGATTCCTTAAAAAAAAAAAATGACCCCCCCACCGCCTCCCCCAACCAACCCTCTTTCGAGGCTTTTTTCCCACCTCCTGACTCCAGGCTGTGGGCTTGCAGGCCCGAGTCTCTGCTGCTGTGCCCTGGATGTGCGGGGAAGGCAGTGAAGATGAGCGATAATCAATCTTTCCGAGAGAAGCGATGGGCATGAGAAGGCCGCCGTCCTGTGACTAAACACACCCCTTTTATGGAGTGTTGGTACTAATAAAGGACGGCTTATTACTGAGGCAGAGACCAAAGCCTGGGTGAGGTCAACCCTGACTGACAGTCATCAGTCATTCTTAATGATACTTTTTCCCGAGCTTTCTAAGGGATTCTGAGCAGAGTGCAAATCATTCGGGGTCATTCATAGTTCATGTACCCACAGATGGCAAAGGTTTTGAAAGACTTCGGTTTAAACTTGTTAAAAAAAAAAAAAGATCCTCACTTTTTTTTTTTTTTTAAAGGAAGGGAAAATACCCCCAAACAAAACATAGATTTTTCTTATTGGAACGTTTTCATGTTCTTTCAACCTAGTAGATGTTTTACACACTATGGTGCTTGTGCATTATTAAAAGAGACATAAATTTATGTTTTATGACGTCTGTCTTCTTTAATTATTACCTTTGATGTCTATTGGTGACTAAAGAGAGCTTAACAGGATTTCTTTCTCTTCTTAAATTTCGTGTCGTGAAACCCAGCTAGTCCCTGACACATGTGTGTTCCTCACCTTCAGGATTATTTTATAAATCCCTTTCTGATGAGCGGAAGTGTCAAATCAAGGACAGGTCATAAAGTAAAAGTATAAACCTTTTAAAGAGGGACCTTGGTAATATATAAACATTCTGCACACTATCTGAATTTTTTATGGACTAAAGAAAAATTATATTTCAGCTGGAGGAAGGGAGAAGTTTAAACATCAGCCTGTGTTTTAATGTATGATTTTCCCCCCCTCATGCTCTTATTTATAGCCACAGAAGGAACCATTGGTGTTCAGGGCGATTTTAAACATTTTGACTTGATTTGGAGCCTGCCTGTTAATTGTACGTGTTTAAATGCAGAAGGTTGACTGTAAATTGATTCTTGAGCCGACATTGAACACCAAGGGAAGCAATGGATGTGGGGCAGAGGCCTGGGTCTTTGTTCTTTCACTGATTTTTTTTTTTTAAATAATCTTCCCTGAGCCTCAGTTTCCTCCCTATAAATGAAAGGTTTGGCTTATACCCCTCCCCACCCCCCACCAGGGCCATGCTACTATACAACCCTGCCATCCCCTTAACTGATCTTACCTCCTGACTTGGAGCGCATGGCTGCCATGAAGCAACAGCTGTCCCCCTTGTTTTTTTAAAGCTGGTTGTGCACAGAGAATTTGTGTTTGGTAAAAGTTGAGTTTATTTTTGCTCGTAACACTGGAAGTAAGCTGAAATCAACAACTTCCGGCCTTCTGCCAGCTTTGGTGTCAAGGCGAATGGAAGCGGTCCCCACACAGGAGGCCTCGACATCCGACCAGGAGGACCTCTTGGGAGTGACTGTTTGAGGCGACTGCTGTGATGATGGGGGCCTAGGACTTTGGGGAAAGCTTCCTGGGTGCCCTGCGTCTGAAATCTTGGAAGGGGAGGCTGGAAACACCACTGACTGTGCTTTTCAAAGCGAAAGGGCTGACTTGCTTTGTTACGGAAATACAGGGTATTTTGAGTTGAATTCAGCAGGTGTTTCCTGACCACCTACTGTGTGCAAGCAAGCTGGGGCACTAGGTGAGTGAAGCTCTGGAGCCCACAGGGACGACGTTGGAGCTGTGGCTTCTAATGGTTCCTCCTGTGAAGGTGCAAACGTGACTTTCCCAGTGGCAAGTGGGCCCCTCCTGTGTCCACCACCTCACCATGCCACTCTGAACGTTGCTTCTTGGGCCCATGAAATGGGGATTCCACGGAAATGTATACCCTATGGAAATGTAGCTGACCATCCACGCATCAGGAGGGGAAGGGGCTCCTGGCAGGGCGTATCCCGTGTGGGCAGCCCGGAGCCCTTCACCGAAGCCCATCCTGCTACTGGGCTTGCCTCACTGCTGGGCGTTAGCAGGAAGAGGGGGCCCTCCAAGCCTCGGGTTCTCTGAGGACAGGTTCTCCGTGGGGGTGTTTTTGGCATGAGTTGTTTAGAATTCAGCCACACAAGAGCCACTTGGTTGAGAGGCAGGCTTGCTCTGCATGAATGTCAAATGTCAGTTCATCTGGTAAAACGTGAGGCTTAAATTATGGCCTGTGCTAAACAATTTAGTTTAGAAATAAGTGCTATCTTTAGGGAAACCCTATAAAAGGGGATCAGCTGTAAAAGATGCGACTCAGTAGTGGGGGGGGTGTGTGTGCCTGTACACAAAACTAGCAACATATTTTCAAGGCAAAATTATAGACACAGATGTAAATGTTTGCTTGCAGTGTATAAATGTCTTCAATATTCAGACCACAGAAGATGTGAAAGGGGAGAAAGTATTTGGATGTAGCTGTTGTTAATGTTTAGTTTTCCTTATGCAATCAGTAGATCGTCCGTCTCCAAGGAATGGATCTCTCTCTGCTCCCCACTACCCCCCTCCCGTTTTTCTGGAACCTTCCACCATTCCCACTGGTGAGCCCACTGGGTCTTTGGTTCCCTCCTGATTACCCTCTGGAAGACATCTATCAGGCACTGTCTTATCTGTTTGTAAGGCAGCTCAGGCCCCAGATTTAAGTCATGGGTTCTGGCTACAAGTTAGAGTGTGATTAATAATTGACTAATGTAGCTTTTATTTATCACAGGCTAGCACATTTCGCCATTACTAGTTAATTTATGTTAAGTGTAAGCTGTCGTTCAATCTGTTTTTCAACTTTTTTTTTTTTTTAATCCTAAGTCTATCTTTCACTTTTTGAGAAACAAAATCCTCATACAGGGTACAGGCTCGCTCGGTGCCAAAAAGTTGATTTCCTTTTCACTGAAGCCATACATCACCAGGCCTCCCAGCTGCACTGTCAGCCTGTGACAGAATGACATGTGTCATTTATCAAAGGGGCCAGGCTGGGCCTTGGGAAAGGCTGCCGACAAAGCCTGAGAGAGTTCATTTTGCAGTCCCCTCCTACCCTCTGTGAGCCCCTTGCCAGGAAAGGCTGTGATGTTTCTGTCTTCACAGCATTACTGTAAGTCCTTCAACCTTCACAGCATTAACCCTCGGCACCTCAGCGTGCAGCAACCCTGCAGAGTCCAGCTGGAGAGGCTTGGAGACCCCCGCGGGTGCGTGGTCCAGCCTGGGACCCCCCCACATCGCTGTGTAGGTGCACCCCCTCAGAGTGTTGTGTCTCCTTTCTCTCCCTACTTTCTCATGACTTTCAACAATTCAAGCCTTAAGTTTTCTCAAGTGTGACAAGGTCAGAAGCAGGAAGAATCTCCCTTGTATTAAAAAAGTCGGTCCCCAGCTCCCCCCGGGCAGAAATTCTGTCTTCTATGTATTTTAGGGTCTGCCTAATGACTGTTTTACTCTAGTCTATTTTTGACACCACCTACTAAAACCCAATAGTTGTTTCTTCTCTATCTCTGTTGCTTAGAACCTGTAACCCCATCCTCACCCGCACAGAGACAGTGTTGGGGTTCGGGTGTCACTCTTACTCAAAAGGATATTTTTCGAGGAGGAAGAGAAAAGGCTACCTTTACCCCCCAAGTTGCATACTTTTCCTATGAGTCCCGAAACCACCCCAAAACAACCAAAAAAAAAAAAAAAAAAGGAAAAGGGAAGAAAAATATCCACCAGAGGGGAGCGCAGTGTTAAAATATAAAAGCACTTAGTTAAAAGGAAAAAATATATATATTTTTTCCTCCTTGAAGGGAAGAGTTTTGCATTTTAATCCCGTGTGGGAACATGAGAAAAGTTACTATTTCTCCCATCCCTACCCTTTTGTACTTTGTGTCGTCCTAGGACTGAAGTTATTTACAGCTTCAGATATCATTTAAAGAGATAGCTAAGCAGACTGTTGCCTCCGCCAGGAACTTTCCAGAAAGAAGTCCTATAAATTAGCCATTGCTCAGGAGTGGCTGTTTTCTAGGCAGAGCTGGCCCTTTCATTTGTCTGCATAAGGCTAATTTATTTTTGCAGCCAGATGTGAGCTGACAGCCATCACTCAGAGCTTCCTTCCCCACCGTCACGAGGTCGGGAAAACAGTCACGTTTCCCATTTTACAGAATCCCCATCAACATTATTGAAGATGGATGTATCTTTAAAGCAAAGATTGATTGTGGATATCGGAGTTATGGTGCCATTTATCATGGTGAATATTATTTAGACTTGGGTTGTACAAGGCTGTAACTTGAGACCCAGCCAGGGGAGGGACAATCTGGAAATGTGAATCCATGAACTTTAATGGATGGATGTTTTTTTCAAAGCTCAACTCACTATAGCGTGATTTACTTTTCTTACAGAGAGGAAACAAGCGTTTCGGTTTTAAAGGGACAGCACACTGGATTGTCCTGTTGAGTGGGGTCCTGCCCCGCGTCCTCCCCGGGGAGGCCCAGGATGGTCGGAAGTC
The DNA here is from genome assembly GCF_055505025.1 of Bos grunniens. NCBI lineage: Eukaryota > Metazoa > Chordata > Mammalia > Artiodactyla > Bovidae > Bos > Bos grunniens. The sequence goes on along the minus strand of NC_141188.1, from coordinate 5,044,752 downwards.
CTGAGAAAGCCGGGCAGCCCAGCCCGTGGCCCTGTAGACACGCCTTAAAGGCCAGATTCCAGGTCTCTCATCCCTGTAAGGACCTGGTGGTATTAGGGGTGGAGATGCGCCCCAGAGCCTGCCATTATCAGGGAAACAGTTAAGACGCTATTTATCTGAAGCCAGCTCGCCTCTCCTAAGTGCTGCAGAAAGTGGCCATTTATATTTAGGAAGACAGATGAAGCCGGAATGCTGGTGTGTCAGGAGCAGGAAGATCTGGGGGAGAATGCTCAGATATCTCTGGGTTCCTAAAGGTAGGAGCGTATGCAGTGGAAGGTGTCTCGGCGACCTAATTAATACCAGCCTTTCTCGCCTGATCACTGTGCTTAGTTTCTGCTGCTGGCTCTTTCAGGGGCTCTCAGACCTTTCCGCCAGGCGTCAGGGCGTCCGAAGTGGAAGCTTCCAAGGACTGGCTCTCCTGTCTCCGTTCCTAGAAAACAGTAGCACTGGACATCCCAGCGAGTTTGTGATTCCTTCCTTGGGGGATCCAAGAAGTTCCTGTGTCAACTCAACCACCCGAGGGCAGGGGACACGTGCTTCATTTACAATGAGTCACTCTGTGCAGACCTGTGCCTTGCCTGCCTGGGGCGTGGCTCTTTTGACCCTCAATCATTTTATTTGTTGCTAATGTTGTCTGATTTCTCTCTTCCATTTCAGGGGAGCGGGTGCCAGCCGTGAGTATAGAAGCTCCTGAAAGTGAGAGAGGGTCAGTCCAGCCGGGCAGGTGTGCCGTCCTAGCCCTCCTGACTAGGGAGGCCGCCCCTATGCCCCGGGAGCAGACGCATTCTGTGGAGCTGGGTCCCACGGACCCACAGAGGGCCCCCACAGAGGGCCGCAAAGCAGCTCTGATGCTTAGACTGTCCCTTGGACTGCCTACCCTCCCCGCCACTTTGGGATTTAAACGTAGGCAGTTGCTTGCAATTGTGCGGTGCCCTGAAGAAAAAGTAATTCTTCTTTTTCAGCACTGGATGCTCATCAGCTGTCAGATGGCCCCCTCTGACGGCACAGGCCAAGCTGTGGGACCCCGAATGCTTGCCTCTGTTCGTAAAGTCACTCCTGGACACACCTGTGTCCCCGGGGACCCTGGGCCTCCTGAGGGCAGGACAGCGGGGTCTTCTTCCCTCTGAGCCCAGCACATCGTGCTATTGGATGACAGAGCACCTCGGTGAGCAAGGCCTGGCTCCGGAGGACCAGGGCACGGGCAGCCGCCACGTCCGGCAGGCTGAGTGGACCCGCATGCGGGGATGGGAGGGGATTCAGAAAACAGGCACCTTTTTGTCTATTTCAGACTGCTAACCCCCGTCCGTGGTGGGAAGGTTCTCTTGGGAGCGGCCTTATTTGTACTATCGACGCATCTAAAAACAGAAAACTGAAATCCAGGGTAGCAAAGAGAGGGACAAGGAAAGAGGGTGAAATGAATCCCTGGCACCCGCTCTCGAATGTTAGGTAGGGAAGGGTGAACTCACACCTGGGAAAATAAGGTTGGGGGTCTACTGGTCGGCGAACTCAGGGCTGTGGTGATGTGGGTATTCTAAATACCAAGATCTCCCATCCATCTCGTGGGTGTACAGGTCTGTGTTTATTTGCAAGTTAAAAGCACATTCTTGGCCTTTTAGGAACCTATGAAATATCTGCAAACAGGAAGTAGTCTATCAAATTCATATGAATCACGGCGTCCGTGATATTGGCTGAGGTTAAGTCGTTACACTAAATATATTGTAACCATTATTAATGCATGGGGTCCTCTGCCATCTTGGTGATATAGGACCACCGCTTCCTGATGAAAAGCTGTGGGTGGGGGTGGGTTCAGCACAGCCCCCCACCATCTTGTAGTGATGGGTGGGTGCTCAGGAACTCAAGTTTCTGACCAGGCAGCTTGTTCACGCGCACACACCCAACAGGTTGACTGCAGTTCCCAGGAAGACAGAAAACGGGAACAGAAGTGCCCGAACTTCAGCAGACACGACCGAGCATCCAGAAGGAGGCTGAATTTATCACGGCACATTACGGAGTGCAGCAAATGTCATGAAAACCATTGTTTTTTAATTTTTTTTCTTGGAGCGTTTGAATGAGGTGATTTATGGGAGTTATCCATCTTAAGGGTCATCCGTCATTTTTTAGTTGCTAGGCAATCAAACCAGCAGCTGTTTGCTTTGAATCAAGCTGAAAAGTTGTCAGTCACCACACGCAGGTATGACCTTAGTGGTTGAACACATCATGTGTGCACAATTAAAGAGGCGTCATCTCTTCCCCAACCAGGTCCCCTGACTGCCCTGCCAGTTGTTGGGGTAGTGCTGGCCCTTCTGGGCTGCTCCGAGAAAAAAGAAACAAAGGAGTGGATGGAAAATTCCTTGACTGGGAAACTTGAAAATACGCCTCAAACACTGTCTCACCCTTTCACTCTGTGCTCCACAGAGGGGCTCAAATAAGAGCCACCAGGGGCTGGGCGGCGAGCCCAGTGGTTTACAGTATTTCAAGAAACCAGGCTAAGAAAAGCAAACCTCAGTTCTCTGGTGGGAGAACCGAACCCCAGCTGTTCAGCACGCGGCCCAGATTGGAGGCCAGCCCAACGGTGTTTAGGGGTTGGCAGCCAGTGCCCAGTGGTGAGATGATGCTCTGTCCTGGTGGGTCCCTAGCGGGGGCCAGGGGCCATCAGCTGCTGCCCTTTCCCCTGGGAGCTCTGGCCACTCAGCGTGGAGTGGATGCCAAGTCTCACGCGCCACCACCATGCTGAGCCCCTGTGTCTCCTGGGGTCCTTCTGATCCCACCTATGTCGCCTCCCCCAACCTGGAGCATTTTGAGTCCTTCTGAAACACTGCTGACATTGAGGGGACAATTCTGGGTGTAGGCAGCACACCAGCTAATGTGTTGGCCGTACCACCTGCCTGCACCCTGAATTTTAGATATTCACAAGACTCCAAAAACTACCCCTAGCGAGGAAAACAAATGCATATTACCGTGTATTTTTCATAATTTGGATCAGGTGCCCATCGTTTGTGAATCGTCCAAGTAGGAATATTTCCTTTGTTTCTCAGTTGGGTTTAAAATGTATCCACACAGGGAGTCGGAGAAGGCAATGGCATCCCACTCCAGTACTCTTGCTTGGAAAATCCCATGGACGGAGGAGCCTGTTAGGCTGCAGTCCATGGGGTCGCTAGGAATCGGACATGACTGAGCGACTTCACTTTGACTTTGCACTTTCATGCATTGGAGAAGGAAATGGCAGCCCACTCCAGTGTTCTTGCCTGGAGAATCCCAGGGACGGGGGAGCCTGGTGGGCTGCTGTCTATGGGGTCGCACAGAGTCGGACACGACTGAAGTGACTTAGCATAGCATAACACACAAGGAATTAACAGCCACAAAGCCACGTTTTAGGCATCTGTGTGTCACAGAAGAGTATCTTCAGTAATTCAGGCTACCTGGATGGTTTATTTAGTGGATTTTGCTGGTGGATATTTAGATCATGTGGCTGAGAGATCTTTAGTGTGTATTTTGGAAAGTCTAAAGCTAATTTAGGGTGCAGAGGGAGGTGGGAAGGGTGTTCAGGATTGGGGGACACATATGTACCTGTGGCCGATTCATTTTGATGTATGGCAGAAGCCATCATGGTATTGTGAAGTAATTATCCTCCAATTAAAATAAATTAATTTTAAAAATAAATAAAATTAGTTTAATTTGGGAGCTGAGTGAAAGCCGCTCGATCGTGTCCGACTCTTTGTGACCCCAGGGACTATAGCCTGCCAGTCTCCTCTGTCCATGGGATTCTCCAGGCACGAGTACTGGAGTGGGTAGCCATTCTCTCCTCCAGGGGATCTTCCCGACCCAGGGATTGAACCCAGCTCTCCTGTTTTTGTCTTCTTTTAGTTTTGCTTCCTTTTGGTCTTTACCCTACTGTGTCTGGGAACTGTGCGTATGTGTAACAGCATCTAGCATACTTCTTCATGTTAGCTTGCTGCTGTTGCTGCTGCTAAGTTGCTTCAGTCGTGTCCGACTCTGTGCAACCCCAGAGACAGCAGCCCACCAGGCTCTGCCATCCCTGGGATTCTCCAGGCAAGAACACTGGAGTGGGTTGCCATTTCCTTCTCCAATGCATGAAAGTGAAAAGTGAAAGTGAAGTTGCTCAGTCGTGTCTGACTCTTAGCGACCCCATGGACTGCAACCCACCAGGCTCCTCCATCTATGGCATTTTCCAGGCAAGAGTACTGGGGTGGGGTGCCATTGCCTTCTCCGTCATGTTAGCTTAGGAAGCCCAATTTGGGAGTTGGGCTTCCCTTAATTTGTCATCAATTTTTTTTTTAATTTGTTCATTTGTTAGGTGTTTCTGAGGGTATGAAACCTTTCCTTCAAGTGGGCGATTCTGCCCGTTGGAAGTGAGTTTTCTGATCACGGCTTCTCAGGAGCCAGGTGTATACTGGACTCCAGGTAAACCATAAAAGGAGCCCTGATATGACCTGTCCCCCCGCCACCACCCAGACAGCAGTGACTCCAGACAGCAGTGAGAGGTTCAAGGGAGGACCCACAGTCCTTCACCTGAAATCCTGGAGGTTTTGGAAGACAGAATTTTTCAGATTTTTGAAAAGAAATTCAGTGCCTACACTGTGTTATTTTGCAGCATCTTCGCTTAATGATACGTGGATTTTCTGAACTGTATGAATATTAACAGTGCCCAGAGTGAATAAATAGAGACCTCGAATATATAGGTTGGGTTTTTCCTGCCAGTGAGGTCAGGTCAGGCTAGACTTCTCATAACCAAGCAAGGAGAAACCCCTTTTGGGTTTGGACTTTGGAGTAGAGGGGAGAGGTTGTGGATCCGTCTCACAGACCTGCCTGTTCTGGGAACCACACACGCCCCATGGCCTGGCTGCAGCTTCCTTGGTTCTGAGTTGTGGGCTGGTGTCGCCTCTCACCCTGTCCTGGGGCTTCTTCCTGGAGCTGTCGCCTGCCATTCCGCTCCCCCATCCTCCTCCCCCACCACCCCCCTCCCCCATTCTTCCCCACCAACCCCCTCCCCCATCCTCCTCCCCCCCACCCCTCCTCCACCCCTCCCCCATCCTTCTCCTCCATATCCCCCCTCCCCCACCCATGTAGAGGGGTGTATCCCTTATATCTTCAGCCTTCCGACACCTTCCCAGTTACCTATTTAAAACTTGAAACTGTAGAAACATGTTTTCCTGCCAGTGTATTTTGCTACATCTCCTGAAGTACAGTTTTCTCTCATTTTGGGGGGATTTGGAATCAGTCTCATAATGCAGTTTACTTAGGGAGGAAAAAAGGAAACTCTTAAACTTCCAGTGCTCCTGTCTATTTTCCTGGCAAATACCTAAACACAGTGAGGATACTAAGAGAGGGCTTTGCCATCATCCCACCCTTGTAAGAGAGAAACCCACGCCACATGTTAGGATGACCAGGGCTGACACATGGAAGTCACGGTTGTGCCGGGATCCTTTCTTCTTTTCAGGGGGGCTGGGTGGGCTGAGTCAGCCCGTGGATTGATATTAACATGTTTAAAGGACCCTGTAAGCAAACCTCCTTTTTGAGGGGTTGTATCTCGCCACCTTCCATTTCTCACTTGGAAAGATGGTTCATCCTTTGACTTGTCGGGCGGTGCCACCAAGGTGCTTGTTCACTGCACAGCCGCTGGCTGCCCTGCTCCCCACGTAGGATGCATTTCGCAGGCTGGTAAGTCTTCCTTTGTGTAGTGTGGGTTGGGAGGATTCATTGATTTTTAAAATCCTTAAAAAAAAAAAAAAAACTTCTAGGAGGCACATAATTATTTGTAAAACGGGGTACCCTTTTGGCTGTCTTCAGAGCTCTTTGAAGGGCAAGGCCACACCTGGGGTTTTGTTGTCTTTCAGATTCCTCATCATGTCACTGAGAAGATGCTATCTTTAGATGGGCCCCCCTCCACACAGACAGGAGCTGAAATATGTCCTGTGAGTGGGGGAAGGGGAATCTTCTCATCCCGCCGGATGCACTGCCCACGTGGCTGACTCGGCTGGGTGGCCTCCGTGGAGCCTCTGTGGCACAGCTGAATTTCCAGTTGCTGGTTTCTGCACGTCTACCCCTTCTACCCGCCATCCCCCTGCCCCCCACCCCTGACACACTGCCCTGGCCCCTGCTCCCAAACTCCGTTCTGCTCATCCTGGCTCTCTCATCCCCTTCTCATCTCTTCTCTCTCCTCCACTTCTTCTACCAATTTCCACAAACGTTATTTTGCAGTATCTTGCACTCTTCAGAGGACAATTGCTCCGAAATCTAGTAAGTCATAATAAATATAGTTCCAGATGATGGGGTAGTGGCAGTGCTCTGGGAATAATAACTGCTTTGCCAGGGCTTCCGTGTGGTTACTTGAGAGGGTTCCCTCCCCCCCCATTAAACTCTGTATCTTTTGTTTATGAGATGGGCTTCATTAGTGTGTTTTGGTGCTTGTTGTTTGGTTCCCACCATGCATTCAGAGAACAGTTCTTGATATTTCCATTAACGTTTCTGTTAAATATGACGTATTTACACACACACTTTTCTATAAACTTACTTCAAGGATGTCAGTGAAAATATTTTTTCTCTTCATGTTTGCCGGTCATAAAACACTCGAAGGAGAATTGTGATATTATGATGAGTTTTTGGATGAGTTTTAGGTCTCATGTTGGAAGGCACTGTCTTTTCCTTCGCTTTCTCAGGAGACCCAGCATGTGGAAAGGTTTTGTTTATTGCCAAACTGCTTTTATTGCTGGTGATAATATTGGTAATTATTAGTTTCCTTCCCTTGTGGGTGATGACGGTGTTAAGCCTCAGCACCCCAGGATTTTCTGTCGCCGAGAGCTGGTGGTCAGCCCTCGGCACCTTGTGCTGGCAGGTGCTGTCCGTGTGTTATCCCGCGGGAGGTGTCATCCGGGCGCCTTCCCAAGCCCGCATCAAGCTGCCTTGAGTCCTCCTGGAACCACGTGGGGAGTAAACAGGAAATAAAATGTTCACATGAAACGTGCAAGCTCCCCGGCGTCTCAACATGCAGGGCTGGGTCACTGGCTCTCAGCATTATTTCTCGGGGACTTTCCCGGGTGACCCCAGCTTGTGCACCGTACTGTTGGGCAAAAAACACTGGGGTGGCTTTAATCTCAACCCCCAAACTGACCAGCCCTGAATCCTGCGAGGGGTCTCATTTTCCCGTGAATATTAGCTTTCCCCACTGTAAATCGAGGCTGGTCTGAGGGTTCATTTACTCTCAGAGTTCATGAGCCTGTTTCTCCCATTGTTCACTGGTTGGTTTATTTCTCCAGTAAATGCTTATTTTGAGCACCTGCTGATTTCCAGACAGTTCAAGGAGAAAGAAAAAATAACTAGAAAGGTCCTCCAGGTAATGGATCTCACAGCAGAGTGGGAATATTTTGAAAACTAAAGCGGTTAGCAATATTAACTTTATATAAAATATTTTATTATGCATCCCGTGGATGTAATAATTTCATTGTGTGATGGAAAAAATGTTATCAGGATTGAAGCAAAAAATCCATCTTCCAGTTTATTTCACCTGCCCTTTCTTCTTTGCCTCCACACAGTCCATCTGTAATCTGCTCTTGCCTTCGCCATGGACAGTGGGGCAACTGCTCTGCTTCTTTCAGGGTCTGTTCCAGCATCTTGAGTCCTTTGACACGAGCGCTTTTGTTTTTAGTTAGAAGACTGTTCTCCCTGCTGCGATGTTGATGTTGATGTACTCTCGTCGGAGTCCTCTTTCTGGCGCCTGTGTCTGTGTCTAATAGAGAAATTCGGGGTGATGCATAGTGTGCGTGTGCTAAGCTCTGTGAACACTGGTCGTCACCCAGTGGCCCTGCTGATCATCGCCCAGTGGTGCTGCTGGTCGTCACCACTGACCATGCTGGTTGTCACCAGTGGGCCTGGCTGATGCTCCAAGGCTGTCGATGTGTCTTGGCTCGTCCCCACGTGACAAGCGTTTCACATATTCTTACCTGTGGCCTTCCCTGGGGTCACCAACCTAGGGAGTCAGGATTTTCTGCAGACCCAGTTTTAGCAAATTCCCATCTCTGTACAACTGCTCCCCAGCTGTGTCTTCTTGTGCCCCTCCCTGGGGAAGGAGATGAGGGTGGACCAGAGGGAGAAAGCCTGCTGCCAAATTGCGTTTCTTTATGATGATACCTCCAAAGTTAATTTTGCACCTGTGCGCACTAGATTATAAGACACACGTTTAAGGGACAGAGTTGTTATAAAATACGGTGTGGCATTCTTCTCAATGCACCTTTGCCAATGCCAACACCTAATAACAGCAGTAATAGTGGTGCACATTGTCTCTAGAATTTAAGCTCCTTGGGGACAGGGGTTTTGTCTGTTTTGTTCATTGCTGCCCATGTCATGCCTGGAACAGTGCCCGGGAAATAGTCGGTGCTCAATAAATATTTGTAGAGTGACTGGATTTACCATATGCTGGCTCAGTACACTCGCATTATGTCATTTAATTTTGATCGTGGTCCTACTCTTTTCTCCATCATGTAGAGGGAGGCTTCCTGAAGCTGGGGTCGTGTACACTGTCAGCAGGTCACTTAGAATAAGATAGATAAGGTCAGACAAATCAAGGCCGAGGTCTGGTTCCTTGGCCTCGGAAACCACCCGTATGCTGTTGTCATTTCCGCCTTTTATCACATGTCTCCCTAGAATCTGTCTTGCAATATTGAGGTGTGGGGGATGAAACTCTGGAGGAGGGGTCAGGATGAAGCCTACAGGGTCCCAGCCCTTCCACCTGCCTGCTGCAGGAGGCACCACGGAGTCTTCCAGTGCAAAGCCAGGAGCTGGGCCGCAGGACCCCTGACATCTGTTCTTTGAAAGTTGTGCATCAGGGCGGTTCCTGCACCTCAGCGTTGACTGTGCCTTCCTCATGTTCCGTGTGTGTGCGCACGCTCAGTGGTACCACGTGTGAGATGAGAACAGACATCTTACCCCTCCCATGCTTGCACATATACGAATATGTGTGTACATATAAGTGTGCGTGTACACCACACAACACACACATGCACACACACACACACACACACACACTGTTTTTGTTTCTATTTTTCCAATGGCACCAACGTTATTTTGTAGGAGAGCACGGATGCGCAAGGGTTCCCCGGTGGCTCAGTGATAAAGAATCTGCCTGCCAATGCAGGAGAACCGGAGACGCAGGTTTCATTTCTGAGTCAAGCAGATCCCCTGGAGGAAGAAATGGCAACCCGCTGCAGTCTTCTTGCCTGGAGAATGCCATGGACAGAGGAACCTGGCGGGCTACAGTCCATTGGGTCGAAAAAGAGTTGCACACGACTGAAACAGCTAAACGACAACAAAAACAACAGTACGGGTGCTCAAAGACGAGGGGGTTTAGAAGTGGCCCTCGTTTCTTAAATGGCTCATCCTGTGTCTCACTGATGAATCTGTCTGCAACCTTCTAGAACTGGCTCGTACTTTAAACTACTCACTGGTGAGTTCATCTGGGCTGTCTTGTGTGTGAGCTGCAAGCAGACATTGGCAGTCAGGACACCACGTGTGCAGACATGGTCCACGTGCCAGGGCACCAGTGGACGGCCCTGCTGGACTTCGTATGACTACGTGTACGACTGTGACACCAGGCAGCTCCACTGGCCAAATTCGGACGTCTGGTAGGCGACTCTCAGGCTGCCCACGGCGGGTACACCGGGAGCTCTCAGAAGATTGAGAATCGGCCAACCAGGACATGAAGTCACAGTGTTCCAGGGAAAACACGATATGGAGAGTGTTCTCTGTATGGAGCAAGTGTGTTCCTTCAGTGAGACCCCTGGCAGGAGGCTGGCCTGGGGTCTTCGCAGAGCCTCAGCAGAGCTCTGGGGCCACCCACAGGCTTAAACACTCGAGAAAGAGACTTAAGGGCTAGTCTGTGAACTTCACAGCATCCAGTGCTGGGGCAGGAGCCAGATTTGGCGGCGGGGGGCGGGGGGCACTTCTTTAAGGAAATAAGTACAAAATCATGAATAAAATGTTAGGTATGAGGGTGACGATTTATTTAGTATGAGATGGGATTTATTTAGTATGAGAAGCTGCAAAGCTGAAAAAATGGCAAAAAAAAAACAAAACAAAAAACGACAACCAACCTAACATCTAATTAATGAGTTGCCCAATACATCTTGTTTTCTAAGTGGAGCAGCACAGGGAAAGATGGTCTGGCCACTCCTCTGGCCTGGGTAAGGGGAGGTGATCTTTTATCTCGGACGCTGGGGGTCCATCAGACCTGCAATGGCACACACAGCTCAGCTGTCCTTACCCTATACAGCTGGAGTCACGAGATCCACTGTGCTCCCTCTTAGGTCGAGGAGGGCTGTTGGGGGCGGCCTGGGGTGGGAGGGGACAGCTGCCCCCACCCTGGCCCTGGGAGAGTGTGGACCTTCTGTGCATCCCAGGGGGCCCCATGGACACAGGGACCCCAGGGCTGAAAAAGGGCCAGTGTGAGCAGGGGCCCAACGCATCCTCAGCGCCAGCCCCCCTGTTCAGAGCCCCCTTGGTAAGATAATGGTCTTAATTAGTTGAATAATTGATATTTTGGTACTAATGTCTAAAATGTTTTATTTTGTTTTTTGGTTAAAATTTCAGGGAGACCACGAAACTAAGCTCCTTTCAAACTCTTAAAAGAAACTTTTTGGCATTTCCCTAAGAAGTATGGTCATATGATGAGAAGAATCGGGCGACCTTGACCGTGTGTTTGTTGTGCAAATAAGCGCAAATTCATTATGCAAATTATTATGTACTTTAATTTTCATGAAATTATGAAACTATTATAAAAGTAATAAACTTATAAACAAAGTTTTTATAAAAAATTTAAATGGTTAGATTAAATTTTCATTGTAAATGGTTGTTTATTAGAAAAATTCTCACTCTCTTGAACATATCTTTTTGAGTGAGACTAAAGTCTTTCTTTTTTCGAGTGGATTTTAAGTGGCTTGTTCCTTGCATGGGATTTACACACTGTGGTCAAAGTAAAAGTCTCAAAAGCACGAAATATGAGGAAGAAGCTCCGGGGACATCAAGGAGAAAGCCTAACACTGCCTCCCTGTTTTGAGAAGCCCCTGTCTGTTGACAGTCCTTTTGCAGGGTATGGGCCTTTCTTTGTCTGCTTTCCTTTGTTTTGAGTTATGAGTGGGAGGAAATTCAGACCAAAGTGCTCCCTTCTTGAGCCCATTGGAAGAATTTATCCTTCAAAGATAAATTGTGAACTTTCGACCTTGGGACACAGTAATATCCTTGCAAAGTTTAACATTTACAAAAGTAAATTGTCGTTTTACCAAGCAAATCTAAACTAGTTTTCTGCTTTCCTAAATACGGAATTTTTTCAGACTGTCTACCTCTCTTTTCCTTTCTTGGTTTTTGACATGTCATTTTCTCTTTTAAAAAATGTATTTTTTTAATTGGAGGATAATTGCTTTACAATGTTGTGTTGGTTTCTGCCATACATCAGCATGAATCAGCCATAGGTATACATATGTCCCATCAGTCCTGAACCTCCCTCCACGTCTTTCTTTCTTGAAAGTGATGGTTCTGCAAATTTCATGGGATAGTTAGTTGGCTTCTACAGAGAGAAATGCATTGCTTTATATTTTTGGCGAAGTTTGGAATTTTTATGAGATATTTAAATGTGAGTGAAACTCATGTGGTACAGCTTTCCTAAGAAACTTCATGGTTTACAAACGATTAGGGTTCCGTGAATGCCCACCTGCTGGTCACTGAGCATCTTCCCACCTTCTGTCTCAATCCTGGGAGAGCAACCTGCTCCCAGGTGCTGCCTGGGCTCTGTGCAGGTCTTTTCTCTCCCCTGGATCACGCTCCTTCTTTCTGCATCCCCCTGACTGAAGCACCACCGGTTCTTTTTTGATCTGGGGGGTCCCGTGTCACCTGGTGGGAGCATCCCCTGAACTCACCTGGAGCCCCACCTGGTCACATACAGCATCCTGCCTGGATGAAGAATCATAATGCTGTGTCCTGGTGCTTCCTCTTTTCCCCCTTCTAACTCACCTCCAAAAGAGGATCCCACCAGTTTTGTAACCATCACAAAATACAGACCTATTCAGTTTTGATCTTCAGAGTCACTCAGTAATTATCAGCCAGTCAAACCTACTCTTTAGATGAATCCATTCAAAACAGCGGCTCATGGGCTGTTTCTCAGGTTTAAGTGAGTGCTTAGGTGTACAAAAGTCAAAATGTGAGTTGCTCAGTTGTGCCTGACTCTTTGTGACCGGAGATTGCCAGGCTCCTCTGTCCATGGGGTTCTCCAGGCAAGAATACTGGAGTGGGTTGCCATTGCCTTCTCCAGGGGATCTTCCTGACCCAGGGATTGAAATCAGGTTTCCTGCACTGCAGGCAGATTCTTTACCATCTGAGCCACCAGGGAAGGAATTTTCTGGGTTTAAGTGTTCGGATGTGGGAAAACACTGCTTACTTTTCAGGAAGTGTGTGACGGCTGCTCCTGCGTCAGACAGGGCGCGCCTTGCTGGAGTGGCTCCTTGTGTTGGCTGCTCCAGGGACAATTTTCCCCTCTCAGCCATCAACAGGGACTTGCTGAGCGCGGACTCTCTCTGATGTGAGTCCACATACACATCCCCGAGGGGAACGGTCACCTCTCTAGGACACAGCCTAGTGTCCTGTGGCGTTTGCACTTGCAGGCCCCTCTGGCTCTGGAGCAGGGCGGTGGTCTAGCACCTGACCCCCGTGACACGTCTGTCCAGCCTCAGTGCCCATCATGAGTTTGCGGGTTAGGATTCTGGTGCAGGCTGGCTGTCTGTCCCCAGCTGGGTGGTGCTGACTTCACCGCAGGGGGCAGGGGGTGGGTCTACACTGACAGGAGCCCCCACCCGCCCCACGTCAGGGATCACAGAGGTGTGTGCCTGCAGGTGGTCAGCGAACGCGGACGGTGGGCCAGCCTGGCCGTCTCATTCTGTCATCTGGCTGCTCGTGTCTGCTCCATTTTGCTTCTGACACTCTTACCTAGTGTCCTTAATTTCTTCCTTGTTCGGTGAAGCTCTTAACAAGCAGGTAAAAATTAAAACCAGAGGGAGTTTAGTAGTTAAACTACTTGTTAGAACAATAGAAATTTATTCTGTCATAGTGCCGGAGGCTGGGAGACAGAAATCAAACTGTCGGCTAGGTCGTACTTTCTCTGAAGGCTCCAGGAGGAATCCTTTCTCGTTGCTTCCAGCTCCTGGGGCTCTGGCCGTCCTCAACCTCCCCCAGCTCGTGGCTGCCCGCCTCCAGTCTCTGCCCCACCATCACATGGCCTCCTCTGCTGGTGTGTTTGTGTTCTTTCCTCTTGTTACAAAGTCTACCAATCACTGGATTTAGGTCCATTTCAAATTGTGGTAATCAAGAAGATGCCTGAGAGTCCCTTGGACAGCTGGGAGAGCAAACCAGTCAATCCTAAAGGAAATTATCCTTGAATATTCTTTGGAAGGACTGATGGTGAAACTGAAGCTCCAATACTTTGGCTGCCTGATGCAAAGAGTCAACTCATTGGAAAAGACCCTGATGCTGGGAAAGATTGAAGGCAGGAGAAGGAGGGGACGACAGAAGATGAGATAGTTAGATGTCATCACTGACTCAATGAACATGAGTTTGAGCAAACTCCAGGAGTTGATGAAAGACAGGGAAGCCTGGCATGCTGTAGTCCTTGGGGTCAAAGAGTCAGATATGATTTAGCGACTGAACAACACCACCTCTTTATAAACTTATATCTATGTAACTAATTGCATCTGCAAAGATCCTGCTTCAAAATAAAGTCATTTTGTGAAGTTTTGGGACGACACAAATTTTGGGACACCTGGTCAACCCACTGCAGACACCAAAGGAGAAAATTACCTACTATGTTTGTTACTGAGCAACAGCTTTAAACTGAAGTTAAGAGAAGTCACCCGAGTCCTATTTATGCTCAGGATCCTTTGTGAATATTTGATATTGATAACCAGTAGTGATTGCTGATCATAATCAACCCACAGAATCCTCTTGATCACCGGGTGTTTTGATCATGGCCATCATTAACTGCAAAGGGACAGGGAGGAATCACCGATCCTTGTGGGGACTTTTGTATCAACAGGTGACTCCTGACCTGTGGTGAGGAGCCTGCAGCTCTGCCCAGTGGGAAGGTGATACAAAATGGGGGTCCCCAGAGGGCTTGTCCTCAGGAAACTTACAGGACTGGGATGCAGTGAACACTCTTGAAACAAACCATGGTTGGTAAACAGGTGTAGCCTCAGTCACCTGAAGTTTGCCCCCATGACGTCTGAAGGCCGGACCTCACAGTGTTCCTTGCTCTGGGGTGTGGTTTGGCTCCCCCCACACAGCGGTGGCTGTTGCCTGTTGCCCCCGTCGGGGACCCTGCAGGGCTGTGATGCTGTCCAGCAGAGGGGCCCTCGTCTCTAGGACAGGTGCTCATGGAGTGAGGGTCATTGGCTGTCAGAGGACGGAGGTGTGGGGAGCTCCAGGGGGCACAGAGGCTCGAGGTGGGGCTCAGGCGAGCCTCACTGCTGCATGGACCTGCGGCCTCGGAGGCCTTCTCTGCCCCTCCTGCTCTATTCTCAGGCACATCTGTCCCTTGTGTTGGGGGGTCCAGTCCCCTGTCCTTCCCAGAGTGTCTCCCTCCCACCACGAGGGGCCTGGCCAGTGAGCGTGGTTATTCTGCCACCTGTTTCCTCTGGGGGTCCCACACTGGGGTCAGTGGAGATGGGGGCTTCCACCTAGTGCCATAGGGGTCAGGCCTGGGCCAGTCTGGGAGGACTGGAGGCAGGGGCAGGGATGCAGCCTGGAGTAGGGCAGGGCCCCGTCCTTGGGGATCTGAGTGCAGGTGGGTGAAAGAGCCAGTCAGGGACGACTCAGCCTTGGGGTGTAACTGCCAGACCCCATTGACTCTTCTGTGGCTTTATGTCACCTCTGGATGGGACAGTCTTCACCCACAAGTGATGTGGCCTGATTCCTTCCAGCCCATTCTCCCCACAGTCATTTTTGAGGTTCCCCCATGTCCAAGACACCTGGCAAACCATTAACATTAGCAGGCCGGACCTTGCCTGTGAGCTCACATGTTGAGTTGGGCAAATAAGGCAGACCTCACATCCGGTCTCTTAGTAACATGGCAAGGGGCACAGATTGCAGGGGGCTTTCCGCATCACTCATTAGGGGATGTCCAAGCCGAGAGGGGTACCTCTTGTCTGGGTGGTTTGGGGAATGAGCAAGTGGACTTTGTGGAGCAGACAGCTTGTAGGTCATCTGAAGAGTGAATGAAACATGCATTTGTCATCCTAAGTTGAGATTGAAAAGGAATCCCCTTCCTGCCAGGTCCAGATGGTAAAGAACCCTTCTGCCAATTCAGGAAACAAGAGACGCAGGTTGAAGATCACTTGGAGGAGGGCATAGCAATCCACTCCAGTATTTTTGCCTGGAGAATCCCATGGACAGAGGAGCCTGGCGGGCTCCGGTCCAGAGTCACAAAGAGTCAGACACGATCAAGTGTACACGCAGTGCAATGCAATGTTCAGCCAGGTCTCAGGAGCCTTTGGTGGATTCAGTAGGAATGGCTGAAGAATGTTTCAGTTTAGGAGAATACCATACACCAGACAATCTCATCTATGACATAAATCTTCTGACCAGTAGCTCTCAATTAGCTTGAGAGTTGAAAAAAGGTTTTAAAAAGTATTTTATGTGTACACGGTTCTCCTTGGAGTTTAACTTGGATGGTTTTGCCTTTTTCTCAGAATTGTTCACAGCGTCTTGGTGCAGGCTTTTCAGCTGTAACACACCATATGCGTTCTGGAAGCAGCAGGGATTTATGGGAGAAGTGGAGCTGGGGCCAGACCACTAGAAACCCATGTGGCTTGCTAACCGGGGTCCCCCTCCCAAGTCAAAACCTAAAAAGACAAGTTCCTGATGAATAAGGAAATATTGCTGACAAAGTTCCATCTAGTCAAAGCTATGGTTTTTCCAGTAGTCATGTAGGGATATGAGAGTTGGACCATAAAGAAGGCTAAGTGCCAAACAATTGATGCTTTCAAACTGTGGTGCTGGAAAAGACTCTTGAGAGTCCCTTGGACTGCAAGGAGATCAAACCAGCCCATCCTAAATGAGCTCAACCCTAAGTATTCACTGGAAGGACTGCTGCTGAAGCTGAAGCTTCAATAGTTTGGCCACCTGATGCGAAGAGCTGACTCTTTGGAAAAGATTCTGATGCTGGGAAAGATTGAAGGCAGGAGAAGGGGACAACAGAGGATGAGATGGTTGGATGGCAGCACCAACTCATAGACATGTGTTTCAGCAAACTCCAGGAGACAGTGAAGGACAGGGAAGCCTGGAGTGCTGCAGTCCGTGGGGTTGCAAAGAGTCGGACATGACTTAGCAACTGAACAACAGCAATTCTAGCAAGTGTGGGCTCTGCATTAGGAAAAAGGTGACCTCAGGTTGGTGGACTGACCTGTTAAGTTCCATGCATTAAATCAGGAAAGGGGGGCAGCGGCAGGGATTCGCTCTGTGCTGTGCCCCTCTGCACCCCTGTGGGGAGAGCCTGGTTGTCTGGGCACAACATCCACAGGGACGTCTGTGCCGGCCTGGCAGCCTCCTCCACTGGCCAGGAGTCCCAGCAGGTGGACTGGAGGCTGGCCTCCTTGGGCTCAGCGCAGGCTGCGGGTCACAGCGGTGTCTGGCCTCTCGTCTGGGGATTTCGCTCTGCCTGTCTCGGCTGTGTTTCAGTGTTGTGTGTTCCTGGTGTTTCCCGAGTTCTGATGGCCTCACACTGCGTTCACTTCAGTCCCTGTTCCCCTGTCTTCCTTTTATGACTTGGAGACAGCGGGTGAGAGTTGTGAAATGAGGTCTTTGTTTAGTAAGAGTTGGTTTAGGTAGCTGAAAAAAAGTGAAGAATATTTGACCCAGTTCTTTGCCAAGGTTTATAATCCATTCCTAAGTGTGTGAAGGCTCTTCTCTCTCACCGCTGTCTCTGTCTCTCCCTGGCCCCATCCCCACTGTGTGTGTGTGTGTGTGTGTGTGTGTGTGTCTGTCTGTGTGTATCTGTCTGTCTGTTAGCTCTATAGGAGAGAACTCTTTTAAAAGCTAATGAAGGAGTTTCAGTGGAACCCTATTAGATTTTCCTTCCATTAAATGCCTGCTACAGACTTTTAATGGATGTTTTAACTAGGCATTGTTATCAAAAGGACTATTGCACAAATTAAAACCAGGCCTACAGTCTGTGAAGACAGACTGGATTTACTTTTCGCCTTTAGGTAAAAAAGAGAAAAAGCAGGGAGGTGGTGAGTTCCACGTTGGTATTTTTAGAAGCTGGATCAGGAGCGTGGCCAGTGCTACCTAAAGCTATGGAAACACACAAGAAAGCGCTGCACAGGTATCCTTTCTGTTTTTAAAAAAGTGAAGACATTTACAGAAACCCCCGGATTTTTAGGGGTATGTCAATGTACATTTTGAACTATTTTATTGATATTTAAAATGCCTTCTTAGCTCTTCTGGTACTGCATCATGCTTTCTGTTTTTAAACGCAGGAAGCTCTGCTGAAAAGAAAAGGTCAGGACTTTTTTGGGGCTGCTGATGTAGACTTGGGCTCTGGTAACCATAAGAATCCAGAGTTTCTAAAACTGATGGCTCTTTGGTTTCTCATTTTATCCTGATTTATTTTGTTTTAGGGAGCTGCCCCTTTGGCCCTATAAAATTTGTTTACTGAAACCACAGAATTTGTGTTTCAAGTCTGGGAAATTCTCGTCTTATCAGGGCTTGTACCAGAGATGTGAGTGTGAGACTCCCTGGAGAGGGAGAGCCTCTTGCTTAGAAAGGGACTGCAGGCAGTGTCCCTCGCAAATTATCCACCGTCACGGCATGCAGCAGACGACACCAAGCTGTCTCATGCTGCCCGTCGCCTGTACACAACAGAGATGAGGTGGTGTTTTCTTCTCCTGAGCGCCCTGATTGTTCTACGAGTTAAAGCTCTGCCAGCCCTGGGCCCTGGCCTGTACTGACACAGCCTCCTGCAACAGACCCGCGTCCTGGGTGGCACCTCCTCCCCACCAGCACGTGCTCACACCTCTTTCTGAGTAGGCTTCTCCAGCCCCCCGCCCCCTGCCGCCCCCCAGCTGCTGAAGCATCCTTGCCTTGTAGGTGTATTCCGCTGAGATGGGGGTTTTGAGTTTTGCTTCTCTTAAACCAGATGTTCCGAAGAGGAGATCCAACCCACAGTATCTGTGAGCTGGGCATTTGCTACCAGAGACTGGGTTTCTGGGAGGAGGTCAGCTGAGATGGATGGGCTGTGTTTTGCAGCACGATGGTGGAATGGATGTGTGTCCCACGGCAAAGGAACACAGGAGGAGGTGCTGTGCCCGTCACGGGGAGCGGGGAGGTCTCCTCCCTCAGGAAGGGGCAGGTGGCATGGGTCCCAGATCTCTGCTCAGCCCCTGACGGGGTGTCATCGCTTCCTTGTCTTGGCACACAGACCTGGCTGGGTTAGCCTGAGAAGGACACCCACACAGAGGCCCCCATCCCTGGATTGCCTGCGAGCTCAGAGCACCGCAGTCAGTGACTCTGAAATTTCTGATAGTAGATTTAATTTTGTGAACTGTATTATCCAGGAATACTAAGCCATTTAGCTTATGCTCGAGTCATGGGGTTTAGAAGAAGTGATGGCTTGGTTCTGTCTGTGTAGGGAAAAAAATAAAAATAAAAAGAGCTTTTCTTTTAAGCACAAAGCTAGTTTAATTGAAAGAATAATTTGATTTGCTGCTGCTCCAGAAGAAGGGCTTGAGATGTGGTGAATTTGCTCTCCTTTCCCCCAAACTCAAGAATTTAGTGCTAGCAGGTGAAGTTCTGAAGGCTGCTATCAAGCACACGGAGACAATAACTGTCTGAAGAGTGGAATTTCGTCAATATTTTTTGCTGTGGGCCAGAGAACATTCACAGTAATGGAGTCCTGAGCCCTGCTTGAAGATGTTGTAGTGAGGGCCCGGAGGATTTATTCCGGGTTGGAGCCGGCAGTATTTTGGTGGTATATATGGCTTTTTCATAATCTTTCCGCTCCAGCAAATGGAAGCCCCAGATTTGATT
The DNA here is from genome assembly GCF_055505025.1 of Bos grunniens. Classification (NCBI taxonomy): domain Eukaryota; kingdom Metazoa; phylum Chordata; class Mammalia; order Artiodactyla; family Bovidae; genus Bos; species Bos grunniens. The sequence continues at coordinate 5,025,639 of NC_141188.1, read as the reverse complement.
CTGTGTGGAGGACGCGCGTGGGGTGGCCGTTCCTACCCAGGGTCGGTGTCCTGGCAGAGAGTCCCTGAGCTCATAGCTTCTTTTTAGTGACTATGTCAGCCCACCACCTACTTCCATCCACTTTTGCAGTGCCAGTGATTTCTGATGGATTAAACTCCCTGGTTCCAGGAGGTGCCACGCCGTGGACGTTACCTGTGTCCGGAGCCTCGGGGTCATGCCTGCCCCAGCTTTGGGGGCCGTGTAGCCTGTCCCTAGTCCTTCCCGCCTGGAAGCCTCAGCCTCCTTCCTGCCCAGGGAAGTGGCCGTGTCCTTGCTTTAAAAGCTGCCATTTCACCACGCTTTTGTAGAAAGTTGGTTAAATGGCAAATTGCACAACCCATGAAATCGAATGGCCTTTATGACTGAAAACAGATGTTAGACTCAGTTGCAGAACTGCCTCGCCCCTGAAGTTATCTTACTTTGAAAAGAACTAGCCCCTGAAATGTCATTTTGGGAAATATCCTTCCTCCTCCCTCTTCTGTTTGTGAGAATGGGTGCCTGCCTTTTTAAGGTTTTTGCAGGAAAGCCCTTTTCTGATCTAGAGGTGACGCCATTTTGGTCATTTTCCTGATATTCTCTGTATTTAGTATAATTGGAGAACCAGAAGGGTGGCCGCACACACACAGAACAGTGAAGCACAGCTTTGTCCGTCTTTTGAAGCGTGAACATCATTGGGGACTTTATCATTAAATGTACTTGTTGCTGTGCGCCTTTGAAATGTTTAGACTTTACTGTTTTCTGGCTTCCTGTTCATTTTCATGGAAGAGGGTAATAGCTGAAGATTTTATTTATTCAGAGCCATGGTGCAGGCAAAGTGAAAGTAAACCCTTGTCTCCCGATTGCGTGTAAAACCCAGGAAAACAAAACAATCTTTTCTGAAATATAAAGATAAGGGCAGTAGGCAGATACTTTTTTTTTTTTTTTGAGGAAATTTGAAATAATAGAAATCATCTAGGACTGTTTCATGAGGATGTGTATGAAAAACATGTTACAGAAATTTTTCTAATGCTGAAAAATCTGCCTCCCCTGGACAGGCACGATTTTCGTCAGGCTTGCAGGCGGTGTCAGCCGTGCAGCTCGTCAGAATATCAGCGGCTTCAATAATTGCATTCTAGTTCAAGTGTAAAATTCTTACGAGGGTCCAACTTAATAATTCTGCTGGCTCTTAATGAATGATTTTTTCCCCTGCGGAAATATCATAGGATGAAATTGCATGTGGAGTGTGATAGAAGTGTATTCATCCTTAGGTTAGTATAGAAAGTACTGGATTCTGGTCCACGTATTTCTTTTATGCTCACCTATAAAATATGTGTGTATTTCAGGCATTCATTTGGGATTATTTAGATACTCCCTTACCCTCATATGTCATCCAAGGGGTTATTCATAACCGTGAGATAGATTAACGATGCCCTCGGAAAAGTGGAAACTGAAAATATAAACATATTTTCGTCAATACAATTGACAGTTAATTGGCTGGTGTTCATGGGGGGTTGAAGTAAAATAGACACCATAACTCTAAAAAAAATTTTTTTTTTCTCATTTGGAGCCCACTTTGTTCATACTACATAGGAAGCTAATGTTTCAATTAAATGTGACATAGGAATATATATTTACTTACCTAATTGTCTTCTTTCTGTTAATAATACAATCATATATTTGTCTAGTGTGTGTCCAGCTTCGCCAAGTATGATCGTTCAGTTTTGCTCTATAGTCTCCGCTTTCCTGGCTACGATTTGTGTGTGACTGAGCCGAGAATTTCTTTGTAACTGGTTCAGAAATAGCAGCAGAAGCCAGGATTCAGAAATCGTGTGTGAGAAACTGGGAGTCGCAAACCAGGGTCCCGGGGACAAACCTTTTCTCTTTGGGAGGGTGTGTCTGAGCTTCCCAGGGGGAGGGGACCACCCCAGCTTCTTGAGTGAGGGGGTGCAGGGTCTGGGGTGAAGGCCAGTGGCTGTCACCTGCGTGTCGCTGCCCGCCGGAGGTGGGGACAGACCGTGCTGCTCTGCAGGGAGGCCCCGTGCCTCCCGCCCGCCGGCTCCTCACTGGTCTTCCTGCTTCTCTGCTCCTGGCCCCTGTAGGGGCGAAAGCCCGTGGCTCTTGGGCCCCTGGCCTCCCCTCCCGGGCCTCCTGGGCTTCCCAGTCCCCGTTGTATCATCTTTGCGGTGTCTCTGCAGGGACCCCATTTTTTTTGGTCACCAGGACTCATGCCAGGTCAGCTGTTCAGACGTCCCTCCCCCAGCACCATCCTCCTCAAGCCCTTCCCCTGGTGGTCCCGGGAACACACAGTCCCAGCAAAGGGTAGGGATCCCAGGGTCCCGGCCACAACCTTGTGGCGGGTCCTTGGGAAACGAACGTGTGGAGCCCGGGCCCCAGTTCCCCATCTCTGAGGGGAGGGCAAGGTGGGATGCAGGTTCCGCTCTGCCCTGCACTCCACCCATCGGCAATGAGCTTGGCTTCTGCACGCCACCTTCCTGAGGCTCCCACGCCAGCCCAGGGCCTGGAAAAACTCAGCCTCGAGTTCCTGCCACTCGAGGGGTCTTCTTTCCACGCGGTGGCCAGTGTCCCCTCCACCCTGAGCCCCATGTTGCGCCAGGCCCACGCTGCAGGCTGCCTCCCCTCCGCCCCCCATGGCCCTGGGTGGTGCCCGACACAGTGGGCCCCCGCTTGGCCTGTGGATGTGTGTGCAGACAAGCCAGCCTGCCCTTCAGTCCTACCAGCCCTTTCGCCAGGACCCCCTCCTTCCTGGAACTGGAGGAGCGTTCCCTCCGGAAGGGCCCGCAGAGCTCTTCTGTCTCCTCGGAAGCTTCTGTCACCTGAGGGGTCCAGGTTAGCTCATGCTGAGCGAGTGTGTTCCTAAGAGGGCTTAGCGGCCTTGTATCAGAGATGCTTCCTGGAGGAATCTCGGAGTGGGGCAACTCAGAAGGACAGTGATGCTGCGATCACGGCTTTTAGGGGTAGGAGGAAAGCAGGGTGTCCTCAGTGGGGTTCCTTCAGGGCCCGGAGGAGGCCTGACCCCAGACCGACTGAGTGCCCGGCCAGTCCTGCAGCTGGAGGGGCCAGGGGAAGACTCCCAGACCACCTGTCTCCTGAGGGTGCCCCAGTCCTGGCATGTTGGCAGGCGAAGCACTGCTGCAGTGAGGGTGTGGCTGTTAATCCAGCCGCTGCAAGCTTTTTGGACGAGACTGTATCACTGTTGTGGTCTTGACTACCTTGCTTTATCCATGGATCTTTGTTTTCTAATTTTTACTGGTAAAGTCCATTACTGAAGAATTTATATTTTTGTCATTTTACTTTGAGAGAAAATTATGGGGAAGTAAGTCCTACATGACCAAATATTTTTCCTCTTTGTGGAAGTGTTCCTGTTATATGGATAATTTGGAAAATAAAGGTAAGTAAACAAACCCAAAAGCACACTTTGTGATGACCCTACCTAGTTGTAGCTACTGTGAACATGCTTACCTGAGTTCCTACAGAAAGTTTTTTGGCTTCCTCATATTTTTTTAAACAAAAATGGGGTGGTGGTAGTTATCAGTTTACTCTTTCACTCATTAAATGGTAAATAGCTTTTTATGTGTTATTTTATGCATTTTCATGATTATTTCTTTAGGTTTTTTTTTTTTTTTTTTTTGACTTGGCATTGCTTAGTTAACCTTTGGTACTTATTGCAAAGCTCTTCTTAAAATGAATCAATGGATTTTCCATTTACAGTGCAGGAAATATTCATACCCTGAGCCATTGTCAGTGCGGGTATTTTTAATTCTGTAATCTTTGACAACTTAGTAGTTATGAAGTAGTATCTTGACATGGTTTCTAGTTTGCATTTCTTGTCTTCCAGGTGAGGGGGAATGTTTTTCCATTTTATTAGACAAATGTCTCTCCTCCTTTTTGAATTATTTTGCCCATGTTGTTTGCTCATTTTTCCTTTGCTTTGTTCATTTATTTTCTTGCTAATTTGGGAGAGCTCTGACAAGGATGTTAACTCATCTTTCTAGTATGTCTATAGTAGCAGATGATTTCTTTGGTTTGATGTTAAAGAAAAACCAGTTTATAAGGTTTTGCCCTCTTCTGTTATCTTTTAAGATGATACTGGTGATGCATATTTATTTTAGAAAAACTGGAACATAGGAAACTAAATATAAGTGAAAAATAAAAATAAATGAAGCTTATTTGCAATCTTATATAGAAGTACCCAAAGTTGATATATCTTCTCTGGATCTTTTCCTCGGAAAATGTATACATATGCATATATTATTGTAACATTTACGTATTTACTTGGCTGTGCCAGGTCTTAGTTGCAGCATGTGGGATCTTCAGTCTTCATTGCAGCCTATGGAACCCTTAGTTCCAGCACATGGGATCTACTTCCCAACCAAGGATCGAACTTGGGCCCCCTGCCTTGGGAGTGTGGAGTCTTAGCCACGGAACCACCTACATTTAGGGAAGTCCCTACATATACAAACTATACATGTATTTTTACCAGAGTAGTTTCTTTCTACATATTTTCTTTCATCGCTTTTTTTTTTGCACATCATATTTATCTTGTCTTTATAGACCTGTTTGCCATCTTATACCTGCATTGGATACACAACTTATTTGAGAAATCAACCATTGTTGGAATCTCAGTACTTTCTCAGTTTCACAGTTATAAGCAACTGTGTAATTAAGGCCTTGGTGTGTATATGATGGCCATAGCCTCATCGTTCCTTGATAAATCCCCAGAAGTCAAGTGACCAGGTCAACGTTTGGCTGTTTTGAGTCGTATGGGGACACACACTGCCAGCTGGCCTTCTGGAAAGGTTCTGGAAAGGTTCTGCTCACCCTCAGTCCCCTCAGCAGTGTATCTATTTCTCTGGGTCATGGTTGCTTTGAATAGTTTAGCTGATCCTTTCCTGCATAGTTTCAATCTTTTAAAATCTAAGAGGCACCTTCTGACCCTCAAGGTTATGTAAATATTCAGTTTTATTTTCTTCTAGTATTTTTATGGATTCACTTTTTTGGTATTTGAATACTTGGTATATCTGAAATTAATTTCGGTGTATGGTGTAAGATTGGAGAAGGCAATGGCACCCCACTCCAGTACTCTTGCCTGGAAAATCCCATGGATAGAGGAGCCTGGTATGCTGCAGACCATGGGGTCGAGAAGAGTCGGACACGACTGAGCGACTTCGCTTTCACTTTTCCCTTTCATGCATTGGAGAAGGAAATGGCAACCCAGTCCAGTGTTCTTGCCTGGAGAATCCCAGGGACGGGGGAGCCTGGTGGGCCGCCGTCTATGGGGTCACACAGAGTTGGACATGACTGAAGCGACTTAGCAGTAGCAGCATGGTGTAAGATGGGCATCTACCTCTATTTTTTTTTTTTTTTTTCACAAATAGCAACTTTTCCCAACTCCATCTATTAACAAATCTGTTCTTTCTTCATCAAATTTGAAATGGTCCTTCATCATACACTCACTTCTTCTGTATATTTGGGACTGTCTCTCAATTTTCTCTTTAATTTCAAGGAGAAATCTATCTCTTCCTGGCCTATAGTTCCTGTTTTAATTATTGCAACTATATAATACATTTAAAAATAATCTATCCATAGTTCCTATCCGGAGAAGGCAATGGCAACCCACTCCAGTACTCTTGCCTGGAGAATCCCATGGACAGAGGAGCCTGGTAGGCTGCAGTCCATGGGGTCGCTAAGAGTCGGGCACGACTGAGCGACTTCACTTTCACTTTTCACTTTCATGCATTGGAGAAGGAAATGGCAACCTACTCCAGTGTTCTTGCCTGGAGAATCCCAGGGAGGGGGAGCCTGGTGGGCTGCCGTCTATGGGGTCGCACAGAGTCGGACACGACTGAAGTGACTTAGCGTATATAGTTCCTATCCCTCCTCATTACTCTTTTTTCCATGAATATTTTTCTATTCTTCTATATTAGATGATCTTTAGAGCCATTTTCATCAGCTTAAAAAATAATACTTCTCGTTGTTTGGTTGAAATAATATTAAATTAATAAATTAATTTAAGAATACTCAGCATACAGTAAAATTTTCCCATTCTAAAAATGAAAATGGTATATTTTCAAATTTATTCCTCTTATTTACTTCTATAAAGTTTTGTTTTTTTTTTCACACAGTTTCCTCATACTGTTTATGTTAACTTCTAAGTTATTCATTTATTTATTTATTGGTTGTTGCTCTTTTAAATGGAGCTACTTTTCTATTTTAACTGATTACTATTGGTGTATCAATATGTTGTTGAATTTGTATATAATTCTAGTGAGCTTTTTATATTAGCAGATTGAGTGACCTATTGTTTACATATAGTAGTTACAATCTAGATTTTGAGTCCTTTTAAATTATTACTTTCTTTTGTGGCTTTTTTATTTTGGAAAAACACAGTAGTTCTTCAGCAAGGATGAACCAATGGTGAATTTTTTAATTTTTTAAAAAAATCAAATATCAGCTGAGAATGACGCTTAAAGCATCTTCTACAGAAATCAGTGAGGATTAGACACCACCAGAGTAGGAACAGCACAGGAAGAGGGCTGGTTGTGAAGGTGGAAAGAGGTTTCCCTGGGCTGGTGGAGAGTCAGCGAGGACCGGGGCCCAGGGGAAGCAGGCATGCAGTCTGTTCAGGCTGGAGGTTTCAGAAGTAAGTCTTTTCAGAGTGAACTGGCAGGGATAGGGGCGTAGGCATGGGGAAACGGTGAGAAAGGCTATATTTGAATACAGAACCCACCCAGAAGCTAGGGGGTTTAGGAAGTGAGGGAGAGGATCAGGTTCTTAAAAAGCGTGCTAAGAATGAAATCTTCTTGATTTACTTCTTCTTTAATTTCAGGGATAGCCTTTGGCAGCTGTTGTCCAAATGTGCCACTTTATAATAGACTTAGCAGTTTTTTTCTGAATTATTTGGTGACAGTGAATAAATCTTTAAGAACTTATAAAACCACAGGAGTTTATATTTGTTTGTGTGTTTTACGGGTTTGTATTTACCGTGGCTGTTTTTGTTGCTTAATCCTAAATCCTGTTGAATAATCTAGGTAGTCTTTAGACTTTGAGCCTCAGTCTGTGGTAACGTCTTTTTAAACATTTACCTTTTGGGGGTAATTTCTCACGGTCATCTTTAAGCTGATGTAAAATAATTTTCATTTTTTCATTCTATTTGGGTGTAAAGGTGAAAATCAAATCTCAGGGTGTGTATGGCTACTGTGTAATTTGGAATTGACATTCTTGTGTTTGCTTTTCTACTGTGTTGTGGGTTCTCTGCCACTCTGTCCTATCTCTACCTGTGAAAAGTGAATGCTTACTGCTTTACAAGGGACTCAAGGAAAATTTAATATGATCATATACCAATGAAGCTTTGAGACATTCCGTATAATGTATATATCTTTTTTTCTTAAATTTTTTGGAGTATAGTTGACTTGTAATCTGCTAGTTTCAGGTGTACAGCAAAGTGGATCAGTTAAACAAAACATACATGTAGTTTTTGAAACACGGCAAAGCCTCACCCATCTGGAAACCGATTAACTACCATTTTTTATTTTTCTGGAACAGAGCTAAGAATAAGAAAAGATGAAAGGACATCGGGCCTCAAAAGTCCCCGCACCGAACTGTGTATTTATTCATAGGCTGTGTCTCAGGTCCTTGCTCACCATTTACATTTTATTTTTCTCTTATGCACAGCTCTAATATTCATGAATCTCTGTCCTAGGCTACTGCAAGTTAAAAGTAGCAAATTGGAAGTTGGGAAATAGCACCTTAGGTAACAGTGAGAAGTGATAGCAAAGACCTAATAGTAAAGGAGCATAAAGAAAAAGTACAGTCAGAAAATGAAGACCATGGAACCACAGCAGTGCCGGCCAGCGACTGGAAATAGAATACAGTTCTTTGCCCCTTCGTGGATGTTACCGATGGTTCGTGATTTTCATTCTAGTCATCAGGAAGATTTTAATTGTGTACCATATGCTTTAATTAACGTGGCAAAGCAAGTATCTTTGATATAGATTTTCCCGTGTTTAAACATGTTTATAAAATTCTGTTTAAAGGGGTAAAGCTTCAACTATCCAGAAAACACAGCCTCCCCAAATGACTCTCCCTTTGGGATCTAAAGAGTTGTGGTTTTATTCATCATTGTCCTTAAATCACTGACAGTGTAAATGCTTCATGTGTTTTTGGGAAACAGTTTAGCATGTAATTTCCCAGTGGCTGAGCCTACTTTCTCATCTGTTTTACTGTATGTGTATTCTAAAGTCGAGTTGGCTGGAAGCTATTTGGTTCTGTCCTTCTGACATGTATGTTTCCTTTCTTCCTCATCTCCCGTCTGGGATGCTCTGTCTGATGCTGCATTTTGGAGTGGATAACGCCACTGTTTTGTTTCAACATACGTGGGTCTGGTTGCACTCACGTCTGCCTGTTCACCACCCGTTTTTCGTTTTCACACTCGGTGGACGTAGGGGGCTGTTTGCACTGCTTGCTAGAACTGTGAGACTGCGACTTAATGTGCGACTTTGACCACGGTGTACATTTAGCTCAACAGGAGACAAACATGCTAAATGCAGGTAGCTTGCTGTTTACACATACGCAAACCTTTTATAATTAACTAATCTTTTTTTTTCCTACCGTAGCTGGAGATAAACTATAAGCCAATTGTTACTTCTTAAAATGTAACTGTTTTTGATTTGATGTATGATACAGTATCTAAAAATAAGATTAGGAAAATGCCTCTTGTATTTTTTAGTACCCTGGAATAGTCATATGAACTTTGATTTCTACTAAACACAAGAGAATTATTGCAGGGATGCTTCAGTTATAAAAGCAGGATATCACATATAGACCACCTTATGAGTATGTATTTTACTTTTTGTACTTGAGAGGAGAATGAATAGAGAAGAAAAATAATATTTGTACTTACATCCTGGACAAATGTCATAAGAACTGTTTATTGCTCACTAAAGAAATTAAATCACTTAATGAAGGTGAATTATTAACTTAAATTGTTAGGAATTTAATTTGGAAGCTATTTTCATAGGGATATTGGCCAAGTCATGAACAATAGCACTTCAGTGCGTAAAGATGCTCATGTGTGCATGCATGCATGCTCTATCGCGTCCGACTCTTTGTGACCCCACAGACTGTAGCCCACCAGACTCCTCTGTCCATGGAATTCTCCAGGCGAGAAGACTGGACTGGGTGGCCATTTCCTCCTCCAGGGGATCTTCCCGACTCAGGGATTGAACCCACATCTCCCATGTCTCCTGCATTGTCAGGCAGATTCTTTACCACTGAGTCACCTGGGAAGCCCTGAAGATGCTCAGATGGCTTTAAATAGACAACCAAGTATATTTCGATGGAAACTTTTATCTCTAAGCTTTAATAATAACAGTTCTTCAAAACTGCCCGGCTACCAATATAACTATGTGATCAGTAAGGAAGTATGATTTCTTTAAGAAGAATTCATTTTCCAAAATAGTCTTGCTTATTATTAGTAGGCATCGTGTAGTTACTTTATCGATTAAGCTCCGTTTTTAACATAAATGCTGAGTTGCTTCTGGTTGCAGGGTGGCTGTTCATAGTTAATGTTGAGACTTCAAAGAACAGAAATTAGGCTGATCACAGCGTCCCAGGTCTGGTCATAGCAAACAAGGTGGGTTACAAAGGAGTCTAGACTACATGACCCGTGGTAGGTCATGTGTGCATTGGTGATTCTATTGAGTCAACTTCCCCTGGCCTTAAAATAAGCTATATTATCATTGCCCTTACTGGATAGTTTCTACTTTCTCCCATTTTAAAATGCCACAAGATGGGGAGGGGAGAGATTTCTTGATACCTATGTGTGAATTAGTGACTAGGATGAAAGCCAGAGGGCTTCCCTCGTGACTCAGCTGGTAAAGAATCTGCCTGCAATGTGGGAGACCTGGGTTAGATCCCTGGGTTGGGAATATCCCCTGGAGAAGGGAACGGCTACCCACTCCAGTATTCTTGACTGGAGAGTTCCATGTACTGTATAGTCCATGGGGTTGCAAAGAGCCAGAGTGACTTTCACATAATGAAAGCCAGAACTGGGAATGTGAGGGTAGTTCACTGCAGTCCTCTAGAAACATCCCCGTGTGATCATCGTTTTAGTGACTTACGAATTAGGTGGGAGAATTGTGAGAAAAATCTCATTCCTTATCTAAATGGACTGTTCTTCTGTTTGAATTTTGATTGTTTTTAGTTTTTATTTCCATGATTATATGCAATATGGGATCTTGAGATAATTTCTAAAGCAACACATGTAAATGTAGATACAGAAATACATCACTACTGTGCGTTTTACCCAGCCCTTGCCCACATATACAAACACAGCTAGTGAGGTCAATGGAGGCTTTTTTATGCTCGCAGCTAAGACTTCTGTTTAGCTTTAAGCTGTGGCATTTCACATGAAGTCATTTACTTATGACAGGCTTATGGGGAAATGCTATTCTTTTAAAATATCTAGATAACTTGATTTTATTGCCTATTTATCCTAAAATAATGGTGATGCGTATTTACTGCCTCAGAGATGTGTATGAAGCACCCAGTTCTGTCTGCATTCCTGACGGGAGGAGCCAAGCTACTGTTAGTCACGGTCTTAAAGAAGACAGTTAAAGAGCTTGATGAAATTGATCTTCAATTGAAAGATCATTAATGAACTAACCTCCTACATTGACAGATCACTCAAGACCCCAGAGAGCATGTGATTTCTTCTGTTTTGCAGTAATTCATTTGAAACATTTACCAAAACCCTTAATGTAAATAGAAGCTGCTCAACTATCTGTAAGTGATGGGTCCTTTTTATTGCCGTTCTAAACCATGCTTCTTCTCATGTGCCGACAAGAAGCACAGTGTGCTCGATGTTCCAGAATCTTGACTTGGACAAAGCACAGGAAGGATGAGTTTAACATAGTCCTAAGAGCGAGTACTTTCTAGGAGAAAATGTTTTTAAGGGCTATTGATTGAGGATATTTAGTGAGTTACTAATCTAGGAGATTGCTCATTTTTTTTTTTTAATTGCTCTTAGGTTGCTTAAGAAGTTGTGGGTTAGCAGGATAAAAAGGCTGGTATCTGGAGATACATTAATGAAAGTCTTTTCTTTTGGTTCTGGACTATTTCTGTCTGATTTGGTGTCTCCGTGGAGGAAAGCATAATAGCAGAGCACCTCCAGCTCCGCATCAGGTCTTTGCATCTTCTCTTCCTCGTTCTCATGGATCCTAACTGCTCCTAACTGCAGCTACCTTGTTGTCTGTTCCTCTGGTTGCAGTAGCTCAGCCACCTCCTAGTGCTGTGACCTCCGTTTCTTTGTCTTTGCAACTCATGGGTTGTCCTGAGGAGTCACTGACCTTAGCCAGCTGATATGCTTAGAATGGGGTCTGGCACACAGGTCTGGGGAAGGGCCAGCTGCTGTCATCATGAACGGGAACACCGGAGAGGTCAGTGCACACGGGCGTTGTTCATGCAGGAGGAGAGGAGGTCCCCCAGCATGTGGAACGGCACCTTCTCCTAGGACCTGTCTCTCTTTAACCTGAGGGCTACACGTGGCATCTGGCGCTTAGTGGTGTGGTGGGGAGTCGACCAGGGCCTTCCTCTCTGCTCCCAATGATCATGACCTGGGCTTTGTTGGGATGAACTGATGGATTCTTCTGGCACACATGGCCCGTGGTGCTCTCTGCAGACCCCCTCTCCCTAGGAATGTATATTTTGTATTGAAATAACATCTCCTGTATTTTCTACCTCCTGTCTGACCTTAATAGGCACTTGTTTCAGACTGAAATCCCATGATTTCAGTAAGTGCACATGTGAATTATTTGTTTAGATTAGATAATTTTTATGTAAAATTGTAGGTATTTATATTCTCTACAAAAATGAAGGATTTAGCTTCACCATTCTCATTAGGAATGCTAAAGACTCTTTCTTTGGGAAAGGGATATTTTTCCTCCTTGAACTGTAGTAAGTATATTTCCATGATGATATATAAATATGTATTGGTATATTACAAACATAGGTACCTTTACTATAGGTGATGCTACCTGAAGTTGTCTACTGTTACTATATTCTATTCCATTATTAAAATGCCACTAGATTGATTTCATGACCCATTAATGAATTATAGCTCTCAGTTTGAAAAACATTGTCCTGAAGGATCACCTGGATTTCTGTCCTCACCTGGGCTCACAGTCAAAATCAGGAAGGATGACTGTCAGTCATGGTGATGAAGATGATGGAGATGATGATGGTGGTGGTGATGATAGTGGTGATGGTGGTGATGATGATAGTGACTATGATGTGACAAGGCGATGATGACAGTGATAACAATGACAGTGGTGGAGGTGATGGTGGTGGTGATGACAGTGATGATGGAGATGATAGTGATGATGATGGTGATGATGGTAGTGACTATGATGTGACAAGGTGATGATGACAGTGATAACAATGACAGTGGTGATGATGATGGTGGTGGTGATGATAGTGATGATGGTAATGATGAAGGTGATGATGGTGGTGATGATGGTGGGATGATGCTGATGGTAGTAGTGGAGATGGTGGTGATGATGGTGGAATGATGGTGATGATGGTGGTAGTGATGGTGGTGGTGATGGTGGTGATGATGGTGGTGGTCCTGATTATGATGAATGTGGTGGTGATGGTGGTGATTATGGTGGGATGATGGTGATGATGGTGGTGGTGATGGTGGTGGTGATGGTGGTAGTGATGGTGGTGATGATGGTTGTGGTCCTGATGATGGTGGTGGTGGTGATGGTGGTGGTGATGCTGATGTGATAAGGTGATGATGACAGTGATGATGATGACAATGAGAGTGGTGATGGTGATGATGATAGGGATGATGTTAGTGTCAGCTACTGTTTATTCACATATTCTTTACATATTAGTTTAAAAAAATTAAAAAATACATGCTTATTTTAAGTCATAAATGTATATAAAGAGAGAAGTAACGTTCACAGTGCTGTGTGCTAAGTCACTTTAGTCATGTCTGACTCTTTGTGACACCATAGACTGGAGCCCTCCACCAGGCTCCTCTGTCCATGGGATTCTCCAGGTAAGAACACTGGAGCGGGTTGTCATTTCCCCCTCCAGGGAGTCTTCCTGTCCCAGGGATTGAACCCGCGTCTCTTACATATCCTGTATTCACAATACAAATGGTTAAGGAAAGTTGTTATTCTCACCTCCACTGTAACTAGCGAGAACAGTCTGGCTCCATCTTCCTCGCCTTTCTCTTGCTCATATGTGTGTGTGGAAACATACGTGCTATATGTGGGGTTTTCTTTTTGTAAAAAACTGGAATTCTTTACTGAGTAGTTGATTTTTCACTTGGAAACCATCACGATCTTTGCTCCAGAGAAGCATCTCAGTCTCTCCTTAGCTTTTCGAGGTGTGGCTGCCTGCGTTGGGTTAGCTCGTACCTTCTATGGCTATTCCGGGCCTGTCTGGTTATGGGACACCCCAAACGATGCCACTGGATATAAATATGTGGACATATGTGTGCTTTCACGACAAGGGCTATATCTCCCAACCAGGTATTGCGAGGTCAAAGAGCTTTTGTAGTTTTAGTTGCCAAGTTGCTTTCCAGGAAGGTATCACCATTGCCCACTTACTGAGCACGTAAGATGTCCTAGGCTTGGCACGAACTCCTTATTCTCCTGACTTTGGGCCTCACGCCCTCTTTGTGCTTGGTTGACAGTGACCAGCCCATGCATTCAGGCTAAGTCCTGTGTGCGGACGGGTGGAGGCCCGGAGGAGGGCAGACAGAGGCTCTTCCAGGGCCCCAGCCCAGCTTCTCAGCCTGCTGCTTCTCCTGTTCCCTCGGTCCTCGGTCATTAGGGCATGGATTCATTTTACCAGCCAACATTGTTTCTCTCTTCTTAGACGAGATAAGAATTCCACCTGCTTTTGCGTTTGCCTAACCTGCAGCTCTAGCAGAGCGCTTGCAGCACTTTGTCCTGTATTCGGGGGAGTGGAGGGCATCCTTCTCACACCCGACCTTTGAGTTCATGCAGACAAAGCCCGTCTGTCATCTTGTGCCCCTGCAGAGAGTCACCTGGTGCCGAGTCTCTGAAACTCAGTAAGTGGCTTTGGAAAACGCAGGACAGTGTCGCCAGAACGTGTGTGCATGTTTGTGGACAAAGTCCTCGGTTTTCCTTCTATTTTCTCAGATGCACTGCTATGCGTCACATTCAGCCTGACTGTCCTTAGCTCTGGCGACACAGGGCAGCTGCCAAGCCTGTTTATATGCATTTGTAGAGGAAGCCGTGCCTAGGGACTGACGGCATCCCGGTCTCTCCCCAGGGGCTCCCGTGGGTGCTGGTGGACTTTGCCTTTGTGGCTCCATACCTGGACGCTGACCTGAGATAGTTCCCATTCACTGAATGCCCAGGGATCAGACACCAACGTACAGCTATCAAATGTGCGTGCGCCCGGGGAAGCCTTACTTCCCCAGTTTAAAGGGACCCATGGCAGGCTGACTTCAGAGGACCTCTTACTTTAATATTTACTACCCCTACATCACTTCTGATGTCCAGGGAAGATGGACTAAAATCTGTCAATGGACTAAAAGCATGGTCCTTTCTCCCAGCTGCCAGTTCTTGGTTTGGGTCCCGCCCCCCATGACTTCACTGCTCAGCCAGCCTTGGAGGGAAGAAGGTACCTTGCTGGGATTCCTGAGCTCACTGACTTGCCAAGGTGATGGAAGCTGCAACCCAGCTTGATCGTTGGGGGCAGGAAGGAAGGCGAGGACTGTGTCGGACAGAAGAGTACATCCAGTGACAAGCCCCATATCTCCGGGGCTTCCGTCCTCTCTGAATCCACGTCCGCGTGTGCTGCACGTGGCCCCGCCTCGGCTCTGTGGACGCTGGTCACTAGGGTGGGACCTGGTGGATAACTCACACACTGGCTCCGAAGGCGCCCCCGGAAGTGACCCAGCATCACTGCTGCTCCCGTTTCCTTGGCCACATCCTGTCCCATGGAGGCAGAGAAGAGCAAATCAGAGTGTGCTCAGAAGAGATGAACCTGAATTTTGGTCGATACCCCTGCTGTGGGGGCCACGTAGGACGATGAAGGGAGGAAAAAAAGAGAGAGAGGGCAGCATATTCTAGGACATAAATAAAACTCTCTCTCGTAAGAGATTCGCTGACCGATTCTGCCAAAAGAGAAGTCCCCAAAATGCTGTGATAAATGGCGACATCACTGTAACCAATTTACAGTGATTCCTTTGAAGGACAACAGTCATCTTTCTGCAGAAAGACGTTCTGTGAAGAACGCTGGAGCACTTGTCAGCCCACACGGGCATCCTTAATACATGGCCTGACCCGTGCACCCATTACCATAAACTCAACCACAGACAGACACCCGGAGGCGGGGCCGCCTGAGCTGCAGCCCAAACGGAGAGCGGACTCTGCCTGCAGCAGAACGCGTGCGCCTGACTTCCCAGAAAGCTGGGGCTTGGTTTTCTCCAAGGCTTCTGGTTCTTTCTGTCCCTGCTGGAAGCATAACTTCTCATTTCAGAGTCACATAGTGTATCCGCTCTTTAAATATGACTGATAGGAGGAAATCGCAGTGCCCCTCTAGCTGTTGTACTGTTTTCATGCTGTGGGGTCTCTGGCTGAAATGAAAAGACTTGATTTGGGGGATTTTAAATCAACTAGGAGTTCTGATGTGAGAGAGCATGTTCATTTCCACATAGGATAATTTTACAGATCGACTTAATAATAATGTGTAATAAACAAGCAAATAAATGGCTACAGCTTCCATGGGGCTTGGCCATCGTTCAAGCCCAGCCCTCAGTGCCTTTGGTATCGAGATGGAAGAGCTGTGGTGGTTGGCTTATGGTCTTCACAGGAGCGGCGGGAGTGGCTTGTTCCTCTGTGACTCCAGGGTGGGGGAGAGGCTGATGGTTCCGAGGCGATGGTGGCCTTTCTGATCCCATTGAGAGATGCAAAACTGCATCCCCAAGTCTTTTGTTCTTTGGAGAAAACTTACCCTGAAATGAGAGAGCAATAAAACTAGCTTGCCTAATTTCTCAGAGTGTTCATTTGGTCCCTGAAAGTTTACCAGATGATTCTGGTCACCATCTACCCCAGGAAACAGTTTTTCCTTTTATTAAAAAAAAAAAAAAGAGGAAGAATTGATGGAATAAGGTAAGTCCATTTGCTGCATGAGATCGAGTAGTCTTGGAGACAGTGATATATGCTTTTTAGATGTTTTAAAAGAAATGCATGTACTTATTTATTTCTGGCTGAGTCAGGTCTTGGCCGTGGCACACTGGCTCAGTAGTCATGGCCCCGCAGCCTGTTGGATCTTAGTTCCCAGCCAGGGATTGAACTCATGACCCCTGCCGTGGAAGCATTAAGTCTTCACCACTGGAGCACCAGGGATGTCCAGAAATATGCTTTTCTGTATCCTTTCTCTTACCCATCCAGTAAGTACTCACAGAGTGCCTGCTATATGCCCAGCAGTGCTTTGGGAGGTCTGCAGACTCTGGCCTTTAGTTTCTAGGCTTATGGTGTAAACGGTGACTGTCCTTTTGCCTCTTGCCTAGACTGTCTGATTTGTCCTTTTGAACCTGAGAACGCCACGTTTATTCTCTTTAAAATACACTTGAATTAGGCCTACCTCCTGGCCTCCAGCTCCACGTGCCCCCCCAACGCCCCAGCCTCTCCTCGTGACCCCCTTCTTGGCGCCCTCCCTGCTCTTCTCTGCCGTTGGGAATCCTTTCTGACTTCCCAGGGCAGCTCAACTGTGTCCCCTGGGGAAACCCTTCTGCCCCACCTCCTTCTGGGAGGGATGCTCTCCCATCACACATGTCGGGGCGTCCATACGACTGGTCCCGCACGTCCCGTCTGGAGGCCCATTTCCTTGTTCATTGACTGTCCCTGCATAGTGGCTCTGGCTTTTCTAAGAGACTCCAGTGACGTTTTCCAGTTGGCATGGATTGTAAGGGTCCTTGGCTGCAACCCTGCCTTTTTCACAGGTGAGGAAACAAAGACTTCGTGTGGCCCTGGCCCTCGTTCAGGTTTCCCCGGCCAGACCTGCAGTGGAATGAAGACAGGCATCCAGATTCCTGACGTCAGTCCAGGGCTTTCTACGTGACATCACGCGACCTTGCAACGAAGCTGTGTGCGCGAGAAACCTCCGTGCCGTTCAGTATGCAGGCTCATTACATATTTGCGCATCTGTATTACTTGTGGTTATATCTTTTTGTAAAAAAATAGAGAGCATGGAATTCATTTGTCAGGAATGTAATCCATCAAACCAACATTACATCTGTGTCAAAATCAGGTTCATCTTTTATCGCTCTGAGTTACAATGCCTTTTTGAGGACAGGAAACTTCTGTAAGTGCAGCGTCTTCTCCATTTATGTCACTGTGCTTTTAATCTTCAATCTCCTTTCTCCTTTCTTAACCTTTGAGAGAGATACACTTTTTTGTTATGTTAAATATCAGTATAATTAAATTATCAATAATCAATATATTTTCTGACACCATGTTGCATACTTTTCAAGTCCTTTTTCTTGAGGGCAAATGTTTGCATCCCGATCAAATAAACTTAAATGGAGAAGGGCATGGCAACCCACTCCAGTATTCTTGCCTGAAAAGTCCCATGAACAGAGGAACCTGGCAGCGTGCAGTTCATGAGATCACAAAGAGTCAGACACGACTGAAGTGACTTAGTAGCAAATAGGTATTTATGAGTTAAGGACTTGGTTTGCTGCAGTTGTGGTGCCAAGAGAGTCACTGTATATAGTACATCTACGTTTCTTGTTTGCATCTTGGCAATTAAACCATAGAGAGTTTTTTTTGTTTTTGTTTTTGTTGTTCCTCATGGTGTTTGTATCAACATTCATGCAGATACAATAATTCAGTGTGAAGGAAAATCAGTGTTTTACTGAGCTGATTTGCATATGCATGTCAGATCTAGCTATGCCATTTTTATGCTATTGAGGAAAACAGAATGACCTTTTTTACCAAGTTTTTCATTCTGGAGGATGCTGTGTTTTGAATGTGGAGGGGAGGGGGCTGCAGAAGAAAGGTGAAGAAGCAATTGTTGATTTATACCGTGATGCTAGCCACAGTCAGGAGCCTAAGATGCTTTTCAGCTATAATTGTATCTTTGCTCAAGGCTACTGTAGTTATACTCCATTAAATCCCACTGTCAGTCATCTCCAGAGCAGCAAGGAGCCCAGGCTGAAACTGACCACTGAATAGTCCCAACTCGCCTTTGTGTTTCTTCTCTTGTTTCAAAGCGTAGTGCGGTCGTGGACGTGGAGATGTTGCATCACAAGATTACACAGTATTACTCATTTATGGGATCATGGTAGAGTAATCAGAAATACTTCGTAAAACGTGTCTAGCTAGCTGTCCTCTTAAAGGCCCTGGCTTTCATCACGATTATTTTCTGAAAAGAAAGAAAAGACAAAATGTCATCCAGTAAATATGTTGGCAAATAACGTCTATCTGAAATGGGTAGTTTTCCCTCAACAGGAATAGTAAAGCACGCTACAGAAGCATTCGACTGGCTTCTGTCAAAATAATTATCCTGCAATTATCTCTGCCGTCCTGTTAGCTTTTGCATGTGGGGATGGGATGTGGTGCTTCTGTGGTCTTCAACTCCAAGCTTAGCGTTCTCCCAGGAACTATTACACTGATGGATTTTTTTCTTCTTAAAGTCTAGAAAAAAAGAACGGGGAAGGGCTGTTTAAAGGGAACTGTGCTCTGACGCATAGGTAGTGGGTAAATCCTTCGGAGACCCAGTTGGCTGCCTGTACTGTGAGCGTGGGGTCCTTCTGTTAGCGTCTCCACACTCATCAGGACCACAGTACCTGGTCCAAGCCCAAGGTCAGCCAGTGTGACTAAGGAAGGAACTCTAAACATGCTGGGTATTGAAAATAAATGGGGGTAACCACATCAAGACATGCATCCTTAAATGTCTTTTACAAAGTGTCATTCCTAAACTTCCATCTCAAGTCAGTTTTTTTTTTTTTTTTTTTTAAGTTGAGGGGCAGACATTTACAGTTACAAACTCTTTGCTGCTGCTGCTGCTAAGTCGCTTCAGTCGGGTCCGACTTGGTGCGACCCCGTAGACGGCAGCCCACCAGGCTCCCCCGTCCCTGGGATTCTCCAGGCAAGAACACTGGAGTGGGTTGCCATTTCCTCCTCCAATGCATGAAAGTGAAAAGTGAAAGTGAAGTCGCTCAGTCGTGTCCGACTTTAGCAACCCCATGGACTGCAGCCTACCAGGCTCCTCCGTCCATGGGATTTTCCAGGCAAGAGTACTGGAGTCGGGTGCCATTGCCTTCTCCGACAAACTCTTTAGGCATCTTTGATTCAAAGATACTTTTCAAAGATGTGACCTACACAGCAGAGTACATGTGTGCTTCCTATTTCTTCTTATTTCTTCTTATTTTTTGGAAAGACTGTCCCTAAAAGAAGGATCTTTTTTTGAGGGGGGTATTTATTTAAATTACAGCAGAGTACATGTCTGCTTCTTATTTCTTCTTCTTTCTTTTCTTAATTTTTGGAAAGAGTGTCCCTAAAAGAAGGGATTTTTTTGGGGGGCAGGGTATGGGTGTTTATTTAAATGAGTGCATTCAATGTGCTCCTGTTTTAAAGCATTTTTAGTTTAACAGCGATTTTCCATGCAGAATATCATCTCACTTGTCCAAATCTTGGCCCATGGAGGAGAAATGTCTTGGGCAGAAGCCTGCTCTGACCTCTGCATTCCTCTCCAGGTGACATCTGTGATTTTAAGACAGTATCTTTTTTTTTTTTTTTTTTAAAGAGAAATTTATCTCTCAGTGGGATTATTTTCTTTGCAATTCACCGCCAAGGTAAGTCCTTTTGACTCATCATGCATGTGTACTTGACTAAGTAACAACACTTTAAGAAAAGTAAACTCCGTGCTTTTCTGCTGTCATATTTGATTTGAGCTATGCTCTGACGGTTGTTTGAAGCTAACATGAAATGCAGCGCCTGCCTGATCCATTTTAGCAGCCCATTATCATAATTTCACTGTCGTATGGCCACTGACTTAATGTACTTACAAATGACAGAGAAAGTGTGTTACATGACCTTAGGGTTTTCAAAAATTAAATGACGTCGTAAGTCGTATTTCAAAGAATAGCTAAGGAGAACGGTTTTCTTTCCTGCATAAAGTGTCACTACGCACAGCAACAGGATATTGTATTTCTTTTTTATTACACAAAAATGTGAAGCTTTTAAACTCCTAGATTCCCCACATAAAATTTAATATTGGGGTAGGGAATGAGATATCCAGTGGATAAATCTGCTTCTCCCCCACCTCATCCCCTCTCATCTCGAGATGAAATGCCTTCAAAACTTAGAAATGCAGAAATATTTTGAAATTCTTATCTGATGATGAATCTAGTATTTTTTTCCTTACACAAAGCCCACGTGGTCCCACCTCAAGGGCAGTAAAGTACTTACATTTACTGACGCATGCTTTGCTAGGATGCTCAAACATAGATCACTTCTTCCTTCTGTGTTTAGGAATCAGTTTTGGTTTCAAGAGTGTTCTTTTGAAGGGACTGAGTCTTCTAGTCTGGAGTGAAGTGGGATCTGGAGGAAACTCTTCATGGAAGCGAGTGACATTGGTGTCTGGTCAGCACACAGAGCTCTGTGATGCCCTGAACTCACGTGGCCAAGTCCCCCTACTCTGTGAGGGACTGATGCCTCCCACCATAGGAGGGGTTACGGGGAGGGTGACGGAGCACCAGGCTGTGACACACACCCCGTGCATGGGCCGTGGGCAGACCAGGATGGACCACGGGCCAGTCTTGCATAGAGCGTGGATGTAATCAGCTCACTCGCCTGCTTAGGGTCCTCTCTGCAAGGAAGGCGCGGCGGTGGTGGTTTAGGTGCTACGTTGTGTCCGACTCTTTGCAGCCCCATGGACTGTAGCCTGCCAGGCTCCTCTGCCCATGGCATTTCCCAGGCAAGAATACTGGAGTGGGTTTCCATGTCCTTCTTCCCAACCCAGGGATCGAACTTGCATCTCCAGCATTGCTGGAAAATTCTTTACCACTGAGCCACCCAGGAAGCCAAGGAAGGAATACTGTGGCTCAAACCATAGCTCACTGAAAGAGCCCTTCGACTGGAAGAGCGACTGATTGATTTCTAGATCACAGAAAATAGTGGGTCTCCATGCAACCGTTAGAGCTCAGAAGCCTTTTTCAATTAGATCCTGAAAAATAAACATGCGGCCCAGCGCAATAAGGAGGCAGCCTTATGGGAGATAGAGCGGCTTACCAACCTTGCCGGCAGTTCAGTGAACAAAAATTTAACTTGTATGTTGATTTCCACATGGTCATTAGTGATAGTGGTTATTGGAAGTAAATGGTGATCAGGAGGCACACTGGTATGGCAGGAAACACAAGTCACAGGCTTGCATTCTGTGGCAACCTAAGGATGTCCTTTGAAAGCCAAAAAATGGGGCTGAAACAGAAGGTCTTACCTCCCTTCAGCTCCCACCTGCAAACCATGAGGCTTGTGCTTGAGTCAGAAAGGACAGGGATGACCTGGGGATCGCCTGAGAGCACGTGGGCTGAGTCCATGAGGGGACTTGCTACCAGTCTATTTCGTGCAGTGTGGGACCTTGCAAATGTCCTGTTACACCCCAGCACTATTGACAGGAAGAGTGTTATTTAAAGTTACTAAAATTCAGTGCCGATTCTAAATTGAATTGACACTTTTTTATGCACCAGAATTAAATTGCAGGGTGGGAGGAAAGGTGTAGGTGCAATGTGTGCTTACGAATCACTTATCATAAAGATGTTTTCAGCCCAAAACAATTAAACCATTGGAAAAAATTTTCTGATGTAGCCCCAAAGTCTTTGTTCTGTCGTGGATTTAGTGGGCCTGAAAAAAAATGCTTTCTTTTCTTGATTTCAGTGAAAGGTCATTGTGTGGCTCTAGTTTTCCTTAAACTGAATATACACCAAGATTACAGATATATTCAAATATTTCCCCCACGGAGGAAACCTCATTTTTATGTTGTTGCTCTGCCCATAATCCTGCATGGGCCGGTCTGAAGCTGCCATCTCCCAATTTGAATAAGTGATGCCAACAGAAAACTCCTAGGCGCGGCCGAAGTAAAAAACCTGCCTGCCAACGCAGGAGACCCAAGAGGCGCGGGTTCTATCCCCGGGTGGGGAAGATCTCCTGGAGAAGGAAGTGGCAGCCCACCCCAGTATTCTTGCCTGGGGAATCCCATGGACAGAGGAGCCTGGAGGGGTCCAGTCCCTGGAGTCGCGCAGAGCTGGACACGACCGAAGCGATTTGGCACACACACCACAGAAAACGCGAGCTCCCGCTGCTCTGGGGACACGTGCGTTGGTCAAGCGCCTGGGAGACGCCATTGCGCATGCCGGCTGCTAGGGTCAAGCTGCACGCTGACCCGGACTTAGGGCAGGGTGGCCTGGGAAGCTGCCTGGGGTGAGACATGCGGTGGGGGCTGGGGGATGGAGGCTGCCCCCGGCTTCCAGGGCACCGGGGCAGGGCTCCTCAGTGGCTCCCGCGTCCTAACGGGAAGGAAGGAAACCCTGGGGGTGGGGCTGAAAGGCGCTCTGGCTCTCCCGCATCTTTGGTCCCCCGTAGTAGAGACGCCACTCAGGGGAAGCTCTGTTTCCAATGGTTCTCTCCTGAAGGCAGGGAGAGCGTATTGTATGCGTATTCATTCCTGGTACAGGCTGCAGTGGAAGGAAGCTGGGGAACATTCCGCACCTGTGGAAATGCTTAAAGCAGGGCATTCGGAGACCAACCACGCAGGGTTCTTAAGACGCAGGGCGGGCAGGACTCCACCTTACTGCTGTCACTTCCGGATGAATCTCGGGGGTGAGGTTAGAACCCCTTCTTCCCTCCCCGCAGCCTCTTCCTTAAGGAGTCGTGGGTCTGAAGGGTTTATTAGGACCATAAATCGCCTCTCCTGTCAGTCAAACGCTCAGAAACAGCACGGCGTGGTACTGGCCATCTCGGTGTTGGCATGTAAATCACTGCAGATTAAATTATTAGATAATTTGGAAACTTAACAGTTTGCATTTTGTACTTCCAATTGTTTTGCTGACTTGCACTTTTCTTGGCTGTCTGGGATTTTATTAACCGTCTTGGAGACATCTATCACCTCCTTCCTCTTCATTTTCCAATGGGCAAATTTTCCCAGGAAGGAGAGTCACAATACTGATGTCTGCAGCCACTGCTCCAAAAAGATTGCTGTATTTCCATTGACATGCAGTGCATTACCATAATTGGCTTTTCTACATGATAGGAGAGAGGAAATAATAATGTCATTTTATTTACAGCCAGAGTGTCGCTTTATGAGACTTCTCCAAGTTTCTGCCATGCTGTGTAGGTCAAATGACATCTTTTGATCAGTCCTGTCCAAAGACATCAAAGCCGAGTGGCATGTAATGGAGACCTAGTGACAAACCAAATCTAGAAAAGAAATAAGACTGCCAGTTTCCCATTAAACAGCCTGCTAAACAGCACAGCTTCCCCGTGTCGACTACGAAACCACTCTGACCACCTAAATCAGGAGAGTGAAAGGAGGCTGAATTGGACATTAGTGCTGCAAATGACTGCCGTGATTGCCAGGGCGCCCCTCCTCCCCCGCCCCCCGAAATCAGCGAGCAAACCAAGCGAGTTACAGCGAGCACCATTCATTTCTCTCCTGCCACTTGCTGGTTTTCTGATCTGGTTTATTTAGGTTTGACATCAGGCAAATGGTGAAGCGGGATATCTCTGACAGATATTCTTACTGATTTAACGGGAGGCACACCGCTCAGGGAAGATGGATCTGAGACAGGATTCCAGAGTGGCGGCTTCTCCCTTTTCCGCCCCGATTTCTTCCCTTGATGATCCGTTCCTGTGGTAGGCCCTTCCTGCTCACCGTCAAGTCAGGAACCCCTTCAGAACTTTGGAGGAAGTTAAGTTTGACTGCCTCATGTAGTGGGAATGTAGTTTCTTTAAAAAAAGATGTTTAAACGGGACTTTTATACCAGAGACTGAAAAACGGAGTTGTTTCTGCTTCCCAGGTGAGGGGCCCACGTGGACCCGGATACCATGTGTGCGAACGAAGCAAAGCAGCACCCTTGGGCTTCGGGTCCCGTTTAGTGTTTCCTTTTCCCTTACTTCCTCATTCTCACTGGTAGTTACTGAGCCTCAGTTTCGTTCCAGGCACCCAGAGAGCTGCCGGGAGCCCAGGTCCCCTAAGCTGCTGTCAGTGCTCGTGGCCCAGGGGCAGGACAGAGACCAGACCCGTGATCATCTGTGCAGCTGGGGGTCCTGGAGGCCTGGCCAGCGGGCAGACGGAGCCCCTGCGGTGGGGAGGCTGTGGCTGGGCAGAGAGGTGACTCAGCAGGGGAGCCTTGGAGGGGTCATGGTTGGAGACCCTTTTATTTTTTTGTCCCCACTTTTTTTAATCATGGTAAAATGTACATAAACTCATCTAAACCATGTAAAAATGTGCAATTAAATGGCATTAAGTCCATTCACATTGTGGTTCAGCCATCACCACCTCCATTTCCAGAACTTTTCCAGAACTTCTCAGATTGAAACTCGGTCCCCATGAAGCACAACTTCCCACACGCCCCCGCTCACAGGTCCTGGTCACACATCCTGCTTTCTGTCTCTGCGACGACCAGCCAGTTAACATGGCTGGAAAGGGGTTCCAGGGGAGCCGTCCCTGAAGGCAGACCCTGAGGAGATGGTCCTTTGTGGCCTCTCACAGCTGGTCCCTGGCCTTGATGTTCAGGCGGGATTGTCCGAGGACGGTTTTGTTGACCTTGATGTAGATAAAGACCTGCTTTTACAAGCAGGATATTCTAAAGACAGAATGCATCAAAGCTCACACCACTTGGAGTTGCTGGTAGAAGTGGGACCTGTGCCATCCTCTGAGTGCATGTCAGGAGCCTGGCTCCGAAACAGACGCCCACTCCCCCAACCCCGACCCTGGCAAGTAGCTGCGGTCACCTGTGCTCAGGGGCGGCTCCCCCTGCCTCTTGGCCTCAGCATTCTCCTGCAGACGTGGAGAGCAGACACAGGCCTTCCCTGTACCAAGCTGGCGAGAGGCTAACAGTTAATAAATGCAGGGCACTTAAGATAGTGTCTGGTCCAGAGAAAGGCTTCAATAAATATTACCTATTATTATTCAATGACATTTTAATCCGAAGCATAATGCCAGCTGGGCAGATGTGCTGTGGGTATGAAATGTTTACCCAAGAACAAATAAATTCTTTCTTTAAAAATAACAGTATATTATCAGTACTCTCAAATAAATTTCTAGTGTGCTGAAAAAAGGCATTCTCTCTCTCTCTCTCTCTGGGTGGATCATTATCCCAGAATATATTTCATTCCGACCTGAGATTGGACTTCAGTGTTGTCATGGAGAAAACACTTCTGATCGCAGTGGGCCCCTTACCTTTCTACAGAGAATTTATTTACATGAATGTCCCTTTTTGCTTCCAGGCCGTGGCTTCAGAGCTTGGAGATCTGTTATCATCAAACGTCCTTGTTTCTGGGCTTTGAGGATCTTTTTTCCAGTCCACTCCCACGGGGTCGTTTAGATGGTCTTTAGTATGAGCTCTCTTTCTCCCTCTGCAGAGTTTCTTTCGGAAATAGTACTTTTTTTTTTTTCTCTACAATTTAAACATGTCCAGCGTTTCTTCCCAAGCAGTTTCCTGAACAGAACCAACGCAGACAGACGGGAAGAGAGAAACTCAGAGACTAAGTGAGAGGTTGGAGTGGAGACTCTGGGTCTCATTCAGCTGGTCTCGTGGAGAAAGGCTTTCCTGGTAGAACAGCTGGAATAGGATTGCTTTTGTTTCTGATGCTCCACCAATGAATCTTTTATTTGCAAACCTTTTCCTAGAAATCTTTGAGCCTCCAGGACTCCCACCCAAAGCCAGAGTTTCTGGAGATGTGGTCTTGGGGTTGACTTGGTGCACCCTGAGCGGACTTCCAGAAGGAATCAAAAGACGAAACGTCTCTAGACTATCCAGGAGTTGCTGTTTCCGTGAGATTTCTAAAAAGGGCAAGAAGGACGAGTATAAGGGCCCTGCGCCTCCCCTAATGACTTGGAGCATTGCCCCAACCCCCAACTGTGGATCTCGTCAGGGGCGGCAGGGGGGAAATAGCAGGAAGAGGGCACAAGGCTGGAACCCAGACAGTGACGCCAGCGTCTCCATCTCTGTAGCCAGGAGCATCTCCACCCCACTTAAGGATGCGGATGAGGAGTGAAACCCATCCACCTGCTAAATTCACGTCTCTGGGTGCCCCAGGCATCCCGGCCCGCAGTCTGCCTGAGCCCCATCTCCAGGTGTTCAATAAGGCAGCAGGATTTAGTTGCACCAAAGTGTCACCTGTCTAGGTGAGTCGTGCCGGTGTCTATCTGAAGTGACAGCCGTCTCTGAGTCCCGGCGTCGCTCACCGACTTCTCTCTCATCATCCCACGTTGGGAAGGTAACGTTTTCGACAAGGTTGTTCCCTGTTCCCTCGCTCGTTTCCTGCCCTTCCCCCATCCCCTGCTCACCCCTGAGCGCACGTGATCAAAGCATCATCGCTGACAAAGGTTTCCTCCTCCAAATTAAGTGAGCCCAACCAGCCCAGCAGATTTTACGAAGAAAGCAAGGGAAATGCTGAGCACCAAGTTAATGAATCTGGCAACAGGGAGGATGGTATGGAGCCCGGATAATATGGTCCAGCGACGGTCATCCCTCCTCGCGCTTCCTGTAAGGAACGCATGGGAGCCGGTTATGTGGAGCGTGGCTCACATCTGTCCCGCCGTGCCGTGGTCATCTGTATAAGTAATGGAAACAGGTTAAAGACTTCCATTCTGGTGTTGCCAGCGGGGATGGAAATGAACATGTCAGTGAAATCATCTCGGCAGAGCTGAGTGGGGAGGGGTTTGGACTAGTGTATCTGCGCTCCCTTTGGTGGCGGGAGCCCTAACGAGAGCGCTGGGATGTATAGTTTATCAGATGGAAGAGGAAGAGCAAGTCAATCTTGGAGATTAGAATCGCGGCAGGATTGCCAGTGCAGGGCGCCGTGCCCTCCCGGGGAGACCTCTGCTAATAACATGCTCTTTTCATTCCAAGGTGGGGTGGGGGTGGTGAGGAGGGGCAGGCTGCCACAGGGTTATCTGCAAGTCCAGGGTGGTCTTAGGATGGCTCTGAGCCCCTGTCTTGAAAACTTGGAAGGAGGAGAACCTGCCTTGTCTTCATTTCCCTGTAATTATAAAGGAGCCACTTTTAGAACGCGGGTGTTGGTGGTGGACAGGGAGGCCTGGCGCGGCAGTCCATGGGGTCGCAAAGCATTGGACACGACTGAGCAACTGAACTAAACTCGCGCTGCCTGAAAAGTCATTTCACTCCCTTCCTTGTCCGTGTGAGCAAGAGCCATTTTATTTGAATTGCTGAAGTGCTGTTTAACCTTCTTTCAAAGCTGGAATGGGATTTGGCTTCCCTGGGTATCATACCTGTACTTGCCACCCTGCTTCTAGAAAAATCAGGTCTTCTAGTGAGAGGAACACCCTGCGTGCCACGTGTGCTGTGACATCCTTGTAAATTCAAGTATGTTAATGTGGGCTATTCCACGTATTTCCCTACTAGAATGCTGTATTCGTATGTTGTATTTTCCAGTATCACGATCTTTCTTCCATCTAGATGCTATTAACTTAAAATCCAAGTGGGTTAAAAATGGAAACGTTTCGTTTTCTAGCCGGTTATGCTACAGGCCGGTATCTGAATGATTCCAAGTACCTAAATTTGGGGGCATGGCAGAAGCTGGGCGTCTTTGATGGAAAGAACCCATCTCTCCGTTTTCATCAGGATGTGTCCCCAGTAGGGACAGGTGTGGATGACCACCGGTTGCCTTGTGTGCGTGGGTATTTCTAGTAACCAGGCTGGTGTCTGCTGGGTTGAGAAGGAGAGACTTCAAGCTGACTTTAAGGAAGGAAGTCGTGACGGGGAAAGGCTTCTGCTCTTTCAGCGAGGCGCCCACACTTATATTCATCTTTCCCAGGAACAATGATTGCGAGCGGGCAGAGTTCTGGAGAATTCACCTCCCGGGGAACAGAAAGCAGGACTCACAGGAAAACACCCTTGTATTGTGCATAATTGGGGTGCAGATTGAGACGCAGGTTTGTGGGGGGGGGGTTGCAGACCTAATTGCTCAGAGCCCAGGTTACTCAGACTCAGGGGAATTTGAAACTTTGCTACACTTAACTGTGAAAAAGCAAAGACAGCTGTCACTTCTCCCCGTTCTTCAAATGACTGTTGACTATCAGAGCAAATCTTGTGTCTTCTTTAAAGAAACAAAGATGTTCTAAAAACATGTTGGCCTGTGATTTGAGAAATAGGATCTAGATCTCATTTGCTGATGGCGTGCGCCTCGTGGTATAATTGCCATGTGAGAGGAACATATTTTTCCAGACAATATGTGTGTGTTTACACTGCAAACCATCAGGACACACATTGGTGTCAGATTCAACTCTAGCAGGGATGGTCTATGTTGCCTTCTGTCCACTCACATCAGAAGACGCGGGGTTTAATCTGGCTAGGGATGGCAGTGCATCTTTAGGGACACATTGGCATCCAGAAGGCACCTTTTATGGCAAAAACTACTAACAAGAGTTAATTTATTTTTAACAAGTGAAGTCTAGCCATAAGAACAGTTGTCTCATTCTCATTTGGGGGTGGTGGGGAGGTCTTTGTATTTTTTATTCCCTCCCACCTGCACACACCCGTACGCCCACGTGGAGGCTGGCAGCTTCCCGCTTGGCGTGTGCTCGTCCCGTCGGCCTCTGCGTGTCGTCTGGCATGTGGCAGGACCCGCCGCGCGTGTTCACCGCGTCACGCTCCACGCCGCATGCTGGGCTCGGGAGGGCTGGGGGCGGTGGTGGTGGCGGGGGGGAGTGATGGCAAAGCTGTTTTGACACAAAAAGAAGTAGCAGAGATGATGATTTGAAGTCTTTGTTTTATTTGATGGGAGGAATGTCATTTCTTTCTGTAAGTGATTGTAGAAGAAGAATTTTATGCTGCAGTTACCGTTTCTACGCTTATTCATTCATCAGATTTCCTCAGGGTGGGGGTGGGTGAGGGCAGAGGGGAGCTGAGGGTTCTAGCAGAGAAAATGCAGCCGCGTCGAGTTGATTCTGTTTTCTGTGATTCAGTAGCTGCTCTCATCCAAATCTTTTAAGGCTAAACAGCTGTATTCATTCACCTCGCGACATATATTGCTCTGTTCCATCACTAGAAAGAAAAAATGTCTACAAATATTTTAATGTACTTTGGTATATTTGTATCCATGTGAATTTTTAGAAAATTGTAGTTCTTGATGAAAACAAAGGCTCACGACCAATAATTACTCTGTCCAAGCTTGGATGTTTCTGTATGTCTTTCTCAGTCTCTCTATCTCTATGTAGGCAAAATTTCCAAACAAGCATCTGGGAGAGCAATTAGGAGAATTCACATAATAGTAAGAATAAACCCAATCATTATGATGCATGTTTGGCCGACTCTTTGAGACCCCATGGACTGTAGCCCGCCAGGCGTCTCTGTCCACGGGACTCTCCAGGCAAGAACACTGGAGTGGGTTGCCATGCCCTCCTCCAGGGGATCTTCCCAACCTAGGGATTGAACTTGCGTCTCCTGCAGCTCCTGCATTGCAGGCAGATTCTTCACCGCTGAGCCACTAGGGAAACCCAATTATGATAAGAGAATGATATTTTCTGATACGATAGTGTGGATGTAACTGATTCAGACGCCATTATTGTTATTAAGGGGATTTCAAGAAAGTCAGGTGCATCTGACCTTGTGTTAAGCGTCCAGCCAAGTGCAGCAGTAATTATGTAGGGCAGGCTTGTTCTCCATCTATCACTTTGGCACATAATTTATATCGACCGTAATATAAAGACAAAAATTCTCCTAACTTCGTGTTAACAGTAGGTGTGTCATTGAGACCTTCAGGGGTGTACCCTGCACTGCTCACACCCACACCCCAGTCCACGGAGACCTGACATTTCCTGTCTTTTCCTATGTGTTTATGAGAATAAGCTGCTGGATGTGAATGTGGAGATTCGTGTCTGAGACGTAAGTCCTGCATGAGGTTCGGAGTATGAGTTACATTTCTTTATTCTCGTTTAAGCCACTTGAAGAGCTGTTTCATGCCCAAGTCTCCTCTCCAGATTTCTGAATGTCATCCATCAGGGTGAATCTTACTCTCTCTGATGAAAGTCATTTCTCATTTCAGGTGGTAGAAAATCTAGGTCGGGACCTGGTTTCAGACCTACTTGGCTAATGCTGGGTTTGTGGACCCAGACTTATCAGACTGTCCTAACGTGGTCTTTATCCTGCCCCAAAAGGAGAGGCAGTAACTGAAAACATCGATTTCCCCATGCTTGGCAGTGGTAGTACATGTCTTAGAGATGGCTGGCTTTTCAACGTGGATCAAGAAAACATTTGCCTTGTATATTAACACACAGTCCGTTAGTAGTGAAGTAGCTGTGTGCTTTCCTGGGTTCATACGGGAGTTATTTATCTTCTGTTCTTCTTTTCATTTCAACTTCTCTTTTAATTTTTCAAGATTCTCATAATTTGTTTTTCTTTTCTTTTTCCTCCTAACACTGCTGAAAATCAGAGAAGGTTTTCAGTCTTTTTAATTGAGACTTAAGCTCTGATTTGTGCTTTGTCACTTGCTGAGTGACATTGTTGTAACTGCAGCAAAGTCCAGACACGAGAGTCATATCTGATGTGCTTGCTGGGAGGGGCGCCCTGAAATGAGGCTGTTTGTTTCCCACTTACCTTGAATTAATTCCAGGCCAGGGAGAAAGGGGACATGTTGTACTTATTTTAAGGGAGTCACCTGTGGATTTCTAATTAGAATTGGGTAAAACCCATAGGCCATTTTATTTACAGACTCCAC
This sequence comes from Bos grunniens, assembly GCF_055505025.1. Taxonomy (NCBI): domain Eukaryota; kingdom Metazoa; phylum Chordata; class Mammalia; order Artiodactyla; family Bovidae; genus Bos; species Bos grunniens. The sequence continues at coordinate 4,994,653 of NC_141188.1, read as the reverse complement.
AATTCTAAAGCAGGGCCTCTGTCCGGTTTTACGCAAAGAAATCCTCATTATCAGTCAGGTGGTTTAGCAAACCCGTACATGAGCCATTGGAGCCAGACCCCTAAAATTGGCCAAAGTGACAGAAAAAGTTTCACTTCTTCCACATCAGAGCGAAAGCGGCCTTTTAGATTTGCTTGACAGATTGTCAACTTTCCTGCGAAAAAATCAGAACTGAGGTTCGTAAATTAACATCCATCCCACTTGTATTTAATGTTCTTTCAAAGAAGCAAGGAAGGGGTTCTGACCCCTTATCTCCTTTCTCTGCATTTTCTATTTCCCAGTGTCTTCTGACTTTCGTCAGAATTACTGGCTGTCTTTGTAACACAGGTGAAGTTACTTCAGAAGTGATCAGTGATAAATTTGGAAGAAAAATGTGTTCTGCGAGATTTTACAATGAGTTGGAGCTGTGCATTTATCACGGAGGTGTGCGTAAGCCCCTTTTGTGAATTGGCCCCTTGGAGTAAATATATTTTGATATAACAGCCATCTGTTCATGGGTATCACGTTTGCCAGTCTAAAACCTAGTTTGATGTAGATAAACATGTAATTTGGTCTGATTGTATAGTTTCACCAGGTGGCAATACAATAGCCACGTTCGGTCTTTGCTGTGAGCCGGAGCCCAAGCAGAGAGCCAAGGCCTGGGTTTCACAGTTGTCACTTTTGAATTTCCCTTTCCCTCGTTCACAGCCAGCTCTCAATTATGTGTGCTAATGAGGAAAAGAGAGCTCGGATAAACAAAGTTCCCTAACCCGATTCTGGTCGTGTATTCCCCCGCCTGCCCCCTCAGGCCTGGGGAAGAGCCAAACCAGGAGCTTCTCTGTGTGTGCACCCTCTCCGGGCCCCCACCTTCCTCTGGGCGGCTGTGATCAGAAAGTCTGCAGGGTGGCAGTGGAGGGCACTTCCCGAATAATCTGCTGCCCAAACCTCACGTCTACACAGCAACAGAGGCCAGCCATGGGCCTGCTTTTCCTGGGATGAGAAGATGCCTGTCGTGGGCACTTCCTGGCTCCTCTTAAGGGTCCCATCGCAGGGCTGGATGAGCTCAGAGTGGAGTTTGGTGATGAGGGCAGTGTGTCTAACGTTCCTACGCATCCTTCCTGCAGCCCCAGCGCTGGGGAGACGGAGGCCCCGAGGATGGAATCTGTGAGTGGAGCACATGGGTCAGTCTGTCCCTTCTGTAAGTCTGTCCTCAGATGATGATGGGGGTCTGTCCTTCAACCCGGAACCATAACGGTGGCCCCGCAGCCTGGACCCGAGGGGCGTGGGCAGGTGAACGCCACCCGCAGCCCCTGTGCACTTGGGGTCACTCTTGCACTTGCTGGGTGGGACAGATGTGGTGGTGGGGGTGTCTGTGTGGCCCCTTCCTCCCTGCTGCCAACATGACGAAAGCAAAGGACTCCGTCCCGCCTGCTACTGAAGCCCTGTGGTCTTGTTCCAGACACCCTGGGGTCCAGTCTGCAGACCTGCACAACCCTTGTCCATCTGCCCCAGGCCCAAATTCTCAAGCGAAACCCATTCGTTTCTGGATCCTTCTGAGGTTCCTGGTTCAAGCCTAGTTTTGGAAGGTAGGGGCGGTTGTTGGGGGGTGGGTGGAGAGAGAGGCTTAGGCACTGCTTTCAAAGAATCCCTTGAAACCCTTGGCATCTGTGGCCAGCTCGTCGTCCGTGTGTTCACGTGACCACAAGCACCATGGGGTAGGGTAACACTGACTGCTGCTTGGTCCGAGGACTCCTAGAAAGGGTGGGGTGTGAAAAGCGAGGAGGCGAGGGTTGCTTGGGAGGTGCATGCATGTCTTTCCAAAGCTGATGCTGCCGGGCCCGTGCATCCAGGGAGGAGCCGGTCAGAAGGGCGTCCAGTGTGAGGACCTAGGACCGACGCCCCCTGCCCCCAGCTGCCCCCTGGGTCTGTATTTCCTTGCGTCCCTTGTAAATTAGAGTTGAAAAGTTAATTTATAATACATGGTAGAACAGGGAAATAGCCAAAGAATATGAGCTTACCGGGATAAATACAGTGGAGGAGTGTGTGATAAAGTAGGAATCCTGGGAGTCTAGAAATGGACAGGGACCATGTTGGCGGAAGATGGAGTGATGGAGCCTTGTGGCCACTGACCCTGGGGACTGAGGGCCTCAGGAGAGGCCCTGCCAACTCCTCACCTGTCAGTGGGACCCGCAGCCCCCTCCCCAGGGAAGGCTGTGTGGAGACCCCGCTGGGGGCGGTGGGGGAGCAGGAGTGGGGCGGGAAGCAGACAGACGGCAGATACACAGGCAGACTCTCAGTGCCCCCAAGATCCTGCTGCAGGAACCCCGATACCACCTGCACCCCTCCGTTGTTCTCCCCGCTTCTTACCTTTTAACATGAAAAAATAAAAGTCACAATGAACAAAGCCCTTCCCGGATTCCCGCCCCCAGGCTGGGCCCTGCCCTTCTCCGGATCCCTAATTCCCAGGGTCTGGCTGGTGGCTGTTTCCAGCTATTTTATTCCAGAAATGGTGTGAAACGGCTAATTCATGTGTGTTGAATTGAAAACACTGAAGATTTTGAAAACAGAGCTATTTACTAAAAGCCATTTCAGTCAACAAACTCATATATTCATTATCTAGAAAAAAAACTATCAATATTTTCTAAGAGGATTTTTCCATTGTGCTGTGAATAGGTTTGTCTTCTGCTTTTTCCGTTTAATGAATCTCTCCTTGTCATTAAAACATAGTTTTCAATGTTGCATCATAGGTATAAGCAAAACATCACCCAACTACCAATTATTGTTGAAGATTTAGACAATGGCAAATTTCATATGAAATAATACCGTAAAGGACATCTTTGTGCATGCTGCTGCTGCTGCTGCTAAGTCGCTTAGTGTCCGACTCTGTGCGACCCCATGGATGGCAGCCCACCAGGCTCACCTGTCCCTGGGATTCTCTACGCAAGAACACGGGAGTGGGTTGCCATTTCCTTTTCCAATGCATGAAAGTGAAAAGTGAAAGTGAAGTCACTCAGTCGTGTCCGACTCCCAGCGACCCCATGGACTGCAGCTTACTAGGCTTCTCCATCCATGGGATTTGCCAGGCAAGAGTACTGGAGTGGGGTGCCATCGCCTTCTCCATCTTTGTGCATGAACCCTCTGTATTTTATATCACCTTCTGAGGCTATGCTTCCTAAAGTAAAATTATTGGGCCAAAGGGTATCAACATTTAAATATTTCTCTCCTCTTACTCTTTTTTCGTTGAGATTCTCTCATTCATAACAGCATGAAGGGCACATAAGAAGTGTCCTAAATACTGATACAGAATTAGAAAGTGGGAGTGTGTGTCGCTTAGTCATGTCCGACTCTTTGTGAACCCGTGGACAAAAGCCCGCCAGGCTCCTCTGTCCATGGGATTTCCCAGGCAAGAATACTGGAGTGGGTAGTCCTTCCCTTCTCCAGGGGATCTTCTCAACCCAGGGATTGAACCTGGGTCTCCCGCATTGCAGGCAGATTCTTTACCACTGAGCCACCAGGGATACAGAATTACTTGGGGTCACTACTTCATTCACAAGAGTTTACTCCAAGTGTTTTCGGCACTGAGGTGCTAACACAACAAAGGATAGTAACTGGGTCCTGAGATGGTGAGTGGAGGGGTCTCGGGCTGGGAGTCAGGTGAACCGCCTCTGAGTCCTGAGCCCCTCATCTGTCTCCTGTGTGACCTGGGGGAAGTCGGTCAACTTCTTGAGACTCCATTTCCTTATCTGTAAAATGGGCTTATCAGGGACACTGCCTTGTAGGGTTGTGAGGGTTAAAATAAGGTGAAGAAATGAAAATGCCCAGCCCAGGGAGGTGGGCAGGGGTGCCCAGCAGTTTTAATTAAACGAGCGAGTTCACAGTTTGATGATGAGGACAGACAGGTAAACATCTCTTAATTCCGCAGGGAATGAATCCCAGGAGGGGATTAAGCAGCCTCGTGAAGGAGGTGACATCAGAGCCTCGCGTTGAGGAGGAGCGTCATCCCCAGGCAGAGAAGCAGAGGTTGGGGGTGGTGACCCCGGGACCGGGGTGCTCAGGGGCTGACACGCAGTGGAGGGTGGGGTCTGCACGCCCTGTGCTACTCCTGGGCTTGTAACAAAGATCTTAGCTCGAGGGTCACGGAGGAGGAGCGTGGCCAGGCAAGAGGGAAGAGGCCAGCTGGGAGGCTGCTGCACTGTCTGGTGACGGGCCTGGGGGGTCCACATTCGGGCAGAGGCCACGTCGGGTACAGGGCTGCAGGACAGGAGGCGCTGAGGATAACTCGCTTTTCAGGTGTGGACAGCTTGTGTGGGGTGGTTCAACTGCTGAGCTAGGAGACTCCTAACTCAGGAGGAGGAAGTAAGCTTTTATTGGGGCAGCCCCTCTAGGTCTGGAGGGGCAGGGGAAGCCATGTGTCTGTCTGTAGTTGACTGGGGGTGCCTGTGGGACACCTGTGTTGGGGGTGGGGCTGGAGGGGCAGGGGAAGCCATGAGTCTGTAGTTGACTGGGGGTGCCCGTGAGACACCCACATTTGAGCTGGAGCTCCTTCTGTGTGCCCGACACCACGTGGGCTCAGACAGCGCTCAGGAGGGCTTCACGGAGCCCAGCCTTCCCCAGTGGGGCAGGAGAACCCGAGGCCCCCTCTGGAGGGGCTTCACAGTGACATAGATCTGGTGGTCATGGGCGTGCCCTGGAGGAGTCAGGGAAGAAGTCAAGGTCAGCCGTAAAGAGGCCACAGAGGGACCGGCAGGGGGACAAGCAGGGTGGATTCAGGGAGCCGCGCCCTGATCCCAGAGAGCACAGTCAGCTCCCAGGAGTGTGACTGGGCTGGGGAGCAGGGGGAACTGTGTCCCTGTGGGGTGTCAGGGAGCTGGGCATGCTCAGCCCGGTAGGGGGATGCTGGCGGGCCCCAGGCTGCACCCCAAGTCTCCCTAGAGCTCCCCAGCTCTGCTTGTGTTTCTCCTGGGAGATGAGCCCCAGAAGGCAGGCGTGTTAGGTGTCCCCCACCTCCCCACGCCCTGGAAAATGGGGGACTGGTGTCCAAGGACGGAATGGCAGAAACCAGTGCCCCTTAGGAGGCCAGGGTTTGCTTTCCGTGGTTCCAGCAGTGACTGTTGCCCTGGGGCTGGAGAGGGTGGAGTGAAAGGTGTTTGAGCTCAACCTGGGGCTCCTGGGTGCAGACGGGTCAGTATTGGGGGCAGGGAGGACAGGCCGGGACGCGCCAGGCTCTGAGGACACCCGCTCTGCTGGGACACGGACATGCATGACCGGTGGGTGCTGAATACTCCCTGGAGGTAGAGGGAGCCCCCGTCTGTGTTTCCAGAGGAAGAGGAAAGTGGTCTGCTCACTCCACACCCCCGATGGTTCCTGCTGTGGGCGGGTGATGGAGCCTGTGGCCATCCGTTGAGGGGGCAGCAGCCCGAAAGCGGTGCAGCGCTGGGCAGGGCGCCAGCACAGCGCCGGGCTCCCCGGCTGAGCCAAACGCGCCCAGTCAAAGGCTTCCCTTCAGTCAGTCGCTGGTGTGGATCTTCTTTTCACGAAAGTGGACCATCTGGGTCTAGTGGGCGGCCTCCCCACTAGGTGATCACCTTCTAGGTGACCCCAGAGTGTGGCTCAGAAGGCGCACTGTGGGGGGCTGCTGGGAGTCCGGCCAACACCCCGGGGACCTGGTGCCTCTGTCTTCAGAGGGCTCTGCCCAGGATGCCCGAAGCCTCAAGTGTCCCCGTCGGAATCCTCAGAGCTGGGCCTGGTGTCCAGGCCAGGGCCAGGGAGCCTGCAGGCGGTGGGTGTGACCAGAGCTTCGGTCTTCTGCCTGTGGACCCCAGCCGTGGGCGCTCGGGACCCTGGACCGTCCTAAACCTGTAGTGGTCTTGGGGAAAGGAGAAAGCGGTCAAGTTCACGGTCAGTCTGCAGGGGCCCACGGCCTCAGGCAGGCCGCTGTGCAGGTGTGGACGCCTGTGTAACCCAGCGGGCTCACCCTGTCGATTATTTTTCACGCTCTCAGAGCAGGCCCCACAGGCCGTGGTTCCCTGAGCCGTTAGTGGACTGAGGCGGGACTGCCGTCATCTGGGAAGCAGCTGTGCACGTGCTCGCCTGGTCATGCTGCTGCCCGGGCGCAGGGCGGCCCCGCGGAGAAGCAGAGGTCAGGCAGGGAGCTGAAAGGCCCGGCGGAGCGTGCGTGTCCACCGTGTGTGCATCCGTGTGCAGAGCCCTTGGTGGGCGGGCGTGGACGCTCCCGTGTGGCTCCCTCCTGCCCCACGTCCAGCCTCTGGGCAGCCGCCTCCTTCTCTGTCTCTCCATCACTGTCCCTGAAAACGCGGCGCTGCCTGCCACATTCCCTCGGGGTCCAGCTCTGATAATGTGATAATGAGTGATTCTACTTAATGAGACACCCTCTCAGGTCATATCAGTGCATTTTAATAGGGCCTTTCTGGAAATATCTTAACCCTAAATTTCCCAGGTAGTTGACGGAACACTAGTTGTTTCCACACACACACACAAAGAAGAAAGAAAGAAAAGAGAAAGAAGTAAAAGCACGCTGGTCAGGTCAGTTAAGCAGTGCAGGGGATTATGTCCCCTTGGGAACTGACAAGACCTGTCACATGGTGAAGGATCTGAAATGTTCTGCAGTAAACAGCCGGGTTCCATCCAGGTGTTTATATGCCCTCTATCCCTCTCATTCCCCGGACAGCTGTCAGCAGCCCGAGCTTCTGGGAAACTCCACTTTCACCCTGAGAAGTCACCCTCTGTGCAGCTTGGCCCGTAGCAGGCCATCGTAGCACCTACTATAGGCATTGTTAGGTTAAAAAGTTTTTTATTGTGTGAAAATATTCATAACTTCGAAGTTACTATTTTAACCATTTTATGGGCATGGCTCAGTGGTATTAAGTAAGTTTACATTGTTATGCAGCCAAACCCAGCATCCATCTCCAGATCTTTCCATCTTCCCACGTTGAAACTCAACCCATTAAACACCAACTTCTTTTTTTTTCCCCCTCTTTTAAACTTTTTATTTTGTACTGGAGTATAGCTGAGTAACAATGTTGTGATAGTTTCAGGTGGACCGCAAAGGGTCTCAGCCATACATATACATGTGTCCTCTCCCTCAGAAACTCCCCTACCATCCAGGCTACCACATAACACTGAGCAGAGTTCCCTGTGCTATACAGTAGGTCCTTGTTGGTTATCCATCTTAAATATAGCAGTGTAATAGCTAGCTTTCCATTTCTCCCTGTCCCCTGACCCTGGAAACCACTGTTCTCTTTCTGTCTCTGTGAGCAGACCTCACTACTCTAGGTGTCTCGTGTAAGGAGACTCCTAAGTATTTGTCTTTTGTTGCTGGCTTAACGGCTTCCCAGGTGGCTCAGTGGTAAAGAATCCGCCTGCAATGCAGGAGATGTGGGTTCGATCCCTGGGTCAGGAAGATCTCCTGGAGAAGGAAATGGCAACCCACTCCAGTATTCTTGCCTGGGAAATCCCATGGATAGAGGAGCCTGGCGGTCCACAGTACACAAGGTTGCAAAAAAGCTGGACATGACCCAGTGATGAAACCTAAGGTTGTTACACTGAGCACAGTGCCCCTGATTTAGTCCACACTGAAGCATGCATCAGAATCTCCTTACTTTTAAAGGCTGAATAATATCCCATCGTGTGTGTAAACCACACTTCGTTCACCCATTCAACCATCAGTGGACACTAGGGTTGTTTCCACCTTTCAGCTCTTGTGAGCAATGCTGCTTAGTATATCCGGGGCTCTCTGACTTCTGCTCCATCCAGGCAGGGGCTGGTGGTGCTATGTTGCTTCCTCCTTTTTTCAGTAGAGACTAGAGTATTTTTATCACTTACCATTGAAGCGAGTTTTTATTTATGGACACCATAGAATCCTGTCCCTGGAGTATCTTTCCCTAAAAGTTGACAACCAGGTCCCCCCACGGGGAGGCTCATGAGGGACCCCGTTGCTTACAGAGGGAAGAGTCTACAGGCGGAGGAGCAGGGGCCCCTCGGCTGCCCACCTTGTCACTTCCCCGCTTGTCTTCCCATCCAGCTATGATGGCCAGACCGACATCTCTAAGAAGAGGGCAGACGCTGCCCTTCCGTTGAAATGTGTTCACTTAGGCGGGGTTTGGGGGCTTGCCTTGGTGGAAACCTGTTTCCACCGTGGCGCTGCGGCGGGTCGGTGTATAAAGTGGGGGCGGCCTTGTATCCTTGGCTGAGAAACGACTTTTTAAAGATGGCGTGAGCGCTGGGGAGGCCGCGTCTTCGGGGTGCCGTCCGCACTCACTGTGTTTCCTTGCTCTCTCCTAGCTTATGTTCCTGAGGAAGAACTGAAAGCAGCAGTGATAGACGAGGGGAGCGTGGAGGAGGATGGGCTGCCCGGGGATGTTCAGGAGGCCGACTTCGCGTGCAGCGAGGAGGCGGAGATCAAGGAGGCCCAGAGCTACCAGAACTCCCCCATCAGCACCGCGACCAACCAGGACGCGGGCTACGGCTCGCCCTTCAGCGAACACAGCGACCAGCCCGCCCACTTCAAAAGCTCCTCCTCCAAGGAGGAGAAGGAGGAGCGCCAGGGCGCGGAAGGCGTCTCCTACCCCCAGGACAGTTTGGCCCAGATCAAGGCCGTGTACGCAAACCTCTTCTCCGAGTCCTGCTGGTCCAGCTTGGCCCTGGACTTGAAGAAGTCAGCCTCGACCACGAGCACCAGCGATGCGGCCCAGAAGGAGGGCTCCACCCCCGTCCCCACGCCCCCCACCAGCACCGCGGGGGCCACGGGCACCACGGCGAGCACCCCCAGCTCAGGCTCGGGCGCCAGCGGCGGCTCGGGCTACGACTGGCACCAGGCCGCCCTGGCCAAGACGCTGCAGCAGACGTCGTCGTACGGCCTGCTGCCAGAGCCCAGCCTCTTCAGCACCGTGCAGCTCTACCGCCAGAACAACAAGCTCTACGGCTCGGTGTTCACGGGCGCCAGCAAGTTCCGCTGCAAGGACTGCAGCGCCGCCTACGACACGCTGGTGGAGCTGACGGTGCACATGAACGAGACGGGGCACTACCGCGACGACAACAGGGACAAGGACTCGGAGAAGACCAAGCGGTGGTCCAAGCCCCGGAAGCGCTCGCTGATGGAGATGGAGGGCAAGGAGGACGCGCAGAAGGTGCTCAAGTGCATGTACTGCGGGCACTCGTTCGAGTCCCTGCAGGACCTCAGCGTGCACATGATCAAGACGAAGCATTACCAGAAAGTGCCTCTCAAGGAGCCCGTGCCAGCCCTCACCAAGCTGGTCCCCTCCACCAAAAAGCGGGCGTTGCACGAGCTGGCGGCCCCCGGCTCCCCTGAGCCGGCCGGAGCGGCGGCAGCCGAGGCAGCACTGAGTGAGGCGGCCAAGGAGCAGAAGACGGCCAACCCCTACGTGACACCCAACAACCGCTACGGCTACCAGAACGGGGCCAGCTACACCTGGCAGTTCGAGGCCCGCAAGGCCCAGATCCTCAAGTGCATGGAGTGCGGCAGCTCCCACGACACCCTGCAGCAGCTCACCGCCCACATGATGGTCACTGGGCACTTCCTGAAGGTGACCACCTCCGCCTCCAAGAAGGGGAAGCAGCTGGTGCTGGACCCCGTGGTGGAGGAGAAGATCCAGTCCATCCCCCTGCCGCCGACCACGCATACCCGGCTCCCTGCCGCAGCCACCACTGCCCATGTCAAGAAGCAGCCTGACTCTCCGGCTGGCCCCACCATAGCAGAGGAGAAAAAGGAGCCCGAGAAGGACAAGGCGGCCCTGGTGGCGGGGGAGGTGGACAAGAAGATCAAGGAGGAGGGCGAGGACACGGGCGAGAAGTTCGAGCCCACCGCTCTCTACCAGTACCTCCGCGAGGAAGACCTGGATGACAGCACCAAGGGCGGCGTGGACATCCTCAAGTCCCTGGAGAACACGGTCTCCACGGCCATCAGCAAAGCCCAGAATGGCGCACCCTCGTGGGGTGGCTACCCGAGCATCCACGCCGCCTACCAGCTGCCGGGCACCGTGAAGCCACCGCCGGCAGTGCAGAGCGTGCAGATGCAGCCGTCCTTCGCCGGCGGCGTGAAGCCGCTGTCCGCTGAGCACGGCGCGCTCCTGCACTCCCCGGGGAGCCTCACGCCGCCGCCCCACAAGAGCAACGTGTCGGCCATGGAGGAGCTGGTAGAGAAGGTCACGGGCAAGGTCAGCGTGAAGAAGGAGGAGAGGCCGGCAGAGAAGGAGAAGGGCTCGCCGGCCAAGGCCGCGTCCCCAGCGGCCAAGGAGAATAAGGACTTCCCCAGGGCCGATGAGCTGGGGGGCAGCAGCAAGCCCCAGCCCAAGAAGGGCCCCGAGGCCAACGGGGGAAAGGCCAAGAAGGAGGGTACGGGGGACGCCCACACCCCAAACGGCACGGAGCCCCTCAAGGCCAAAGTGACCAATGGCTGTAACAACCTGGCCATCATCACTGACCACTCACCTGAGCCCTCCTTCATCAACCCGCTGAGTGCCCTGCAGTCCATCATGAACACCCACCTGGGCAAGGTGTCCAGGCCCGTGAGCCCCTCACTGGACCCGCTGGCCATGCTCTACAAGATCAGCACCAGCATGCTGGACAAGCCGGCCTACCCTGCCCCTCCCGCCAAGCCGCCCGGCGCCGCTGACCGCTACTTCTACGAGAACAGCGACCAGCCCATCGACCTGACCAAGTCCAAGAGCAAGCCCCTGGTGCCCGGCGCCTCTGATGGTGTGTCCTCGCCGCTCCGGGAGAGCGCACTCATGGACATCTCGGACATGGTGAAGAACCTCACAGGCCGGCTGACGCCCAAGTCCTCCACACCCTCCACCGTGTCTGAGAAGTCGGACGCTGATGGCAGCAGCTTCGAGGAGGCGCTGGACGAGCTGTCACCCGTCCACAAGCGGAAGGGGCGGCAGTCCAACTGGAACCCGCAGCACCTGCTCATCCTGCAGGCCCAGTTCGCCTCGAGCCTGCGCGAGACGGCGGAGGGGAAGTACATCATGTCGGACCTTGGCCCCCAGGAGCGGGTCCATATCTCCAAGTTCACCGGGCTGTCCATGACCACCATCAGCCACTGGCTGGCCAACGTCAAGTATCAGCTGCGGAGGACAGGGGGGACCAAGTTCCTGAAGAACCTGGACACAGGGCATCCTGTTTTCTTTTGCAACGATTGTGCCTCTCAGTTCAGAACTGCTTCCACGTACATCAATCACCTAGAGACACACTTAGGCTTCAGCTTGAAGGATCTCTCCAAGTTGCCCCTAAACCAGATTCAAGAACAGCAGAATGTTTCCAAAGTCCTGGCGAGCAAAGCCTTGGGCCCTTCGGGGGCTGCCGAGGACGAGCTGGGCTCCACATTCCAGTGCAAGCTGTGCAACCGGACTTTCGCGAGCAAGCATGCAGTCAAACTGCACCTCAGCAAGACCCACGGCAAGTCCCCCGAGGACCACCTGATCTACGTGACCGAGCTGGAGAAACAGTAGCCCCGGGCCCGCGCCCAAGGCGCATTGCACTAACGTCGTACCGCACTAGGCCCGGCCTGAGCCTCCGAAATCAGCCTGCCCTCGGTTGCTGACCGCCTGTCTGGACCTTGGTTTTTCTTACACATATTTTGTAGTTATATTTATATGCTCTTCGTCCGATCGTGCATGTTCCTTTTCTTTTTCCGTGAGTCAGAGTCTGACCTTTATTTTCAACATCTGTTCTCGATGTTCAGCTCTCTTTTGTAGGAGATAGTGGGGCACACTCCTCGGAGACACTTACTTAGCAGGAAAGAAAGACACAAATAACAGAGATAGACGTCGTCCTAAAATTACAAAGCTGCCATGACAGTAAAGGTCAGAGAACCTCCTAGTGTCAGATTTAACCCTGTGAGGACTGCAATCGCATTTCTGTGCCTTTCACTCAAAAAAAAAAAAAAAAAAAAGAAAAAAAAAGGCTTAAAGGCATTTCATTCAGATCAAAAGCTGTGTCAGACACAAAACTTATTTAATAATTAAAAAACGAGCTTTTATATGCAGAACTGGTTTGTGAAGGAAGCATGCATGCAGCTGTTGGAGAGCAGAAAGTTGTCTAGGACGTGGGGGTTAGGAAGCCACAACGTCATACGTTTAAAACAGAAAACAAAACAAAAACTAACAACAAAAAACAGCAAACACCCCAGTTGCCACTATGCCCAAACCCTCTGGATGCTGAAAAATGCCATTTTTGGCAAAAAAAAAAAAAAAAAGTATGCAAGTTATTATTTAAAAATGTGTAAAAATGCTATTTCTTTTTTCCTGTAAAATACTGCGGTTTATAGTTATTTACAAATGTAAGCTTTGGTACAAGCTGACCTTTCTATAAGCGTGCTGCATTGGTAAATGAAAAAAAAATGGGGCAAATGTTGGCGTCCTTTCCTTGTAAATTGCCAGCATCAGCTTAAAAACTCCTTATGTTACATATCGTACCATTTTAATCTATTCAACTTTCTTTGTACCTTCTGGCTGTATGCTTTCTCTTTTAACTTTTTATATTGTCATTTTATATTAAATTTCTGTGTATATAATGTAAAACCACAATTTTTGAATAAAATTTAGTTCCTGCAGCTTGATTTAAATAGAGAAATTTTACTGGCACCTGCGTCTTTCCAGATGCATGTATATCAGACGAAAATAAATAAATGAAGACAAAGCAAGCGATGCACTATTAATTATACATTTTGATGTTCTATCATTAATATTGTACAGTACATTTTGGTTCACACAATTAAATCCACTGTTTTCTCAAATGTAAAATAAACCCACATGCAGTTCTTGATTTACATAGATTGTCATGTCGTCATTATTCTGCCTCTGAGACGTTATTCCAGCAACGAGAGGTATTTGCTTATGCAGTCGACCAACAGAAATTCTATTCAGAACCATCGTTTCATGATGTGTGTGCTAAAACGCTTATTCAAATGATAAGTACTCTTTTTTTTAATGATAATTAAAATTTTTAACTCCACTGGGTGCCACTGGATTCCAGAGTATAGTCATTGAGCGACAGCCAATTTGTACATCGAGGGACCGAGGTGCTTCTTGGGAGAATCCTCTCCCCCTGTTTTGAAATGTTTACAGTCATCCTTTGGTGTATCTGGGGACCTAATGGCAGATCTTGTTCTAACAGCAGACCCTGGGGGCCTTGAAATTGGTTCTGCATTGTTCCAAAGAGGAAAGGCTGGTTTCCACACTTTTAATTGAGACTTTCCTGGCGGTCCAGTGGCTAAGACTTCGCCTTTCAATGCTGGGGGTACTGGTTCGATTCCTGGTTGGGGAGCTGAGATCTCACATGCCTCTCCTGGCCAAAAAAACCAAAACATAAAAAGCAAAATTGTAACAAATTCAACAGACTTTAAAAATGATTCACGTAAAAAAAAAAAATTTTCTCAAAAAAGGTACAATTTTAATAAAATGCTCTGCTCTCCCTCATCCAGGATTTGGGACCGGCCTTCCTTGGTCAGGTTGCTCCGGAGCATGACGACGAGGGGAGGGGGTGTTTGGGGAGAGACCACCGGGCCTCCAGTCTGTTACTCCACCTTCTCTGTGGGTAAGGATCCTGTGCTGGACTCAGTGGACACTCACCCAGGGTCATGGGGCCCGCAATTGACAGAACTTGGGCCTGAGTCCACAAGGCTCTGCCCCAGGGGCTGTGCTCTTAATCACCCCCTTCCTGTGCTCTGTGAACTGCCCCCTGGGGAGAACAGGCCCCCGGGGAGGGTCTGTGGTCTCTAGCAGCCACACGGAGCAGATGAGCCTTCTTCCAGTTCCTGCCACTGCAGCCCCAGATCCAGATGCAAAGCAGGCCGGCTCTATCTTCTGTTGGGTCTGAATAGTAAATTGCAGTGATGTTGGTTAAGTGTGAAGTGTCCTCTACTAGTAATACAGAAACTTGATTCCTGTGAATACAGGTGGAAACATCCGGAGGACCAGTTGGCTGCCTTTTGTGTGAGGATTTACTTATACAGGTTTCTGCTTCCTTCATCAGTGTTTGAAGAGACGTACCCTGGCCTTCTTCCTCTGGTCTTGTGTGTCCCCGAACGCACTCCAGAGGTGACACTGCGCTCTCTCAGGGGAGCCCCCCTTTCTCCCAGGGGAACAGGCTGCTGCTTCCGGAGCCCGAGGGCAAATGGCCCTGAGGGTCTGGCATGAGCTGGCCACAGATCCCCCTGTAGGAGGCTGGCGGGCCTGGTGGGGGCAGGCGTCCTGCTAACCTTGTGTACACACAAACATAACCCTATTTTGCATTTGTGTTTGCAGCTTGAACTTCAGGTTTAGTAAGTAATCAAATATTTTTCCTTTTCAATGTGGATTTTTGAAAAGTTTGAGGTATGCCTCTGAATGTGGATTGGGTCTGGATGTTAATTGTTATTTAGTCGATATTTGAAAGATGTAAAGCCTATAAAATAATGATGACGCTAGCTGATGTAAGAGAAACAAACTTTGAGGCATGTTTGCAGAAAGAAGGGATTAAAAACTTCCAAGATTTATGTTCCTCCATTTCTATGTTTGGTAATCTTCAAAAAGCTTTGAAACATTTGAAAGCCTATCTAAATGACTTCTGAAGTTTCAGAAACCAGTGCCTACAAATAAAGGTTTCTGCTTTTTTCCAAGGTAGAATTTCTGTTACTTACTTATTATTATTTTCCTGAAGGTGGTGGAAACCATTAAAAGCCAGTCATTGAATTGTAAAATTAAAAAATACCAAAGAGTAAGATTTGGAGAGCATTTATAATTTTCCCATACCTTTTATAGTAAAAGTAATACATAGCCTTTGCAGAAAACGTGTAACGCACACACAAAAAATGAAATAAAGAAGGAAATAAAAATCAACTAATGTTTTCATCTAGAGAAAAATCATTTAATATTTTAGTGCTAACATCTTTTTTTAATTTTCTACAAAACAAATGCACAACATACTTTTGTACTTGCTTTTTCTGTTAGTAGATAATGTGTATGTTCCCATTTCATTAAATATCAAACATTTTGAATCTTACTGAGATGTATTATAATTTACTCATTAATTCTCTACTAGTTAGAATTTTGAAAAGCAGCATTTAGATTCTTTTCAAGTTTTCAGTGTTACAAATGACTACAGAAGGAATGTTCCACTCAATATTCCCATGCATATTTCTGATTATTTCCTTAGAATAAATACTGTGGACTTAAAAAAGTATTTACAACCTAAAAGTTGAGAACTATGTTTGATTCAGAGGGAATTTTTCAAGCTGGGGAGGCAGCGTTTCAAGTGACTCTGAGACAGCTGCTCTTGGAGGCGCGGGGCAGAACCAGGTTGTATGGACATTTCGCAATAAAGGGCAGGTAGTCTGGACGTCAAGATATTGTTAAAGAAAGCCAGATATCCTAAGTTAAAAAATTCAGACTTTTCTGTGTATGGGAAGATGCAAGAGTCCGGGCTGTCTGAAATCAGTCCTTTGAGATGCACCTCAGCTACCTGGGCCAGCGACCCGTGTTTTCCCGTCCTGAGTCTCCCCGGGGCTCACCTTAGGGGAGGGGCTGCAGTCTGATGGCTGCTAGAGGGCAGGTATTCCTTCCTTCCTGAATGCCCTCCCCAGCTGTCCACAGGGGATAGCTACAATCATGGAGGACTTGTTGACTGATACGGCAGGAAATAGTCCATTTCTCATATTTCTCACTCCCTAAAGCTGAAATTTCTGCCTCATCCCGTGACTGGATGCCTGTGCCCACATCACTTATTAGAAAGCCTGTCCAACCCCAGCCACTGGCCCTCAGCAGAGAGCTACTGCTTCTGTCCATCTTTGCTTCATGAACATCAGGATTTTTTTTTTTTTAATTTCTGGCTGTTTTCACTAATTAGCCAATGTAATATTGACATGTTAATAATATGCTTATTGTCCACTGATGAAAAGATGGCTTAAGGACCTGTATGATTTTTTTTTGAAGACTTTCATGTGAATCGTGAGCTCATTTAAATTTGGTGGCCAATCTGCATATTTTACAGAAAATACACAACAGAGAGGTGAGAAAGGAGCTGCTGAAGGTCTGCGGCTCCCCAGTGGCTCTGGCACAAGAGAGAATGGGGCGGTGTGTCTTCTCGTCCAGTTCTCCTAGGATAGACCACTCGTGAAAACGCACCCAAAGACGTCAAGTATATCATGTACCAGCACTGTCTTTAAATTGTCTGACTTGGAATAGGGAGAAATATTCCAAATTCTAGGATTTCTATGACTAACGATGAGCATTTCTTAGGCAAACAAAGATAATCTCAGAAAAAAGTGCACTGCCCTAGGGAGATGAGAGGTGGTCACCGGGAGGGACTTCAGGCTTCCCTGGTAGCTCAGCTGGTAAAGAATCCGGCTGCAATGCAGGAGACCCCAGTTCGATTCCTGGGTTGGGAAGATCCCCTGGAGAAGGGATAGGCTACCCACTCTAGTATTCTTGGGCTTCCCTGGTGGCTCAGATGGTAAAGAATCAGCCCACAATGCGGGAGACCTGGGTTCGATCCCTAGGTTGGGAAGATCCCCTGAAGGAGGGCATGGCTATCCAGTCCAGAATTCTTGACTGGAGAATCCCCAAGGACAGAGGAGCCTGGCAGGCTACAGTCGATGGGGTCTCAACAAGGTGGACACGACTGAGCAACTAAACACAGCACAGAGGGACCTGCACAGAAAAGTGAGAAGAGAAGGACCAATTCAAAAGTCTAGCACAGGAAACTATGCTTGGTATTTTGTAAAAACCTATAAGGGAAAAGAATCTGAAAAAGGATACATACAACTGGATCACTGTGCTATACACCTGAAACTGATGTGATATTGTAACTCAGCTGCTCTCAAATAAACAATGTCTATGTCGATAGTATGTCCCACAGGATAGTTTCTTCAAGAGTTCAAGTTCAAAGCCATTGCTAACTCAGAGTTGGATGTCTGACCCATTCTGGTGGGAATGTGAAGAGACTTAACACCAAAGCTGTGAAGATTAGGAGGAAGGCATGTCACCTTCAGACAGATTAAAGTCAGGAGGTCCTAAAGCTACATAACTAGGGTAATAAAGGCTTACACCAACTACTGCTTAGAAGTTGATCCATAACTAGTTTGCCGTTATTTCTCTTAAATCACACAAATGTTTGCAACTTGATCTGACTAGTATCAGTTAAGTTTAGTCACTCGGTCGTGTCTGACTTTTGAGACCCCATGGACTGCAGCACGCCAGGCTTCCCTGTCCATCACCAACTCCTGGAGCTTGCTCAAACTCATCTCCATTGAGTCGGTGATGCCATCCAACCATCTCATCCTTTGTCATCCCCTTTTCCTTCTGCCTTCAATCTTTCCCAGCACCAAGGTCTTTTCCAATAAGTCAGTTCTTCATAGCAGGTGGTCAAAAGTATTGGAGCTTCAGCTTCAGCATCTGTCCTTCCAATGAATATTCAGAACTGATTTCCTTTAGGATGGACTGGTTGGATCTACCTGCAGTCCAAGGGACTCTCAATAGTCTTCTCCAACACCACAGTTCAAAAGCTTCAATTCTTCGGTGCTTTGCTTTCTTTATAGTTCAACTCACATCCATACATGACTACTGGAAAAAGCATAGCTTTGATTAGATGGAACTTTCTTGGCAAAGTAATGTCTCTGTTTTTGATATGCTGTCTAGGTTGGTCATAACTTTTCTTCCAAGGCACAAGCATCTTTTAATTTCATGGTTGCAGTCACCATCTGCAGTGATTTTGGAGCCCCCCAAAATAAAGTCTGTCATTGTTTCCATTGCTTCCCCATCTATTTGCCATGAAGTGATGGGACTGGATGCCATGATCTTAGTTTTCTGAATGTTGAGTTTTAAGCCAACTTTTTTACTCTCCTCTTTCACTTTCATCAAGAGGCTGTTTAGTTCTTCACTTTCTGCCATAAGGGTGGTGTCATCTGCATATCTGAAGTTATTGATATTTCTCCTGGCAATCTTGATTCCAGCTTGTGCTTCATCCAGTTCAGCTGTTCTCATGATATACTCTGCATTTAAGTTAAATAAGATGTACTCCTTTCCTGATTTGAAACCAGTCTGTTGTTCCATGTCCAGTTCTAACTGTTCCTTCTTGACCTGCATATAGGTTTCTCAAGAGGCAGGTCAGGTGATCTGGTATTCCCATCTCTTTCAGAATTTTCCACAGTTTCTTGTGATCCACACAGTCAAAGGCTTTGGCATAGTCAATAAAACAGAAGTAGATGTTTTTCTGGAACTCTCTTGCTTTTTCAATGATCCAATGGATGTTGCAATTTGATCTCTGCTTCCTCTGCCTTTTCTAAATCCATCTTGCACATCTGGAAGTTCATGGTTCATGTACTGTTGAAGCCTGGCTTGAAGAATTTTGAGCATTACTTTACTAGCATGTGAGATGAGTGCAACTGTGTGGTATTTTGAGCATTCTTTGGCATTGCTTTTCTTTGGGATTGGAGTGAAAACTGACCTTTTCCAGTCTGTGGCCACTGCTGAGTTTTCCAAATTTGCTGGCATATTGAGTGTAGCACTTTCATGGCATCATCTTTTAGTATTTGAAAAAGCTCAGCTGGAATTCCATCACCTCCACTAGCTTTGTTCGTAGTAATGCTTCCTAAGGTCCACTTGACTTTGCATTCCAGGATGTCTGGCTCTAGGTGAGTGATCACACCATCATGGGTATTTGGGTCATGAAGATCTTTTTTGTATAGATCTGTGTATTCTTGCCACCTCTTCTTAATATCTTCTGCTTCTGTTAGGTCCATACCACTTCGCTCCTTTATTGTGCCCATCTTTGCATGAAATGTTCCCTTGGTATCTCTAATTTTCTTGGAGAGATCTCTAGTCTTTCCCATTCTATTGTTTTCCTCTATTTCTTTTGCATTGATCACTGAGGAAGGCTTTCTTATCTCTCCTTGCTCTTCTTTGGAACTCTGCATTCAAATGGGTTTATCTTTTCTTTTCTCCTTTGCCTTTCACTTGTCTTCTTTTCTCAGCTCCTCAGACAACCATTTTGTCCTTTTGGATTTCTTTTTCTTGGGGATGGTCCAATCCCTGCCTCCTGTTTCGTGTTATGAACCTCCATCCATAATTCTTCAGGCACTCTGTCTATCAGATCTAATCCCTTGAATCTATTTCTCACTTCCACTGTATAATCATAAGGGATTTGATTTAGGTCAAACCTGAATGGTCTAGTGGTTTTCCGTGCTGCTGCTGCTGCTAAGTCGCTTCAGTCGTGTCTGACTCTGTGCGACCCCATAGACGGCGGCCCAACAGGCTCCCCCGTCCCTGGGGTTCTCCAGGCAAGGACACTGGAGTGGGCTGCCATTTCCTTCTCCAATGCATGAAAGGAAAAAGTGAAAGGGAAGTCATTCAGTCGTGTCCGACTCTTAGCGACCCCATGGACTGCAGCCTACCAGGCTCCTCCATCCATTGGATTTTAATTTTTAATTTAATGAGATATAATTGACATGTAATGTTATATTAGTTCCCATTGCACAGCATATTGATTTGATACATGTGTATGTTATTAAATGATCACCTCTGTAAGTCTAGTCAACATCTATCACTATGCATAGTTACCATTTTTCTTACCCTGGGATGAGAACTTTTAAGGTCTACTCTTTTAGCAAGTTTCAAACATATGCATGCTTAGTTGCTCAGTTGTGTCCAACTCTCATGACCCCCATGGACTGCAGCACCTCAGGCTCCTCTGTCCATGGAGATTCTCCAGGCAAGAATACTGGAGTGGGTTGGCATGCCCTCCTCCAGAGGACCTTCCCAACCCAGGTATAGAACCCAGGTCTCCTACATTGCAGGCAGATTGCTTAAGTGTTATTAATTGCAGTCACTATGCTGTACATTACATCTCTGGTGTAGATAAGTATAAAATAGATATTTTATAACTTAAACTGCATATTTTTTCTTTCCTTCACCCATATGTAATAATAAAAGTAAGAAAGGTTTGAAAAATTTTAGTCCTTTATGTCCTGTGTAATTTAAATATTGAACTATAACTTCCTGATACAAGTCTCATGCCATTATGCTCAGTTTATATTGAGTAATGATTGACCAATTAATCATTATACTTACCAAGTTCAACCTTTGGTTCTTTCAAGTCATTAAAATTACGGAAGACAAATATTTAGTTATGTTTTGATTTGTTAACTTTAGGAGACAGTAGTTTCCCCTGTGACTCAGCAGTAAAGAATCCACCTGCAGTGCAGGAGATGTGGGTTTGATCCCTGGGTCGGAAAGATTCCCTGGAGAAGGGCATAGCTACTGCAGTATTCTTGCCTAGAAAATCCCATGGACAGAGGCACCTGGCAGGCTGTAGTTCATGGGGTCGCAAGGAGCTGGACATAACAAGTGACTGAGTGAGTGAAAGAGTGCCCTAAATACCTTCATTTTGTTTGTAATATATTGATTTATAAATTTGTTAAGTCGAATGTTCACTTTCAAAGCTATTTATTCTCCCTTTGGAAATTCCTGTCCTCACTCAACTTTTGAGTCATGAATAATCTGGATGTGCAAAATTCCTGGATGGTCAGCTCAGATATTGGTATGGAATCATGGGTTCTTGCACATCGAATGGCCTGATTATGACTGCTTCTCAAGGTTGGAGCCTGGGCATTAAAATCTGAAATGATCTGCAGATGGAAATCTGAAGGAAAGGATTTGCTTCAATCTTCAGGTTACTATGAAGTGTGTATTTCATTTAAGAGGGCATTTAAAGTGTCCACCTTAATGGTGATTGTTATCTTAAATATTCAGTTCAGTTCAGTCACTCAGTCGTGTCCGACTCTTTGTGACCCCATGGACTGCAGCATGCCAGGCTTGCCGGTCCATCACCAACTCCTGGAGCTTGCTCAAACTCATGTCCATTGAGTCAGTGATGCCATCCATCCATCTTACCCCTATCGTCCCCCTTCTCCTCCCGCCTTCAATCTTTCCTAGCATCAGGGTCTTTTCAAATGAGTCAGCCCTTCGCATCAGGTGGCCAAAGTATTGGAGTTTCAGTTTCAACATTAGTCCTTCCAATGAATATTCAGGACTGATTTCCTTTAGGATGGACTGGTTGGATCTCCTTGCAGTCCAAGAGACTCTCAAGAGTCTTCTGCAACACCACAGTTCAAATATTTATCTTAAATATTAATATAAGGCAAATGTTCATCTTTAAGTTCTGGTTATGCTGGAAGTTCACAGTGTGACCATGTGTAGCATCCTGTTGTTTGTTGTCATGGAAGTCTTGCAATGTCACAAAAGCCTGACAAAACCGGAAGCTGCAGAGAGATGCCCATCTTGCCATCACTCTAGCTGCTCAGAAGAGCATATTTCAAAAAGAGGAATCATAAAGTTAAAGATGACCTCTTACTTTTCTTAAAATTTCTATTTTGATAAAAACATGCCCCTTTCTTTGTTTCTGAGACACTTAGATTTTTAAACTGCTTGTTATCTACTTCTAGAGGCTTTCCTTGTCAAGAGTGGGATCCCGTATCAGGACAAGAAAGTCTGATATTTTGGACACTGGTTTAAAAGTCCTCCATTTGGCCAGTGGTTTCCATGCCAGGAGTAAGAGTCTTAACGGCATTGCTTTGACATAAATGGATGCAGCTGACGTTCAGGTGCCCTTGGCCATGTGCTCACTCAGTGACCCCTCGCAGGTGACCTTGGCGATGCACTCGCTCCCCGCTCCCAGGTGCATAGGTGGCACGGATGGCATTCATTTCCACTCTGCCAGGTGTCATCGGGCACTTCCCAGGAGCAAGTGTGGCCTTTCTTAAGCTGCAACTCCTCAAAGTCAAGCAAATGTTTTTCTTCTGTAGGGATAACATTTAGCCTTCTCACTCTCTTTCCAAGAGTTTCCTTCTTGAAAATTCCCACTTCCTAGAACCCTTCAGGAGGGTCAGACTCTCAGCATCAAGAAGCCAGGCGGGAAGAGCCCGTGAGAGAGCAGGTGCGAGGCCCCGGGGGCCTGTGGCTGGATACTCAGCCTGCACGCAGGGTGGGGAGATGTGGTCTCTGGGTCCCAGTCAGGACAACGGTGGGAGAGCTGAGGTTCTGGGGAGGCTCGGGCACAGGGCCCCCATAGATCGGACGCACTGGGGAACTGTTTTGGGTCTGCATTCATGGTCTCCATGGTGATTCTGAAAGGGGATGGTCATGCTGCCATCTGTTTTAGGAAGCGTGGTGAACAGACAGGTTGACCTCAAAGAGAGAGAATGTGCCAGCAAGAAGGCAGAATCAGGCTGCTGGCCCAGTGGGGCAGCTGGTGATATGCAACAGGTACAGGCCTGGGCGCCCTGCATGGGTATAACTAGGACTGAGTGGTTGGAAGCCGGAAGGAGCAGGAATGATGAGGAGTGCTGCGTGGCGGTCGCAGGCTGGTGAACAGAGGTGCGGTTCTATCTACCGGCGATGGTCTGCAGATTTCATTTGGTAAGAAAAGACAAGCAAGGAGAGGATGAGAGCGTGGCCTTGCTAGGGTTAAAGATCCTTAAGCTTTAGAGAGAATGTATAAAAGAAAATTTCTTTCTGAAATAATTTATGGAAATGCTGTGCTCCTTTGAAGGTTCCGTGTCACCGCGTGGCACTGCGCAACGTTCTCTTTCTTCACCTGTCAGGCAAAGACCACCTCGAAGAGTCTCACTGCTGATTACTAGTTAATTGTCATTAATAAGTGACAACTGACATTATGGGGGCTTAATGCAGAGAGAACAGAAAAGAGCCACAGATATTCTAATGAGCTGACTCCTACGTGCCCTCTATTGTTGTCGAGAATGAGGAGCTGTCGTCATTGTTCAGGAGATGGGCTTCAATTGCTCTGGAAAAAATTCTCTTTTAATTTCTTTATGCAGAGATAATTCCCGGTACTCTGTATTTCTCCCTCTCCCAGCCCCCTCTTCTTTGAGCATGCACGCACATGTGTGCACACACACACACACACGCACACGCACACACGGTGCACACTTCCCCACTCTCCTGTGAGCAAGCTTAAAACTCCCATGAGCTGTTGCAACTTGTCCCTGGGCAGAGCAGTAGGACCCTGTAACAAAGCGATTCAGTATCCTAGTCATCAATGACTTGGATGGGGACCCAGGTGGAAAAGGCCAGAGCTGAGAAAAGAAGGGTGGTAGGAAGGTGGAAAGAAAGAAGTGATTTAACAAGAAAAGATGCACCAGTCGCCAGGGGAGAGCTGCATGTGTTGACCAGGAACTTGTGAACACACGTCGCAGCCCATTTACCCCAGAGGAACGTTTCTCTTCCAAGCCCTGAGAGCTTTAAGACACTGACAACGACCATCCCCCGCCAAATCCCCACAGAATCCTCCAGAAGACAAGCCGGAGATGAGGGGAAATGATTCAGTAGGCATCAAACTTTGAGTTACATCAGTTGCCACTTGTTTTTAATAAGTTTCACCTAAACAGAATCCGCCAGTAAGAATCCTTAACCACCAGGACCCTGTTCTTTCTTGCAGATGGGCGTGTGTGTACACATAGAGGCACTGCTTTATTTTGACACCAGAGTAGAAAGTACAATAAAAAATGTACAGCCAGATAATACGGGCCTCGGCTGGAGCACCCTCACAGTGGTCTCCGTCCGTCTGCAGGGGAAGAGGGAGACGAGAGGGACACAGGCGGTGTCAGTATCGGCTCCAGCTCCGAAGGTTTCCAAGCAGGAGCACAGCAGGGTGATCCTGCGGAAGGCACAGGCTGAAGCCAATAGGAATAAGATGTGTTGTTTTTCAAGTGCCAACACCTCCTAACAACAATTTCTCATGCTATCAGATCATTTCACACCGTGCCATCCACCTTCTATCACGTCTTATCACACAAATGCAGTTTCAAGCCTGATATTTGAAGGCTGCTCTGCTAAAGAGAAAAATTCTGCCTTGATCCTTAAAATGCTGCTGTGGCAGTCACTCCTTTGTGCAACGGTGAACCCTCTGCCATCCTCGTTTCTGCTCCGTGATGGGCTTTGGAAGCGGGGTTGTGTTTTGAATGGCAGTGGGCGGCGGGGCCTGGCCTTCTCCCACACTGGCGTGAGCCCAGACCTCCAGGAGATCCTAGCGGGCTACAAAGCAGTGACAGGAGATGCCGTCCTTGCCCTCAAACCGGCTTGCTGCGAGCCGCGCCGCACTGCTGACACGTGTCGTGGTCTCGATAAAAATGCCCGAGTCTCGTGCGGGTGTGCAGCTGTGGGCCACATCTGGGGCACTCACACTCATGTTGTTGAGTTCTCAGACTTAACATTTTCAGCTTGACACTTATATTTGGTTTGTTGTTTTGTTTGTAATGCTGTGCATCAGCCCCAGCTTGGTATCATCTGTAGCTGTGATCCGCCTGACGTCAATATTCTCACTCACCTCACTTTTATACAAAAACATGGACAAGACATCACAAGTCTGTTCCAGGCCCTGGCTGGCCTCGGTGAATGGACATCCATCCATCCCTCGTCAGGGCTTCATTGGCATTGTGCAGATGTAAAATAGCAGGGGATTCAAAGGCTGAAGATCAGAATGGTTTATTAACCTCAACTGCTTTTTCATCAAAGTTGCAACAGCACACAAAATGTGCCTCACCTCGTGCTCAATGCTACCAGTGTTATTGTTCGATTCGCTCAATTATAAATATTTCTTATTAGACAGCCATCCTCTCTCCTTCACAGAAATACCAAAATTTGTTCAAGCACCTCTTTTAAACTGGCAGATAGGCAAACACACTGGTAGGTTGATGAGATGAATCACGTGTCTGCGTTGGGAGAGTGAAACCTTCCCTGCTTCGTGGAAATGTTACAACTCCAAGCGCATCCTTGTCCATTAGCACCAAAGCAGCTCAGTTGAGATCTGGTTGCTGCCTGGACTTTCCCTCATGGTCCAGCAGTTAGGACTCCACCTTCCGTGGGAGGGGCTGTGGGTTCAATCCCTGGTCAGGGAGCTGAGATTCTCCCATGCCTCATGGCCCAAAACTCAAAACATATAAACGGGGCAATATTGTAGCAAATTCAGTAAAGATTTTTTAAATGGTTTATATCAGAATAAATAAATAAAAATTAAAAAAAAATAAAAAGAAATGTGAATTTCTAAAAAAAAAAAATCTGATTGCTGGAACACCTACAATGTGAGCATTAGTAGAGTCTGAGTTGGAGAGAGAGAGAAAGGGGTTGGGGCAGGCAGGAGACACGCTGTGGGAGGGTTGGGTTGGCTGTGCAAGGCCGACCCGAATAGCCGTGTGGTTGGTGTGCTGCATCCGTGTGAAACCTGCTCACTGTGCAGGTTTCCAGGGCGGATATGCAGAGAGGTAGCTTGGCCAGTAAATGATGTTTGTTAATCTATGGACCTCGGGCCTCACTGGCTTCCCTCCCCACAGGGGAACAGGTTGATGTGTGGGAGGGATTAGGCAGACTTTAGGGGACTCAGTAGAAGCAAGAAGAACCCCCAACCCTTCACCATGAGCTCCGAGGGATTCCTGTTTGGTTTCCTGGGCATTGGGCTCTGCAGTCTTCCAAAGAACAGCTTCCTGGGGACCAGGGGCTGGCGTCTCCCTGCTCCGCTCCACAGAAGCCCCTGAAACCCCGATGCTCTGTGAGTCCTGACCCAGGTCCAAACTCCTCCCCTCAGACTGGAACAAGGGTACGGGAGGGAGTGCCCGTGGAGGAGGGGGCTGGAAGGTGCAGCCAGCAGTGGCAGGGCCATCTCCAGGCAGGGAGGACGCTCCCCTTCCTTCTGCTGGGTTGAACTGAAGGGAGCCCAGCGAGGCGAAGCTCTGGAGGGACACAATGCTGCCACGTCAGGTGCTGGGCTGCTGTGACGGCTTGTTTGGGGGAATTTGGGTGATGCTTAGTTTGTGTTCTAGAAACATTCACCCTTTGGCTATTGGCATAAATCAGTCCCTTGCCTTGTAGGACTGATGCCCCAGCCAGTAAAGGCCACCCCCCGCCACGGTCTCTGCTGAATGGCCCCTCCACAATACAGCCACTTGCTTCTTCCAGCCAGCGGGAGAGTATCTCCATTGTGTCTTTTTCAGGGATCGCCTTCACCTGCTTAGGCCAGGCCCACCAGGGATCATCTCCCTTTGGATGAACTCAAAATCATCTGACCAGTGACCTTCACCATCTCTCACATAACTTGCCTTTGCCATATACCTGATCAAGGCAGTGACATCTGACTGATCCCAGGACCCCCCCACATTCCAGGGGAAGCAATCCCCCAGGGAGTATAGACAATAAGGCCTGAAGTTGAGTGCCACTGTAGAATCCTGCCTTCCACATCCCACAAGAGGCTGAGTGTTGGGGGCCAGAGTGAGGTACTCCGCCCATGGCAAAGGTCATGAGGAAGGAGGCTCGACATACGCAAAGGCGGGATCGAGCCTCAGGAGTCCCCCTGGAAATCCTCGAGCGTCTACCCCCATAACCAGAGCCTGCCTACTTTACTACTTTGTGCTCTCACCTACATCTCTGACTTTACGGGGGGCTGTCCCCCACCACCTCTTTCGGAGAAGGAGTTAACCTAGAGCTCCGGTCAATAAAAACTCTTGGGTGTGATAAGAGTGTTTTAACCTACAAACTCCTGAAGGTTCTCTAGCCTGCCTGACAGGCTCATCCGGCCACATGTGATTGCTCACAGCCTCCCACCCGTGAGAGGCACAAGATGCTTTAAACCTTCTAAAAACAGGTTCCTTAGAAAAGTTAGAAAACTATTAGTATAAGTATAATGGGCTGATTAGAAATTGTATTGGTGAAGGGTTTTTCATTTGTTGAGCCAACGTTTGTTGCTAAGTCTCCATATCCCCTGCCCTTACACACATTAATGAATATATAGAATTAACCTTTGATATTAATCACGTTAGACCTTAGGCTAAGTAAATTCTTTCCTTAACTAAAACCCACTACACCCTCACCCTGTAGGAATGTAACTTTATTTGGGTGGCGTCTGTTTTGAGAATAATCAGCCCTGGAGAAATAAGTGTCCTGATTGACTGACCGCTATCACAAGGAGAGGGTCGTAAATTGTCAGCAGGCCCCCTGGCCAGAAGATGATGTAACACCCCTAAGACCTCTGTATACCTTTGTATGAAGCACCTGACTTTGATAAAAGTCAGGACTGCTGACCCCGCGTGACTTTTGCATAACATCTCAGTGTATAAAAGTAGACCATGGAAAATAAAGAATTGGGATCAGTTTCTCGAAATACTGGTCTCCCCATGTCACTCTCTCTCTCACTCTGGCTGAGTCTCCATCTGGAGCGCGGAACCCACCATGCTTACTAATTATGCCTGGGCTTCTAAGATCCGACCGGGGAGGCCTCAGTGTCTCCTCTCCTTCGGGAGAACGGAAGGACGCCTGCGGCCTACGTAAGTGGTGCAAACTTCTTGTCTTGAAGTTTTATTGGTCTCCCGCGTAAACCAAGCTACTCAGCCTCTTTTCTCCACTGAATTTTCCTACTGAGCTATCCTTATTCTATTACTCTTTATATCTTTAATTAATATCTAATTGAAGCTATTGTATCCTGATCCTCGCCTATGCCATCTCTGCTTCGAATACCCTGGATCAGCCGGGGCTGGTCCCCGGCAGCTGAGGTCAAGTGCCTCTGATATGTAAAAGTGTGTCTGTTAGTAGCTCAGTCGTGTTCGACTCTGCAACCCCATGGACTGTAACTTGCCAGGCTCCTCTGTCCACGGCATTCTCCAGGCAAGAGTACTGGAGTGGGTTGCCATTTCCTTCTCCAGGGGATCTTCCTGACCCAGGGACTGAACCCGGATCTGCTGCACTGCAGGCAGATTCTTTACCCTCTGAGCCACCAGGGAAGACTTATATGAAAGGTCAAGTCCAAGTGACGTCACGTGGCTTACGCGATGTGGGCTGACCACAGGTGAGTAGCCGTGTGGCTCAGTTTCCCTGTCTGACGTCTGAGGCTGACAACAGCGTGTGTGTCCTTCCTCGTGGAGATGGAATGAGATGATGCTTGCGGGGTGCTTGGCGGGGAGTCTGGCCGAGTAATCGCTCGATAAATAAGAGCTATAACTCATTGCAGAAGCAGAAGCCTGTGCTCTGCACTGGCCTTGTGGGTGCTCTGCAGCGTAGAGTACTGTTTCTCAGAGTTTCGTCATCTCCTGTGAGATGTGCTGAGGTCAGGTCGGGGAGCAGAGGACGCCCTCCTCGGGCCGCGGTTAAGGCTTGGAAGTCAGATTCGGGAAAGAAGTGACTTCCCTGTGCCAACCCCTAAGGATGGAGGGCTGACCCCCAGCATGAGGAGGAACTGGCTTCAAGGATTTGACCACGAAGGGTAAGTAATGTGTTTTTAAAATAAGCTTCAGAGAGACAGTGAATTTGCCTGTATTTGGCCAGGAACACTCTGAAATTCTTCCAGGATGGGGCTTGAAAATATCTTACAGAAGTTACAGATGTGTCTTCTGTGCTGTAATTTTTGGCTCGCAGAGCATTTATAAATGCAAGATAGTAATGTTGTATGGCGAGATTGGTGAATTTGGGGTCGGTCAGTAATCAATAAATTGGCGAATAACATGTGGTTGTATCACACGAGTGTGTCAGCGATGGTGTCTGAGGTGTGACTGGGTGACGACGGCCTACAGGTTCCGTGCCCACGCCGACTGCAGCCCGTCACCCTGCTCCCCAGCTGAGGAAGGCTGCTGAGCTCGGGTGAGCCACCCCAGCCTGTGTCCAGTTCTCAGCAAAGAAGAAGAGGCTGATCTGTGGGGATGGTGCGGTGACTGCAGGGTCCTACTAGACCAGCAGCTGACACCCCAAACTGGAAGGAGGTGTTTGTTCAGTGTTATTATTTCTGCCCACTTCCTGGTGGCTCAGTGGTAAAGAACCCTCCTGCCAATGCAGGAGACACAGGAGATGCGAGTTCGATCCCTGAGTCGGGAAGATCCCCTGTAGTAAGAGATAGCAACCCACTCCAGTATTCTTGCCTGGAGAATCCCATGCACAGAGGAACCTGGCGGACTACAGTCCATATGGTGGCAAAGTATTGAATATGATTGAGCATGCACACACACACACACACACACGCACATAATTTCTGAAAGTGCAGAATTGGGGACATGAAGTTTCCCTTTGTTGAAACACTGATTTTTGTCAAGTTTAAAGTGTTCACCAGGTGAAGGGGTGTGTCCGGGGTGGGGAGAATCTCAAAGTGGGAGCTAACTCCTGGCTCCGCACTCAGTGGCTGGTCTCTTTGTTACCCCTGTTTTCAGTATTATAACCAAGAATCATTTCCAAATCCAGTCATCTTCTCCTCCATGCCTTCTTCTAAGAGTTTTACAGTTTTAGCTCTTATGATTGAGTCTTTGATCCATGTTGAGTTACTTTTGTATGTGGTATAAGATAAGGATCCAACTTTACTGTTTTGCATGTAACTGCTGGAGAATCCCAGGGACGGGAAGCCTGGTGGGCTGCCGTCTATGGGTCGCACAGAGTCGGACACGACTGAAGCGACTTAGCAGCAGCAGCAGCCCAGTTGCATCCGCACTGTTTGTTGAGAGACTGTCTGTCAATGAATTCTCTGAGCACCCTTTGAAAATCATCTGACCACACATGCAAGGAAGGAAATGGCAGCCCACTCCAGTACTCTTGCCTGGAAAATCCCATAGACGGAGGAGCCTGGTAGGCTACAGTCCATGGGATCGCCAAGAGTCGGACACGACTGAGAGACTTCACTTCACACATGCAAGGACTCCTTCCTGGGCTTTCTCTTCTGTTCAGCTGGTCTTCTGTCTGTGCTTTGTGCCTGCTCTGACGACTGTAACTCTGTAGAAAATTTGGAATCAAGAAGTATGAGTGCAATTCTTAGAGTTTTCTTTCAAGGTTGTTTTGGCTAACCCCCAATTTTTGGATTATCATTTTTTTCTCCCTCTGGACCTATTAACATTTCTCAGAGAAATAATCCTCTGAACCAGTTTGGGCAACTTTACTTTAAAAGTATTTTTTTCCAAACTGTAAAATTATTTTGTAATTTGTCTTCCTAAAGTCTGTAAGAAAACGGTTTTCATTTATGTTCATCATAAGAATGTAATGGTCAGGTTGTTCAAAACTGTCGGTGGATTGTAGTTTATTTCTGTCCCTGAAGACGCATTGCTCCGTAAGAAGCTTAGATTCCTTGTCATCCTTCCAGGTCTAGGGGCTGAACTTTTCTGTGTTTTATCTGCAACCTTCCCTATCCGTGAGCCTGGAAGGCAGCCTGTTGGAGATGTTGTGACAATTAGTAAAACGGAGTCTGTAAAAATGCTTTGAATACTTTGAAAGAAAAGTGTCAGGTAAATTCAGGGAAAAGAACTAGCAGAACTCTCGAATCAGGGCAAACATCGATTTCCCCCATCATTTTATGGAATGTTGCAGGTGGAACATTCCCTTCTCCAGCGATCCTGAGATTTCGTGAAGTCTGTGACTTCTGTGATGAAGTTGTGTTACCAAAGAATGCCTCGAAAGCAGACCAAATGGGAATTGCTCCACTGCAGTCCAGACACTGAAGGTTCCGGGGTAATTTCTGGCTGCAGGGCCAGATGTAGAACAGCCCTCCTCGCCTTTAAAGCCCACTTGGATGCACAGCTCCCTCCTTCATGTTTTCATTTTTATTAACTTTATGCATACACATTATTTTTAAAAGCATTTATTTCTATAGGGTTTATTATAGGGAAATTATAGGGAATAATTATATTTATATAATTACAAATATAATGATTATATAATGATAAAATTACATAATTATACATATAATAATTGTATAATTATAGGGAAATAAGTGGATCTTCCTAACCCAGGAATGGAACCGGGGTCTCCTGCATTGCAGGCAGATTCTTTACCAACTGAGCCATCAGGGAAGGGATTATAGGGAAATATCTGTTCCTAAGTCAACTTTTGGTCTCTTCATCTAGATGTCAGTGATTTTCTTTTAAGCTCTGGATACTATATAACACCTTCCTACTCTGGATAAAATAATACTGCTCAGTTACCCACCTCTCACCGTCCCCCTCCCCCATATATCCCTCCCTCACGCTCTCAGAAGAACTATCTGTTTTGTTTGATCAATAGTCCATTTTTACGTCACTATGACTTTTCAACTATTATTTAGAGCTGAACTGTATGAGATCCCAGGATTGCATTTCTCTTTCTCTACACTGTTAATTTTCTGGTGGACTTCCCTGGTGGCTCAGCAGTGAACAATCCACCTGCAATGTGGGAGGATCCCTGGGTTGGGAAGATCCCCTGGAGGCGGTCATGACAGCCCAATCCAGTGTTCTTGCCTGGAGAATCCCATGGACAGAGGAGCCTGGTGGGCTACAGCCCAAGAATTGCAAAATTTTGGGGGGAACAGAAGGGCTTCTGTCTCTGCTTCACTCCAAAGGGTTTGTTTGGCACTGTTGAGCCCCATTTTCCTGATGCGTTTTCCTCACTTGGCTTCCAAGACGCCACAATCTTGTTTTCCTTGCTTTCTTGGTGTGCCTGTTGGCCCCTCCTTCCCGTCTGGACTCTTAGTTCTTCTGCTGTCGGTTCTTCCAAGATTTAGAAAGAGACATGGCATCAGCTGGTATTACAAAACCTCACTCCCATTGGAGAGGACAAGCAGACGTCCTCTTTTCTAAGAACAACTGCTATTGCCTGACCTTATTTTCACTCTTTTCCAACTTATTCTTTAAAAAGATTGATCTAAAAGGTATCATTGGGGGAAAAAACATAGAAGGGCTTCTTGAGAAATGGAGGTAGGTTTACAGGCAATAATTTTCTCCTACATGGGGATAGGGGAGTTAGAGATATTTAGGGTTTACACACACACACACACACACACATACACTCACTCACAATTTATCCTCAACCAGGCGCAGTGACTGAGAAGTTAACACACAGTTTCTATTAACAATAATAAGAATTGTGTGAGTGTGTCTCCTTTCACAGCATGGGAAATTTACCCCTTAGGGTTCACATAAATTCGAGGGGTTGATCGTGTGAAATGTTCTTTTATGGGCAATAAGGGCACTGGGAAGCAGCTACATGTTTTCCTAAACCCGGCCACCCACCAGCGTACGTCTGCATAATTCTTCAGCTTTTCTTCCTGGAACCCACGGACAGTGAGCACTTGGCGGATAGGATACAGTCACTACCTACAGCTCACCATCTCTCTGCAGAAGCCGTGTATCAGCAGCATCTTTGGTTATTAAACCTCACCCTGGTTTTAGCATTCCTCCCTTCAGGAGTTTTCATTAGAAGCATTTCCAGCTAATACGGACTGAATTCTATCCCTCTGTCGTTACGCTTTGTGTGGTAGGCAGAACACTGCTCTGCTGGAAAGTGTAGGTTCTCACTGTAAAGAAATAGATTCTTTTTCTCTCTCTCTTACACACAGACACACACGCACACCCAGACAATTGCTAGGCAGAGTGTTGGAATTACGGGATTCTTCCCTTTCCTTGGGTTAGGTAAAGGCAGAGGCTTGCACCGCTAGTCTCTAACATGCTTTAAAATGCCTTGCAAAGGAGAGCATCAGTGGATGGCACCCGTGCACCGAAACGTCCCATCCACAATGACCCAAACTCCCCACAGAATTCGGGGCGGTTCCATCCTGTCGGCTCACCCACACACAGCCTTTCACGCTGGCTTCCCCGACCTTGCTTCTCAATAGTCAACAGGTAACTATTAACCACAGATACGATTGTCAGCTGCACGTGTTTGGAAGAGTCCTCTTTCCTGCATGTCCCCCCACCTCTGGCTGGTGCCCCCTGTCTGCTCATGGCCGCCCTGCCCGCAGGTTTCTGGAGCCACAAGGGAGTTGCAGATGTCGCATGTCCCTTGGATGGACTCACCGAGCTCGGAAAGTCAGGAACCATGGGTGCTTTGATATTGGCCCTGAAGCCACTTTGCAGCCGTTGTTTCCTGGTGACACGACCTCTCATGCATAGCAAGGGGGAGGTCCCCGCTCCCCACAGTCTTTGTGGGGTTTTTCTGTTTTGCCTTATTTTACAGAAAGACTGCAAAGCCCTCACTCCAGGATTCAATCCCAGGGATCGAACCCGGGTCTCTAACATCTCCTGCATGGGCAGATGGGTTCTTTACCACTAGCACCACCTGGGAATCCCCAAAGAGAGCTGGGATTCAGTAGGTGTTTTGTTAAAACATGGCTGATTCATGTCAGTGTATGGCAAAAACCACTGCAATATTGTAAAGTAATTAGCCTCCAATTAAAATAAGTAAATTAATCTTAAAAATAATAATTTATAATAAGTTAGTCTTCCTTCAACTTGCATGGACCCTGAGGAGGTGACCTCTGTTAGCAGTTTCTTGTATGACCTCAAGCAGTCTCTTGCCCATCTGGGTGGCCCCCTTGCCCCCTGGCACCCAGGAGACGTCCGAGCCCTGCTCCCTGTCTCTTCCTGCAGCCCTGAGGAAAGTCTAGGATTGGAGGGAGCACATGCGGGTGCTCAGAAACCCCGGTTTTTGCCAAGTTCCCTGGCAGGCCGTACCCAGAATGTACCCAGGACATCTACCCAAGACTTCCTCCTGCAGACAGCATGCTCAGAGCAGTCTCTCTTCATCCCCTGAGTGAGCTGAACACTACTCTGGGCCTGCGTGTCAGGTGAAAAAATAGACAAAGGCCCTGGTCCTCCTCACTGGGCCAAGGTGGGGTGAGGGCAGCCCTCCTGAGGCTGATTTCAGGCGCTCCATCCTGACCCCTGGTATATATGGCCTCCTTTGCGGAAAGTCTCACCGCTCTTGGCCACCGAGCTTCATGTTCTCGGCCGTGTCTAAATCCTCTAGGATGGGGTGTTGCCACCAGGCCCGACGTCTGAGTTCTCTGCCCAGCACACAGGTGCCTGCCGCGGACTGAGGTCTTCGCTTCCCGCTCACAACCTTGCGCATCCACACACCTTGGGAAGGAGTGAGCTGGGTCCTCTTCTGCAGCACAGCTGCCTCGTGGCCTGGAGTTCAGGGCCCAGGGCAGCGTCCAGGGGTTGGTGATGGACTTATAAACAGGGCAGAATGTGGCCGAGGCCTGTTGTGAGGGGCTGCATTTGGGGAAGTCCTGGAAACCCATGCTGGGCAGATGGCTGGGTGGTTGGCCAATCTCTAAACTCCAGAACTGAGAGGCAGAGGGCCCTCAGTGCCGCGGCATCTGGCCCAGGGTCACCGGCTGCGGTGGGGAGGGGTCCAAGCACCCCCGGCTCCGGCCCAGGTGCTCCCAAACAGGAACGTTATCAGAGCCCACGACGGGCCCTGGCAGCAAAGACGCAGCTAGTCTCACCAGCGCCCATGTGGACGGTGGCTTTGAAGTAATCCTATGTTGACTAAAAAAATTCGTATTAATGTGACATCTTATACCCGTGGTGTAGCACTGCGTTGAGCTTTAGGACTTAGTTGAATGGGAGGTCTTGGAAATCACTGATCATGGGGTGAGAGTCCAGCAACAGGGAAGGGAAGGGAGTCGGTGGTTCAGCTCCACACAGGCCCGGGGGCTGTGACCCTGTAGGGCAGAGACCTGTGGCTCTCATGTCTGTGACCCCATGCTGTGACCCCAGGTTACCCTTTGACCTGGGCCATAGCAGTCCAAACAGAATGCAAAATTCAAACAAGATGCGTGCATCTCCTGTTGGAACCGGGGTTGACCTGGCCGTCTGTCTTTCTGCAAGTGTGCCTATTTATGGCTGGGTGTAAAGATTGTACTTTTTTTTTTTTTTATGGGTGATTTAAACCTCATTCTCTGCTAGAACTTCTGAAAAAGAAATCTCAGTGGGATCAGCTCCACAAATCAATAATAAACTAAGTTGTGTTCTTCAGTGCGATTTCCTATAAGTAGAAGTGGCCTCTTGGGGGTCCTTTTTCAAGGACACCGACTTAGGTAAGTATGGGGAATTGTATAGATGCTGCATGCAGAGAGCTTTTCAGTGGTCCATAGATGCACGTGATCTCCTCTAGTCCTGAGGGAGTATTTAATTTTTGAGCTGGATGTCAGACTGTTGTATTATCAACATGTCATCAATCCATCGCTCCCTCCCTTCATCCATTGATCCATCCATCCTTCATTCCATCATCCATCCATTCATTTATCCATCCCATGACCCCCCCCCTCCACCCATCATTCTCTCCTTCTGTTCATTTCTTTATAATCAAAGATCCACCCAGGTATATGAATAATTATGTGAGTGACAAGAGTTGATGTCCTTCTAACTGGGCTTCCCAGGTGGCTATGTCAGTTTATGCTTTTTAGTACAATGGGTTTTTTTGTAAACCTGTTCTATATCCATGTGGAAAATAAGGGTTGCTTCCACTAAGTTTAGGTTTACTACTTTGAAAAGAGCTGATAATAGCAAGTTGGTAAAAAATATGTTGCTGCCAAACTAGATGTAAGAAAACTACTGAAAAAAATGCTTAAATCTACAGGAGATCATTTTTTCTGTTGTTTTTTCCCTCCCTGCTTCCCTTTCTTCCTCGCCCCACCCTTTCATCTTTCTTATTCTTCTCTTATTTTTATGCTTCTCCACTTTGGTCCTCCTGGGACTCCAGAAAAGCCAGGTGGCCACCGTCACACGAGCCACTTTTGCTGTCTGCTCCTGCGAGCCCTCCTCTGCTCCCCATCACTTTCTGAACTGCCTGTCCCTTCAGTGATGCTCGTGTGGTTGGAATCGGAGCAGAAGAGTGGACACAGCCGTCCTGGAGGCCAGCAGACTGGGTGCAGATTCCAGCTCCCGCACGGCAGTCTGTAGCATTCCGAGACCTCGGCGAGTCCTCTGACAACCGGGCAGATGATAATATTCAAGGGAGAAGCACCTCCGTGTTGGCTGAGAGAGCCTCAGCTTTGGAGGCAGATGTCTTGTCTGACTGCTGACCGGCCTGCCTCAGTTGTGTGATTTTGGCAGGAAACTTACGTCACCAGGTCTTCATTTCCACAGGAGAAAATATTTGGGAGAATGGTGGTGTGTGTGAAGGACTTCCTGCCATGCCTGACCCAGAGTGAGAGCCCAGCCCTAGGTCACTAGGATCGTATGGCCCTTGAAGAAGTCTAGAGGACTCACCATGGCCATATGATGGCTAAGTTTTGTTTTCCTTTTTTTAAGGGTGAAAGTGTTAGTCGCTCAGTCATGTCCGACTCTTTGTGACCCTATGGACCATTGCCCACTAGGGTCGTCTCTCCAGGCAAGAATACTGGAGTGGGTTGCCATTTGCTTCTCCAAGGGATCTTCCCAGCTCAAGGATCCAAACTGGGTCTCCCTGAGCTACCAGGGAAGCCTTCCTTTTCTTTTTTTAAAAGCATTTCCCCAACTTTGATGCAGTGAGTATGTATAACATCAGGAAAAATATTATAAAGTGAAAATAACAATTGTTCTTGCCTGTCCATCTCCTTCTAGAACTTGTCTTGAACGCTTCTTCACTTCTAGAGCCTGTGCTTATTATACATGAAGTTATAACATCATGAGATATTGGGAAAGCCATGTTGATTTTCAACTTAAAAAACAAAAAAAAGCTGAGTTTGGTACATTTATGTGCTGCACGATAATAGAGCTCCACGGAATGTTCCTGACACCCGTGTGGCCAAACAGGGTTAGAAACACACTTGGTCGGGGTGAAAAGGCACTTTGTTCATCAGGAAAGTCCTCCAGGGAAGTTCACTGGTGTGGCTGACCTTCCCCCGTCCTGATGACTGCTCACACCCACCACAAACATCAGCGGGCTTTTTTCTGAGCTATTCGCTCTCTATAAATGGGAAGTTATTTCTGTCTAAAAATATGCAAAATACATTAGAAGGTAATTGCAAGACATTCAGGATTCGAGAAACTTACTTTGATGACTTTTAATGGCAAAATATACTATCTTCCAGTGAGCACAAGTTTGTTTTGTTAGTAATGCTAATTGTTCAAACAGCCCTAAATGGCTTAAAAAACCTGGCAAACACTTGTCTAATACCACTAAGCAGATGGACAAATTTCTAATTAAATCTAAATTTATTCTTTATCTCTAACTTCTCTCAGAAAAAGAGGAGGATCTCAGCACACTTGGCTCTGCTGTGAACCCCCTGCCTTCCACCCCTGCCTCCCGTGTGCGTTTAGAGCAGCAATTCTAAAACTCTCTGTGGTCAAGGTCAACATCACTCATTATCAGAGAAATGCAAATCAAGGCCACAATGAGGTACCATTTCACACCAGTCAGAATGGCCATGATCCAAAACTCTACAAGCAATAAATGTGGGAGAGGGTGTGGAGAAAAGGGAACCCTCTTACACTGTTGGTGGGAATGCAAACTAGTATAGCCACTATGGAGAACAGTGAGGAGATTCCTTAAAAAACTGGAAATAGAACTGCCTTATGACCCAGCAATCCCACTGCTGGGCATACACACCAAGGAAACCAGAATTGAAAGAGACACGTGTACCCCAATGTTCATCGCAGCACTGTTTATAATAGCCAGGACATGGAAGCAGACTTTAACAGCAGATGAATGGATAAGAAAGCTGTGGTACATATACACAATGGAGTATTACTCAGCCATTAAAAAGAATACATTTGAATCAGTTCTAATGAGGTGATGAAACTGGAGCCTATTATACAGAGTGAAGTAAGCCAGAAAGAAAAATACCAATACAGTATACTAACGTATATATATGGAATTTAGAAAGATGGTAACGATAACCCTGTATACGAGACAGCAAAAGAGACACAGACGTATAGAACAGTCTTTTGGACTCTGTGGGAGAGGGAGAGGGTGGGATGGTTTGGGAGAATGGCATTGAAACATGTATAATATCATATATGAAATGAATCGCCAGTCCAGGTTTGATGCAGGATACAGGATGCTTGGGGCTGGTGCACTGGGATGACCCAGAGGGATGGTACAGGGAGGGAGGTGGGAGGGGGGTTCAGGATGGGGAACATGTGTACACCCGTGGTGGATTCACGTTGATGTGTGGCAAAACCAATACAATATTGTAATTAGCCTCCAATTAAAATAAATAAATTTAAATTATAAATAAATAAATAAAATTCCCAGTTACATTAGCAATGACCTCATTCTAGAACTTCTGCTTCATTATTCTTTAAAAGTCAAAACTTAGTCTTTTTATTAATTTCTTCTTTTTCAAAATTTACCAAAACATTAGTTGGTATTTGGATTTATCAGTATAATTTTACTGATGTATCAGGTTGCTCTTATTTTTTATATTGTACTCCTTTCTTCTGGACTTTGCCTTTTACTGAAGCACATTCTTTGGTACTCCTTTTTCCCTCAGTGAGGGTTCTGTGATTAACAAAATATTTGTTTTTTTAAGTCTGTGTGTGTGCTCAGTCGCTTCAGTCTTGTCTCTTTGCGACCCCATGGACTGTAGCCCACCAGGCTCCTCTGTCCGTGGGGTTCTTCAGGCAAAAATACTGGAGTGGGTTGCCATTCCCTCATCCAGGGTATCTTCCTGACCCATGGACTGAACCTGCATCCCTTAGATCTCCTGCATGCAGGTGGGTTCTTTTACCACTAACATCACCTGGGAAGCCATTTTAGGACTGAAAATGCCTTTATTTCCCCTTTTTAGGGAAAAAGGGCTATATTTCACCACTCGGGGATGGTTTATTTAGATACAGAATTGTGGGCTGGTAAATAGATGGAGAAACAGTGGAAACAGTGTCAGACTTTATTTTTTGGGGGCTCCAAAATCACTGCAGATGGTGGTTGCAGCCATGAAATTAAAAGACGCTTACTCCTTGGAAGGAAACCTATGACCAACTGGATAGCATATTCAAAAGCAGAGACGTTACTTTGCCAACAAAGGTCCATCTAGTCAAGGCTATGGTTTTTTCCAGTGGTCATGTATGGATGTGAGAGTTGGACTATAAAGAAAGCTGAGCACTGATGAATTGATGCTTTTGAACTGTGGTGTTGGAGAAGACTCTTGAGAGTCCCTTGGACCACAAGGAGATCCAACCAGTCCATTCTAAAGGCGATCAGTCCTGGGTGTTCATTGGAAGGAATGATGCTAAAGCTGAAACTCCAGTACTTTGGCCACTTCATGCGAAGAGTTGACTCATTGGAAAAGACTCTGATGCTGGGAGGGATTGGGGGCAGGAGGAGAAGGGGATGACAGAGGATGAGATGGCTGGATGGCATCACCGACCCAATGGACGTGAGTTTGGGTGAACTCCGGGAGTTGGTGATGGACAGGGAGGCCTGGCGTGCTGCAATTCATGGGGTCACAAAGAGTCAGACACGACTGAGCGACTGAACTGAACTGAACTGAATGTCTTTTCCGCAACACTGAGATGATATTGTAATATTGTGCTCTGGGCACTTTTTGTCTGATTTGAAATCGGCCATCATTCTGATCAATGTTCTTTCTTTCCACTATTGTGTGTTTAGGTGTGGGCTTGTTTATGCTTTTCATTACCAGCATTCAGTGTTTGCTTTTCAACCAAACACTCACTGTCTACCTTCTGTCTACTCACTGTCTACCAGTTCTGAACAAGTTCTCAGCGATCATGCCTCTGGATAACTGCTTTTCTGCCACTGTACCCGTTCATCCTTCAGCCATATTGGAGCCTCTTGGTCTGTTTTCCGAGTCTTGATTTGTCTTTTATATTTCTTACCATTTGGTCTGCCTCTGCTACATTCTTGATAAATTCCTCACTATCATCTTCCACCTCATTAATGCTCTTTTCATCTGTATCAGCTTCGAGTTTACTTTGCCAGCTTAGTTTTCATTTAGTGACTATCTTTTCATTTCCTGGGTTTCTCATTTGTCTCTTGTTCGTATTCATTTGCTCATGTTTCATACTTGCCTGTTTTAACTTCCCGATTCCTTGTGTGTTGTGGCAGGTCGAGCCCTTTCGTGGCCCAAATTCCTTGCCTGCCCTCAAGCAGATGCCTCCACTGTACCTGCGGTTTCTCTCTCCGAAGAGGCTGAGTATGTTTCCTCCTTCCTCAACCTGGCTCACTCTGTGACTTACCTGGGCCCAGAGAGGGCAGAAAAAGTGATAGTGAGTCCATGATCCATGAAGGCCTTCCTGTTCGCACCCACTTCCTTGCTCCCTGAGAGTGTGAGCAGACCAGCCTGCTGGAGCATGAGAAATACTCGGAGCAAAGCTGAATCACTGGTCACCTCAGCTGAGGATACACCCCGACATGTGAGTGGCCAGCTGACCTCAACAGAACACACGGCTCACCCAGACACATGAGCAAATGCAGGCTTATTTTTTGTGCTACCAAGATTTTGCATGTTCTTGTTGTAAACCACATATCTGGCAAGGACTAAACATCTAGAATATTTTTTAAAAACTCTGAAAATTCAGTCCTAAAATAACAAAAATCCCATTAGAGAGTGGGACATTTCTAATGCAGAGACATTTCACCCAAGAGGACATACGAATGGCAGAAAAGCACATGAAAATATTCTTAATATCATTAGCTATCAGGGAAATGCACATTAAAATCACAATGATATATTATATACCTATCAGAATGGCTAAAATAAAAACTAATAGCAACATCAAATGCTGATGAGGATGAGGAGAAACGATCGCTCATAGTTAGTTGGTGGGAATGTAAAATGGTACAGTCACTGTTTATAAAAACAGTTTGACTCAATAATTTCACTCCTGAGCATTTACCCTGGAGAAATAAAAATTTCTGCTCACATAAAATCCTATATGCCAATGTTTTATTTGTAATAGTGAAAAACTAGAAATAACTCAGATGTTCTTCAATGGTGATTAGTTAAGTGAGCTCTGGTACAGCTGTAACCTGGACCACTACTCAGCCATAAAAAGGAACAAATTATCAGATTATTGTAGCAGCAGATTCACTGGGAAAGACCCTGATGCTGGGAAAGACAGAAGGCAGGAGGAGAAGGGGATGACAGAGGATGGAGCTGGTGGGATGGTGTCACTGACTTGATGAACATGAGTTTGAGCAAGCTCCAGGAAAGAGTGAAGGACAGGGAGACCTGGTGTGCCGCAGCCCATGGGTCACAAAAAGTTGGACACGACTGAGCGACTAAACAACAGCAGCAAAAAGGGATTTATATTATATGATAAAAGCCAAGTCCCAAAGTTCACACACTGCTTCCGTTTATATAACATCATTGAAAGGACAAAAGTATAATAATAGAAAACAGGTTAGTGGTTTCTAGGGGTTAGTGATGGGCTTGGCGGTGGGAGGAAATGTGTGTGACTTTAAAAGACAACATGGGGATCACGGTGGGGACAGAGTTTCTGTATCTTGACTTGACATTG
This sequence comes from Bos grunniens, assembly GCF_055505025.1. Lineage (NCBI taxonomy): Eukaryota > Metazoa > Chordata > Mammalia > Artiodactyla > Bovidae > Bos > Bos grunniens. The sequence continues at coordinate 4,953,426 of NC_141188.1, read as the reverse complement.
ATCCCAGTGTCAATATCCTAGTTATGATATTGTACCACGGGTTTATAGGGTGTTACCACAAGACAACTGGGTGAGGGGTCCAAGAGATGGCTCTGTGTTTCTTTCTTTTACATTTTTTATTGGAGTGCAATTGCTTTACAGTGTTGTTGGTTTCTGCTATATCAGCTATATACCAGAGTGAATCAACTATACTTATATGTATAACCCCTCTTCCTTGGATTTCCTTCCCATCTAGGTCCACACAGAGCACTGAGTGGCGTTCCCTGAGCTCTACGATGGGTTCTCATTATTTATCTATCTTATACGTTGTCATCTGTTGTTTAGTTGCTAAGTTATGCCCCACTCTTTTGTGACTTCATGGACTGCAGCCCGCCAGACGCCTCTGTCCATGGGATTCCCCAAGGACACACTGAATAGGTTGCCACTTCAATATTGAATAGGTTGCCACTTCCTTCTACAGGGGATCATCCCAACCCAGGGATTGAACCTGGATCTCCTGCATTGCAGACAGATTCTTTACCCTCTGAGCCTCCTGGAATCCAAAGATAAACAAATTAATTCAAAATATCTGTCGCTGCTGGATTTAGAGGGAGATGAAGAGATCCAAGCGTGAGCTGCAGTGTCATCTGACTAGAAGCAAACGTTCTGGTAAAACACGATAGTGAATCAGATCCTTGCCTTTGAGAGAAGGTGTGTAATATGCGTCCCGACTGCTGGGCAGAGAAGAGGGAAGTGCTCCTCTTCTTGGTGTTTTCCTGGAGGGCGTCTGCGCTCTGCTCCATGCCGTCCATGAAGCACGTGTGGGAGGCCAAGACTGTCCAAATCCAGGAACATTACTCCCCTAGCACTGAAAATACGAGCATTCCTGCTCATGCAACATGTAAAAGTGAAATTTAAAAAAAAAAAATGAAATAAGAATAAAACAGTGAACCTCTACCCTGGCTTTTCTTTATAGAACACAAGCATTTTGAAGGTGGGATTCTACTCTCCAAATGGGCCAAAAGTGTGCCTTCTCTCAAAAAATGTCTCCCCCACCACAGACAATGGTTTTGGATTGCTGTGCTATTCATCTGTGCTTTTCCCTGTGAGTTTCAGCACACCAACAAAAATCGCCCTTCTTTCTTTTCCTCCCTTTCTATTTTTAACACAAAGAACATTGCATTTTACAAGGGATCCAAACAGGCTGTAAGGCGTTTTCTGCTTCCCTTTAATTCCGGGGCTCAGCCACGACCCTCTTCAGTGCCATTCCCCATCATAACTAAGATTTAAATATTCTTATCAGTTTGTTTTAGACAGTCCCCAGCCCCCTTGTGCTGTTTCAGGAAGCCTGTCCAGTGTCTCCTTTCTCTCCTCTCACCTTCTCCTCTCCCTCCTCTTCCTCTCCCCCTCCCTCTCCTCCTCCTCTCTTTTCCTGGGAGATGGAGATTTCTTTGTGCTTGGGGGTGACTGATTGAATTTTACCTGAGCTAAATTATAGTTGCACATTCTAGTAATTGCAGAGGGCCACACGGAGAAACAAAGCATTGACTGCTGTTGTACTGGGATTTCCCAGATGTATAATTTCAAATTGATATGAAAAAAAAAGCCTTGCAATGCATTAATAATAGCATAAAATGTAACTCCGTCGGCCAGGGGTGAGTGGAGGCTTTATTTTCTTAGCTACAAAACAAGCTATAGACCTCAGGTGACTAGCATTTATTGTTAGAATGGGTTTTCTATTGCATACCTCCTGAAACACAAAATAAGAGAAGATTTATGCCAAATCCTGGCCCGTTCACCACGCTCTGCACCATATACCCAGCAAGCACATGTCCAACGTTAAAGCACCGGCTCGTTGTTATTTTTTCCCTTTTTATTCAGTCCTTTGAAAAGCAGAAGGTGCTTCTGTAATTCAAAAGCACCCATCCACATCTCGGGGAAGAAGCAGGTCACGCAGGCTATTTCTTTTCTATGGTGTCATTATTCTCTTCCCAGCGTCTGACAAATACCACTCTTGTGACGTCAAAAAAAGAAGAAAATCTGAGGGAAGTCATATAGTTTCCTTAACATTGGAAGACACCAGGCCAGGGTGCCTTATTTCATCTGAGAATGCTGTGTGTGTGCACGGGTGTGCGTGCCTGGCCAGGTCTGTCCAGGGCGAAGAGAAGCAAACCAGCTTTTGCATCAGTCGCAAGTTACGGGGACGTTGAAATGATGCACAACACGCTGCACCCAAACTCAGAAGGTATTTAAACACAGCTGGAGAACGTGTTTGCACATCTTCACCAACACACAGACTACTTTACCCATATAGACTGAGGTCGCCTAGGGTATCCACTCAATGGGCCATCAGGTGAAGCCAACAGCTGGCTGGAATAGCAACAGCTCTGTCCTTCTGCAATGTCACTCTTGCTGCCCCTCCCAAAGCGGGGGTGGGGCTTGATGTTCTGTCTCGCGGGGAAGGTCACAAAGGCACCTGAAGGTCCGGGGGTCTGAGGCGGGGTGGAGGCTGGGCCCTCCCTCTCCTCCACGGCTCAGTCCAGAGGTCAGGCCAGCTGTGTGGTTCGCTTCCACCGAGGGGATGCTGGAGGTATGGCATGCCATCTATCACCATGGCAACCATGGAGTCCTCTCCTCACCCTGGTCACCCTGCCCTTAATGGGGCTGGAAAAGATGCTGCAGGTGGTCCAAGGGCTCTTCCCTGCTTGCGCACTGAGGGCTCTTGGCCAAGGAGGGCCCTGTGTTCTTCCTGTCTCCAAGAAAAGGCAGGATGGGAGTTTATTTACATAAAGCTTCACAGCCTCAATGAGAAACGCTGGGTTGGAAAAAGCACAAGCTGGAATCAAGATTGCCGGGAGAAATATCAATAACCTCAGATATGCAGATGACACCACCCTATGGCAGAAAGTGAAGAGGAACTAAAAAGCCTCTTGATGAAAGTGAAAGAAGAGAGTGAAAAAGTTGGCTTAAAGCTCAACATTCAGAAAACGAAGATCATGGCATCTGGTCCGGTCACTTCTTGGGAAATAGATGGGGAAACAGTGGAAACAGTGTCAGACTTTATTTTTGGGGGCTCAAAATCACTGCAGATGGTGACTGCAGCCATGAAATTAAAAGATGCTTACTTCTTGGAAGGAAAGTTATGACCAACCTAGATAGCATATTCAAAAGCAGAGACATTACTTTGCCAACAAAAGTCCATCTAGTCAAGGGTATGGTTTTTCCAGTGGTCATGTATGGATGTCAGAGTTGGACTGTGAAGAAAGCTGAGCACTGAAGAATTGATGCTTTTGAACTGTAGTGTTGGAGAAGACTCTTGAGAATCCCTTGGACTGCAAGGAGATCCAACCAGTCCATTCTAAAGGAGATCAGTTCTGGGTGTTCTTTGGAAGGACTGATGCTAAAGCTGAAACTCCAATACTTTGGCCACCTCATGAGAAGAATTGACTCATTGGAAAAGACTCTGATGCTGGGAAGGACTGGGGGCAGGAGGAGAAGAGGACGACAGAGGATGAGATGGCTGGATGGCATCACTGACTCGATGGACATGAGTTTGAGTAAACTCCAGGAGTTGGTGATGGACAGGGAGGCCTGGCGTGCTGCAATTCATGGGGTCGCAAAGAATAGGACACGACTGAGCGACTGAACTGAACTGAACTCACAGCCTCAAGAGTGACACTGATTCTTCTTTGTGGATGAAGTGTGGCAGCAGATGCCTGGGAGCCCCTCGACCCACCCTTCGGGTGCTGAGCGAGGGCTGGGCACATGGGACCAGCCAGCTGAGGAAGGAGGCCACTTCCTGGCCGGTTACCTTGGCTGGAATGGACATCCCCTCCCAGGGCTGCTAGAACTGAGCCCAAAGACCACCTCCTGGGAGAGGCCGCCCCACAGCCCTGCCCCCACCACATACTCTGTGGGGACCTCACTCCTCTGCACACCCTCACTTTGGTGCCCGTGGCACCATCTGAACTCACATCTCTCAGGCAGAGTGAGGGCCATGTCTGCTGCTCAGCACTGAGCAGAATCTGCCAGACAGCTGATCCTTAACAGATAGGGAAGAAGACACTCGGAGTCCTCTGTAAGCCTTACAAAGATGCCTGCAGCTCCTTGCTCCCAGCTTCCCTCCTCTCTCCTGCGTGTGTAACGGGGGAGCTCCATGGGGAAGAGGTGTCCGTCCTCTGTGGTCCAAGGTCAACACAGTATCGGTGCACTTGCTCGAATCCTCACTCTTCCTTGGATTATCTGTGTATCATCTGATGGATCACTGGCCTTTCTAACTCTAGGTTTCTTTTCTTTGGGTTCTACTTACAGGCTGCTAAGAGATGAAATGGTATCTAGAAGGTCATTAGCGGTGAGTGGCCACTCGGCAGGTGTCAGTTCCTGCCCCACCTGAGGCCGGGAGCATGGATGCTGTGGGGATCTTGTTGTAAGAGAGAGCGTGGCCAGATGTTTACCAGTGCTGCTGGGAGGGTGTTTGCTCTCAGGCTTTGAAATCGGTACAGCAGAATCTCTGTGAGCCAAAGGCTGAGAGTGTATCTCCTGCTAAAATGCATAACTTGAAGGCTAACTCTCTAAGGGGATGCATTAGAACGGGGCCTTTGGGAGGTGATAGATCATGAGGGTGGAGCCCTCAAGACTGAGATTTGTGTCTTTATAAAGGAGACCCCAGAGAGCTCTCTCTGCCATGTGAGGGTGCAGCAGAAGCTGGCCGTCCAAAGCCTAGAGGGAGGAAGGCCATCTGACCACGTGGGCACCCTGATCCTGACATGCAGCCTCCAGAGCTGTGCACCATGACTGCCTGCTGTCTATAACGCCCCTGCTCTCCCAGTCTGTGAGGTTTGTCAGGGCAGCCCGAACGACCTGGGACCCTGTGTTACTTCCTTAGGAGCAGCTCTTCACTGAAGGTGCTCAAAGATGGAAGCAGAACTTATGCAAACGTCACCTAGGCATTCCTGATCATACAGAAAGTGAAAGTCGCTCAGTTCTGTCCGACTCTTTGCGACCCCATAGACCATACAGTGCATGGAATTCTCCAGGCCAGAATACTGGAGAGGGTAGCCTTTCCCTTCTCCAGGGAATCTTCCCAACCCAGGGATTAACCCAGTTCTCCCTCATTGCAGGTGGATTCTTTACCAGCTGAGCCACAAGGGAAGCCCAATTATACTGGAGTGGGTAGCCTATCCCTTCTCCAGCGCATCTTCCTGACCCAGGAATCGACCTGGGGTCTCCTGCATCGAAGGCGGATTCTATACCAACTGAGCTATCAGGGAAGCTCATACAGGCTGGGGCTTACATAGGGCAGGCACAACTCTGTCTTTCCATAGAGAGGAGACCAGCGGTTCTCAAGGTGGTCCACGGACCCCTGAGGGTCCTCAAGGGACTTGAGAGGATCCATGAGGTTCTAGTAATTGTAATGATAATATTGAGATGTTATTCTTCCTCTTACAAGTGTATTTCAGAGGTTACATGATATGTGATTGCAACAGACCTGGAGCTGAAAGAGATAAGAGGCCAGCCGTCTTCTCTAAAGCCCGACTTTAAAAAGATTTGCAAAGATCCATACAGTGCCACTCTTCACTAATTACTTTTTATTTTGGAAAAAATAGATATTTTTCATGAACAAATGGTACTATTACTATTAATAGTATTATTGGTACTATTAATGGTACTATTATTATTAACTTATTATTTTAAATGAAATAATACATATTTTTCTCTTCTAATTTATAATATGACAAATATCAATAGTTATAACCTACAAACTACAGTTATCTGGGACTCTCCACAAGGAGAGGGGGCTTCCCAGGTGGCACTAGTGGTAAAGAACCTGTCTGCCAATGCAGGAGACACGAGTTCAGTCCCTGGGTGGGGAAGATCTCCTGGAGGAGGGCATGGTGACCCACTCCAGTATTCTTTCATGGAGAACCCCACGGACCGAGGAGCCTGGGGGGCCACAGTCTGTAGAGTTGTAAAGACTCAGACACGACTGGAATGACTGAGTACACAAGCACGCACGCATAGGGAGAGGGAACAACAAGGTGGACGTGTAAAGTCGTAGAAGATTCTGAAAGAACTCCTTGATGACCACGTGGTGCCCACAAGCTGTCTCCTCGCTTGCCCCCACTTGTTGAAGTTCTGTCTCTGTCACCATGGACTCTCCTGATGCCTGCACCAAAGTTGCTTGTGTGCTTAGTCACTCAGTCGTGTCCAACTCTTTGTGACCCCATGGACTGTAGCCCACCAGGCTCTTCTGTCCATGGGGATTCTCCAGGTAAGAACACTAGAGTGGGTTGCCATGCCCTCCTCCAGGGGATCTTCCCCACCCAGGGATCGAACCCAGGTCTCCTGCATTGCAGGCAGATTCTTTACTGTCTGAGCCACCAGGGAAGCCCCAATTTTACCCAAGTCCAAGGTCTAAGTTGCTCAGGAGATCTCTGAGGGCCACCCTTCTACAGATCAGTACCCAACCTGTGTCCTGGTCCACCTCCGTGAGGACACAGTCCTCAGGGTGACAGATCTGTCTTTGAATCTGCAAGCAGAGACATGGTCCATCTGGTGACTTCCAGGGCACCTCCTGGCTGTCCACCAGCTGTGGTTCTGCTCAGCCCCCATCCCCATGACCACAGGACAGAGGAGCAGGAGGCTTCACCCGCTATGTTCCTACTGAAGGATCACTTTAGGGCACAGGCCTGGGCCCAGGCACTCCTGAGGGATGGTGCCCAGCTCAGGTTGGAATGGCTCCTTCTCCAATCTCCCCTGATCTGACCTCGGACCACATTCCTACAATCCTCTGTCTTTATCCAGGATGCGTATTTCTGACAGTCACTCTGCATCCCCTCCTGGTAACACCCAGCCATCCTCCGGTGACATGGCTCAATCCAGCATCCTGCCACATAGCGTTGACTCTGAGCATGCGCCTGGCCCCACATGAGGCCCTGTTTCTTATCAACTCTTTTTTCTCAGTGCTGAGGGCTGTGAGGGTCCAAGGCCTGGGACTCCATCCCACAAGTGAGCATTGAGGTGGCCTCTTAAGCAGCTAGTTTATACCCTCAGGGCCTCTTCTGAGTTGTGAAGCAGGTGACGTGTGCTCCGACTTTATGCTTCTGGTGCTATTTTATTCTCCTCTGGGCTAATCCTCTTTTCTTCAGTCCTTCCAAGAAAATATGCATTACCTACCGTTTATGCTGAATACAAATTTAAGATTTTGTTTTGCATTTCAAAAATTTCTTTAATTATAGAATGAAATGAAAGGCTCTTCAATCCTCTCAAAACACGGATTTTCAAGCAGGAATCTGATTTTGGGTGGGTAGAAAGCAGATATAGCTATCTCACTATAATTTGTAGAAAATTATCAATACACAGCTGGCTGGCCTGGAGCAATACGATTTTATTATGATTGCCCTTCATTCCCAAATAAAAAGAGATACCCAACAATATCCAAGGATACCAACAAAGATCTTCATTTTGTCAAGAAGGGCTGAAAAATCAGCATTTCTTTAGGAGATTCTTGGTGACCCTCCTCCCCCCTGCCCTGTCCATCAAAGTTATCAAAAGAGAAATGGCCAATTAAAGCCTCCCGTCTTCCCTGGCCTGCATCTCACTTCCATGGAATTGTCGTGCTGGTGGGGGGTGGCAGATCCCAGTCTGGCAGCTGGTCGACCAGGCTGACCCATGGGCTCCTTTCCATCTCCAGTTTCTGCAATTTGAAGCCCCAGTTCATTATCTAGGAAGCACATTAAAAATAACAGCGAGAAAAGCACTTCAACACCTCTCACAAATTATAACAGTCGGATGCAATCTGGATTAGATAAAATATATATTTATTTTATGGAACAAACACACAGACAATAAAACCGTATTATTCAGTGACTCGGTAATGGAATTCACAACTTTATTATTGAATATTACGTTCGAGGTAGCATAAGGGAACTGATGTAATTCCTCAGTTGTCTTTAAAACTGTTTCCCTTCCCTTGTGATCATCTCTTCTGGTGATAGTGGAGGGCTGCTAAAAGGCAGAGGTTGGCATCAGGATGCTGCACGAAAGAGCAGATGGGTTCTCTGGACTGGCCGGGTGCCCATGGAGCAGCCTTGCTCTCTCAGCTAGGCTGGGCCAGCCTGGGAGTTGGCGGATGTAGGGCTGGGCCTGCAGAGTCCTCTTCAACCTGACAGCTTCCTGCGAGGGTTCCTGGTGCAGGAATAACTGGAGCTGGGAGGCCAGGTCAGCCCACGTCCGCACTGCTGAGGAGCTCTGCCTGCATGCTGCAGCAAGTCTGGACGCAGCCTGGCTCATCTGCACACACATCCTTTTCATTTTGGACCCCTCGGCTCCTGCCGCTCGTCATCACACATCACAGTGGAGATCCTTTTTCAAGAACGAGGACAATGTGCCCTTCCTCTCTGTTTTCTCTTATTGGCCAGAATTATGCTTCACATCCATGGCCAAATCCATCACTTGTCTTGGACCAATTAACATTCATGCCTGGGAGTGGGAGTAAGGCTGCCTTTCCAGAAGGACCAGCCCCTTGGCGGACAGCAGACCCAGACTGTTAGGAAGGAAGATGAGGTCTAAGGGCCACTGGGTGAGGCTGCTGAGTGGTCCCTGCGGTTGACCTGCCTCTAGAGGGGAGAGTGAGATGGACGTGGAGCTGGTGCTCTTGATGCTGGATGTGACACCTCCTGGGCAAGACTGCAACGGGATGACTGAGGATCCAGGCAGAGAAACCTGCTCATCAAGAAACGCAAGAGGCTTTCCTTCCATCTTAGTTTCAGGACTGTTTTGCTGATCGCTTGCTCTAAGAGGATCCTGGAGCTGAGGCATCCACGTTCTCTTTTGAGGCTCCTAGGTCTTTCCTGCCCCATGGAGGTCGGGATCCAGATGAGGCTTTCAGTCTTCTCACAGAGCCAGGCTGAGTGGCAGCTGAGAGGGCGTGCTCAGGGCTGCCAGCAGAGAGAAGTAGACGACAAACAGCCACCCTTAAATTAATCAACTTCTCCTGGCCCTTCAGATGCTCGAGTTAGGATAAGACAAGAGCCCATCTGTTACCTCTGCTGGAGTCTTTGTGCCAAAACCTGGATGAACCAGCATCGATGGCTGACTCTCTGTAGCATCGTTAGGTATATTTGGTATTGAGCAAAGGAAGTTCCCCCAAACATCTAGATCCTCCTTTGTTCCCACCGTTCAGACAAGCCTTCATTTCTCTTTAAATTCATGGACAGCATCGCTGACTGGAGGCTCCCTTAAGAGCCGCTTTTACTGTAAACGCTCCAGCACTCAGATGGCTTCGTGACCATCGGTGACAACCATGGCTCCCAGCACGTCATAAGCCAAAGTGGCTTCTGTTAGCAGTTAAAACACAAATATACAGATTTTGTACCTTTTTTGCTCAGTGAAGTAAGAGTGAAAATTCCTATGATAAAAGGTTTGGGAAGCATCATAAGGCTGGAAAAACTTAAATATGATCTGCTTGTTTAGACAGAATTCTAAAATGAATATGGCTGAGTTGTTCCAATGGAGCACAGAAAGTTGAACTATCTCTGTGGACTGTCTCTTTAAAGGGGGAGAAAAAAACAACAAAAGAAGGGAAAAGCACATTCTATGTGAGAAAGTTGCACTCTAATTCTTTGTTGGGTGAGTCTGCTAAATTTTTATGTAAAGAATCTGGAGAAGGGGCTGTTTGTCTGGAACCATGATGAAAAGACCCACCGCCATGGGCTTTACTAATTAGCACAAGATGAGACGGTCCCAACATTCGGATTAATTACACTGAATGCATAAATTCTCATAGAAATCGTTTCTGTTTCCAGACATGGGACGTTACTCTTTATGATCTTTATGACTTGGAATCCTGGGGTTGTCAGGCACATACTGAAAGCCCAGCCTTCACAGGAAAGCCACTGGGTGGGCTGCGTTGGCCCCTGGGGTCTGTATCCCATGTCATGGGGTCTCCTGTGTGCGAACCCGTGGGTCTCAGTGGCTGCCTGCCTCCTTCGATGTCCATGCAGCTTGTTTTATTTATTTATTTTTCTTCCCCAACAGTGCAGCGGGACGATGGGAAACCTCAGTGAGAGAGAATGGGAAAGTGAGAGGCAGGTAGACCCTCAAGTCCATAAAAAAGCTAACAGCCTCCCTTCAATAATTATATCTCTATAAAAAAATAATAAAGAAGATACAGGGCCAAAATTTTATGGCCTTTATGCTAATGTGCCGCTGAAAGTGACTAGAAGGAGGTACCGCCCAAGAGGCTCCCGTGTTGCTGGGAAGCACAATCTTGTCTGTTCCCTTTGATGAGTGTACCCAGTGCGGCCAGATTTCCACACAAGTGGGTTTTCTGGGCCATGTTGCATCGCGGCCCTTCGTCCCTCAACCTGTATGCCGCTCAGATCCCCAGAGGACCCTTCAGGCTTTAGAATTTCCTGACCAATGCTCCACTGCTGCTAAATTAACTTCTCCAATGGTGAATAGCTGCAAACATGTCCCTCATGGACCCCTCAGGGTTCCTCCATGGTGGAAGACAGGAAATATTCTTGGGTGGGGACTGCGTGGAAAGAGCAGAAGCTGGTCTCCTCTGTAGGTAGGATTCTTTACTTTCAGATTTAACTCTTTCCGCTAAGACCCTAGTTGCCTGGTTCTCGTTTTTCTGATTGCTCAGGGAAAGGAGGAACGCTCCGCTGGATGTTAGGATGACAGAGTGGCTAATATCTGTCTGCTATTGCTCTGCACACAGTGCTTCTCCGCCTGCTTCGTAATGAGCAGGGGCCCTTGAGGTACCCAGGCGAGGGAGGGGTGACCTGATCCAGTTTCATGTTTATTCCGCAGCCAATGTCTTCCCGATCGCTAATGAAAGAGTCTCCCGGGACCGGCATAGCTGAAGCTGGTAGCACAGTCATATCATACTTTTGGCTTTAATTCCCTTTAAATCCATATTCTTGTAGGGTTTGTAGCCACATTTAAAACGGATCCAAGTCTTTTTTAAAAATGCCTCCAAACACCTACTTAGATAGCTGGAAACGATCATGTTGACGACGTTGGCAGTCTTTCTCTTCCTTTCTGCGTGTATAATCTTCTGCAGACTGGCTCTCCCACCCGTTTTGTAGGAGCAAAGGCAGCGGTCCCCGGGGGACAGCACCTCACCTGCAGGCTGTGTCTGTCTGGAGTCACGCTGTCACACGCCCAGCCTCTTGTGAGATCAGAACTGATTTGGCCACGGAAAAACAGCTCCTTGAAAACAAAACCATCCTCTGTAACACCTCTGATTTCACAAGCGAAGGTTTACAAATAAAAACGGAAATGCTTCTGCAGAGGAAGCCATGGCTGAAGATGCTAAGTGCGCCCACTCCCGCCCCCAGCTCCCCTGCAATCCTGCCAGGGTGACCGCCCTCCTGGCGTGACCTGGGAGACGGGACAGCGGAGGAAACACACGTACAGAACCTTTGATACCGGAGCAGGGTATCAGTTGGTGCCATGATATACATATTCATAACCTGGCAGCTCTAGGAGCCTGGGTAAGCATAAGGGACCGGTGAGAAAAAAAAGTTGATTTATGATGATCTCAAAAACATGGTCTCCAAAGATGTATTCTGCAGCTCTGAGACCTCAGGTTTAAGCTCTATTAATTTTACAGAGCTGTCTGGGATTACCCATCTGTTTAAAGGTTAACTGTCTTCACACTTATGAAATGGGTATCTCTGTTTTGGTTCTTACTTTGTTCCCGTTAATGATTTATAAAAGACAAAATGCAAAGCCAGTGAAATTGCTTTAAATCTTCAGTATGGAACATCTACCTGACCAAATTTTTGAGAGACACAAAGCATTATTTCAAGTCCTTTGCAGCGACAACCTGGAAATTCTGCTACTTTACATGTCTCATTTTGAGAGCGTGAAAGGAAAATATCAGCCATGCAAAACCTTGCATTTTAGAAAGGAAAATCCATCTGGGGGACCATCATAGAGTATATGTGTGTTTGGGTGTTAGGAGTTTCATCTTAGAGTGCCCTGCCAATATTTTCTCTACATAGAATATTATCCAAATCTATGCCTTTCAGTGTCTGAACACGATTATGTTCTTATGTGCAGTTCTGTTACGTTTCCAGGACTTTATTTCCTCGTATAAAAGAGTGCATCATTTATCTCTCTTGATAGTTTTGGGAGTATGACAGCTTGCTCTGCAAACCTGATTTGGAACGTTTCACGTTGAAAATTCTGTGACCTCAGACCATTTCTTAGTCAATTGTTTCGCTTTCAATTCTGTTGTTAATAGGATCAACTCAGGGAGGCAATGACTCGGATTTCATTATCTACGAAGCATTTTCTTGATGTGGAGAGGTAACCTGATGCCCCAAAGGCCCCGCAGCTGCCCCGCACACACACGTGCCCCGCGGTGGCGCCAGGGGTCCAGGCATGCCCGCCTGGAGGTGCAGCTGCCTGCCCGTCCACCTTGTCCTGAGTCTCTGGGTCGAGTTGCTAAGCTTCTGCCAGACAGTTGGCTAGGATTAGGGTTACCATGGTTACCCCAGAATAGCCCCACGGGGTAGACTAAACTCTAGCTCTGTGCTCCAATCCTAACTTTCTTGATTACATAATCCTATCAGTAAAAGTTTTTTGAGCATTCCTCTCTATATATGCATTTTATGATTTCCTAAAGTAATATGCAGATTAATATTTCAAATGTACTATAAAGTACACATAAAATAGAAATGAAAGCAATTCTGTGTGGGTAAAATTGAATATTTTTTAAGTTAACTACTTGTTCTTAACTTTATTTGTTAGTTGTACAAAAATATTTTTGCTTTCAGCTTGAAGAGGTTTGCATTCTTGCTCTGGAGGCTTGGCTGTAAAACGTCTTATGAATTATAATGGCTTTCTACCATCATTAACTAATATTTCAGAGGACAGCGCGAGCTGTTATTAACAGTGGGGGTGGGTCACATTTCTATTGCGTGCTTTGTGATTTGGCTGAGCAGGAATGGTCACCCCTGCCTCCTTGTAGCTGGCCTTTGTACTGTCAGTACTATCTTCAAGTCCCCTGGTCTGTGCACCTGCCTTTCATAAGGCACCTCCTCATTCTGTGAGTGCAAATTTGATTAAAACTAACCAGTACAGTCTGAAGTCCACTTAACTAGTCACAGGTAGACTGTACCATGTGGTAATTGGCCAACTTGCCCTGTAAGTCCCCAGTGGATGATCTTATTGGGGTTTGTGGCATTCTGCTCAGTGATCACTCATTCACACAAGGAGAAAAGCATTCAAGCATAATTTCAGTGTGGGCAGAAGGTGTTCACTGATTACAGAGCACAGCTACTGGAGTCAGAAGCCTAGGTTGAAAAACCAGCTCTACCACCTACCGCCCCAGCAACCTTGAGCAAGTTCTGTCACCTTTCTGTAGCTCAGTCTCCTTATATGTAGTGTGGACACAGTTCAGTTGCTCAGTCGTGTCCTATTCTTTGTGACCCCATGGACTGCAGCATGCCCAGCCTCCCTGTCTGTCACCAACTCCCGGAGGTTACTCAAACTCATGTCCTTTGAGTCGGTGATGCTATCCAACCATCTCATCCTCTGTTGTCCCCTTCCCCTGCCTTCAATCTTTCCCGTCATCAGGGTCTTTTTCAATGAGTCAGTTCTTTGCAGCAGGTGGCCAAAGTATTGGAGCTTCAGCTTCAGCATCAGTCCTTCCAATGAATATTCAGGATTGACTGGTTTTAATCTTCTGGCAGTCCAAGGGACTCTCAAGAGCCTTCTCCAACACCACAGTTCAAAAGCAGCAATTCTTCGGTGCTCAGCTTTCTTTATAGTCCAATTCTCACATCCATACATGACTACTGGAAAAACCATAGCTTTGACTAGACCGACCTTTGTTGTCAAAGTAGTCTCTGCCTTTTAATATCCTGTCTAGGTTGTTCATAGCTTTTCTTCCAAGGAGCAAGCATCTTTTAATTTCATGGCTGCAGTCACCATCTGCAGTGATTTTGGAGCCCCTCAAAGTAAAGTCTCTCACTGTTTCCACTGTTTCCCCATCTATTTGCCATGAACTGATGGAACCGGATGGCATGATCTTAGCTTTTGAATGTTGAGCTTTAAGCCAGCTTTTTCACTCTCCTCTTTCACTTCATCAAGAGGCTATTTAGTTCTTCTTCACTTTCTGCCATACGGTGGTGTCACCTGTATATGTAAGGTTATTGATATTTCTCCTGGCAATCTTGATTCCAGCTTGTGCTTCATCCAGCCTGGCATTTTGCATGATGTACTCTGCATATAAGTTAAATAAACAGGATGACAATATACAGCCTTGACATACTCCTTTCCCAATTTGGAACCAGTCTGTTGTTCCATGTCCAGTTCTAACTGTTGCTTCTTGACTTGCATACAGATTTCTCAGGAGGCAGATTAGGTGGTCTGGTATTCCCATCTCTTGAAGAATTTTCCACAGTTTTTTTGTGATCCACACAGTCAAAGGCTTTGTGTAGTCAGTATAGCAAAAGTAGATGTTCGTCTGGTATTCTCTTGCTTTTTCAGTGATCCAATGGATGCTGGAAATTTGGTCTCTGGTTCCTCTGCCTTTTCTAAATCCAGCTTGAACATCTGGAAATTCACAGTTATATTTGAAGCCTGGCTTGGAGAAGTTTGAGCGTTAATTTGCTAACATGTGAGATGAGTGCAATTGTGCGGTGGTTTGAGCATTCTTTGGCATTGCCTTTCTTTGGGATTGGAATGAAAACTGACCTTTTCTAGTTCTGTGGCTGCTGCTGAGTTTTCCAAATTTGCATATTGAGTGCAGCACTTTCACAGCGTCATCAACAGTGGAGGCAGTAGTCGTATTTATCTCCTGAGGGGTATGAGGACTAGATGAACTGAAGCATCTAAAGCAGTGTCTGTTAGGTAGGGTGTGTTACAAAGTGCTGGTGATTTATACCATTGTCATCATTTTCCTATGGTCTTATTATCAGTCAGTATTTTTTTCTGAACTTTAATCTGAATGATTTTGCCTAGTAAGAAAGATTAAGACATGAGTGATAGGTGTTTGATTGCAAAGTCAGGACTTGGGCTCCCGATTAGCATTCATTTGGGAGTTCTGGTCACAAATGAAATCGCTTCAAGCTAATTACAGCAGTGGCAGGCTGGCTCAGTGGCTGACTGCCTCCCCCGGTGCCGTTGGTCTGAGCCCAGGCCCTCATGTAACTCCCCTAATGTAGATGCTTCTATTCGGCACAACAAAGAAGATCCGCAACTGCCCACACTGAATGTTATTTTTTTTATTAAAGTATATTTGATGTACAATGTTGTGTTAGTTTCAGGTTTACAGCAAAGCGGTTCAGGTATATACACATATGTATTTTTTCAGATTGTTGTTCCTTATAGATTATTATAAGACAGTGACTATAATTCCCTGTGCTATATAGCAGGTCCTTGCCGGTTATCTGTTTTACATGTAGTGGTGTGTATATGTTAATCCCAATTTCCCCTTTGGTAACCATAAGTTTGATGTCTATGTCTGTGAGTCTATTTTGTAAATAAGTTCATTTGCATCATTTTTTACATTCCACATATAACTGACATCATATGACATTTGTCTTTCTCTGTCTGACTTCACTCAGCTTAACAATCTCTAGGTCCATCCATGTTGCTGCAAGTGCATTATTTCGTTATTTTTTATGACTGAGTAATATTCCATTGTGTATATGTACTACATGTTTTTTATCCATTCCTTTGCTGATGGACATTTGTTTGGTACCATGTCTTGGCTATTGTAAAAGTGTTGTAGTGAACATTGGGTGCATGGATCTTTCTGAGTTATAGTTTTCTTCAGATATATCCGTGCTAAATACTACACTCAAAATTTGGTTGTACTCTCCGTAACCCTCCTTGGTTCTAACCTTCATTTTTTCATTCTCAGTAAGTAGAAGCTAGTATTTAAAAAAGACCCTTTTTTGAATAAAGTAAAAGATAGGGCACTTTTTGATTAACTGTGCTGACAGCCCCAAATACTGTTCTGACTTCACTTGCTAGTTTCCTGAGGTTTTAGCAGTGACCAGGGCTATAGATGCAGGAATCTATCACCCGTCTGAAAAGTTCAGACTTCTGGAGACAACGCAGGCCTATGATTCCTTCTGGGTCTCTCTGCCTTTCTCCCTCATTCTGTTCTGTAAGACTTGCCTCTGCAAATGTTCTCCAGCTGTTGAGAAATTGTTTTTCATCTGGAGCCAGCAATTGCTTTTAAGAGATTGATTCAAATGCAAAAGGAGTCCCAGGGACGAGTATTTGCATTTAAACAATAATTATTAGATGCCGAAACTGTGGCTCCATGAGGCAAGAATTTCTAATTATCCTCTATTATGTGGGCCCCAACTTTTTCCCAGCTCTGTTGCAGTCACACAAGCCGCGTAGCAGAGTGGCTGCCTTGCACACACTAGAGAAGACACGCATGGTATCCCTGCTCTGGCAGCCACAAGGCCCGGGTCCTCTGGATGCCCCCGAGTTGACCCCAAATTTGTTTTGGTTCATTTAGGACCCCAAGGACAGACATCCACCTCAAAGCACCTCAGAGCACTGCTGAATGGTGCCATAACCTCTGGCCTTTGAAGGAACTGGGCTGGGGGAGCCACCTCCCGAGGGCAGTCACTCGGCTGAAACGGGCACAGCAGTGGTCCAGGGACTCCGCCTCAATGGCCCCCTGTCTCATGACCTTTCTGGTGACATTACAGCCCAGGCAAGAGGCCTGTGTGAGTTGCTAGTGGTCAAAACTACCACTCGAAAGGGGCCAAGTCTGAAGGCTGGTTGCTTCAGTAATACAGTGCGACATGGCTATTTATTCAAATGACTTAAAAATAAGGTATAAATAAATATTGTGACCCCATGGACTATACCACACCAGGCTCCTCTGTCCAGGGACCTCTCCAGGTGAGAATACTGGAGTGGGTTGCCATCCCCTTTTCCAGAGAATCTTCCCAACCCAGGGATCAAACCCACGTCTCTTGCATTGCAGGCAGATTCTTAAACCGTCTGAGCCCCCAGGAAAGCCCATAAATATTAAATACATATTACAATAAATATAATTATAAATATTATATTTATTTTTAACTTATTTATTATATTTATCTTATTTACTGTAATTTAAAAAATAGTGTACATGTCTGCAATTGTGAACCTGCTTGAGAAAAGGTAGAAATAGTGAAAGAGCCAACAAAGAGAAAAGAGGTTTCCCTGGCTTGAGTCCAGCATCAGTGCAGACTCTGTTCTCCTAAAATTCCAGCCCCAAGATGAATGATCATTACCTGGGAGACACCGTCATTCCTGGGAAAGAAAAGCCTTCTTCTTTAATTTAGCTCAAGGTCAAGTGTCTCAGCCCCTCCTTCATTGTAAACAGATTTGAAATTCAGGGGCTAAAACGTTCTGGAAATGAAGGAAGGGAAAGAATAAAACCACCTGCCAAAAAGATATACTCTTAAAACAGCCCAGTTGACATTCACAAAGGACCAAATGTTGCCTAAGCAAGAAAATCAGAACTAAGCCCACTTGTTCCATCCCCACTGGGGGGAAATTACAATTGTTTTAGTTTGGAAAACATGTGTCTACGAGGAATGTGTTGATAAGACTTGTCACAAAGATTGCGTATGATTTTCAGAGGGCAGCTCTGAGCCAAGTAATCATTACAGAAGATTTATAATTCAGTGTTCACTGATGTGCTGTCCATCACATCGCAGTCGCTACTGTGATTAGTTATTACGACCCCCAGCAAAGGGCTCCCAACAAGCCAGCATGGAGACAAGTTAGGAAGCTCATCCAGAGCCAGGTTCCAAAAATCAAATTGAAAGGGTTTGCTTTTCCTTCTCTATCTCCCCACCTGGTCCCGGCTTTGTGAGCCCTCCCTTCTTGGCTGGCAGGCCCTAGAACTCCTGAGAAGTGGCATCTGCTACATTCTAGCACTCAGAATTCTTATGCAACCCTTAAAATATTTTCATTTGCTTTTAAAATAAGAGAACTCTAAAAAAATGGCCCAGTTCCCTTTTAAATTTCTTTACAAGTAGGAGAGGTGCTGAAATGGTCAAGCTCTTTTTAACCCAATCCTGGAAAACTTAAGAGGGATTTTTTTTTTTTTTTAATCTCCAGAGAATGAGTTAGTAGAGGATTTACACAAAGTTGTTTACATTTTTGAAAAAGAAATACAAGATGAGCCGATGGTCAGTTTTGTTTTTTCCTCTTTTGCTGGCATGTTTTTTTAATTTTTCTGCAATAAGTATTGTTGTTGTTGTTCAGTCACTCAGTCTTGTGCGACTCTTTGTGACCCCATGGACTGTAGCAATCCAGGCTTCTCTGTCCTTCACCATCTCCTGGAGTTTGCTCAAATTCATGTCCATTGAGTCGATGATGTCATCCAACCATTTCATCCTCTGTCACCCCCTCCTCCTACTGCCCTCTGTCTTTTCCAGCATCAGGGTCTTTTCCAATGAGTCAGCTCTTTGCATCAGGTGGCCAAAGTATTGGAGCTTCAGCTTCAGCATCAGTCCTTCCAATGAATGGGGTTAATTTCCTTTAGGATTGACTGGTTTGATCTTCCTGCTGTCCAAGGGACTCTCAAGTTCAAAAGCATCAATTCTTTGGTGCTCAGCCTTCTTTATGGTCCAACTTGCACATCTGTACATGACTATTGGAAAAACCAATAAGTATATGTGTTTGTAATAAGGAACACAATTTTTTTTTGGTCTAACAAAAAAGTATTGCAAATATTAGCAATGGTAAGTGGGGTGCTCCACCCCACGATGCCTTTTAAGAGGACCCCAGACAAACACACCCATTAAGAAAATTCCAGACAGGAGATGACAGATTCCATTCATTTCTTAGTGAATGCCAAAGTCAGTATCCAGAGACTTCTGCCACCACGATGGTCCCTGATCTGACACTGGCTGACTCAGGCCGCATCTCAGCCAGGGTTCCTCCCCACCCTTCTTTGTAGCCATTTGCTCGCTGGTGGGAAATGGTCCAGTAGATCCAGAAGTGGGGGGTGGGAAGGGGAATATTTTCTTCTCGAGGAAGCCTCTACCTTCTGGGCTAGAGTAATTTGTTTTTTCGCCATAGACAATGCTCCTAGCACTTAACGCTACTTTAATTCATTTTTTTTTGGCGGGGGGAGGGAGGTGTTTTGCAAACATGACAGGTTCTCACGAGGTAGAAAATAGATCGATGGCGAGCACGTAAGGGAGCCAGGCGTGCCCGGCACTAGTGAGGCCAGATGTGCAAAAGTTAATTCGGGTTAGATTCAGCCCTCCAGGACAAAAAAAAAAAACATGAAAGACGCATTTAATTGGAACAGTTAGCAATCACAAATCCAAGACAGAGGTTAAATTGTTTTGAGCAAGAGAAATTAATACATTAAAGGTTACATTTCCAACTGCGAGGCCGTGAGCTGGGCTCTTCGGTGGTGTCAGAATTACATAAGGCAGGAGAGATGGCTCTGAAATGATTGTGGAATCGTTAACAAAAGGCAACGCAGAGTAAGACACTTCCCAGCAGGAGGGTGCGAAGAAGAATAAAGACATGGAGAGAGCTCATTAAGAATGAATTGCAGACCATAAACATTTGAAACCACTAAGTGTGGAGTTCTATCTGTTATCTAATGACTCAGAAATTATAAAACTAGCAGTGACTTTCAGAAAAAGAGTTGACTTTGCAGGAGGTTGTTTGCCATTATACACACAAAAAGGTATTTTTTTTCCTTCTTATTTTTTTTTAAGTGGGGGGGAAAAACACTCTCATCTTTGTAAATCAGCACAATTTAAGCTACTTCAGCTATCCTCTGACAGATTTTTTTCTTCTGTATAATTACACATTGTCTCAGATTTAGTTATAAGGGTATTGAAATGAACGTGCTAGGCGGGGAAGGGAAGCCATGGGGGGCCGGGAAGAGGAGTCTGGAGAGACAAAAGTCCACACCTTGCCATCTAACTGCAAATTGACTCATTGCTTTGTCTTCAGAAAGATCTAGAAAGCTTCATCGAGAAAGTCCTGCCAGTAAATCCTCCAGAGTGGACTCGGGCTTTGCTGTGATGGAGGGGGAGTCCATTTGCATTGTTGTTAATTGCATGGCTTGCTAGACAGAGTCGGGCTCAGTGAAAGGAGGTAATCCATCCTCGGTTCCTCTCTCCCGTTCCCTTGCACATCCTCCTGGTGAGAAGAAGGGGCACTTGTAATTGAGCATTTCAGGCTCTGTATGCTGGCCATGGATGAACTCTCCAATCTTTCAGAATGTTGGGTCCTACAGTTGCCAGTGCCCTTCACCAGGTGATTTACCCACGGCAGACGAGGCACAGAAGCGTCAGACCATCGACGGGGCGTCGTACTGGGGTTTCGACAGTTCCTCCTGAGAAAATAGACGAGGCTCCAGTAATGGGAGGTCCTTCCAGGAAGAGCAGGGCAGAGAGCAGCTGGGGGCCCTGGAGGAGGGGATGGAGTGCTCCTAATGGCTTTTAGAAGCTAAGCCTTTCTCTGGGCAGTGTGATGTCCGGCAGGCTCTATTACTCAGAGAGGAGGCGTGTTTGTGGACAGCTTGCAGTGATAACTAGCACCATTTCATCCTTCAAGTGCCCCCAAAGAAGTGCAGAAGCTGACAAAGCCCATCTGACCCTTTCTAAATGCCTCCTAGTCAGCCGCTCTTTATCTTTAACGCACAGCAGGGCGAGGCCAGCTTTCTCATCTTTCCTGAGCAACCATCTCAAGGGAACAGGATTTAAGTGAACCAAGAAACATTTCTAGTGTTAACCATGAACTATAACTACTATTACTAAGGTGGCTCAGCGATAAAGAATCCTCTTTCCAATTCAGGAGAGGTGGGTTCCATCCCTGGCTTGGGAAGATCCCCTGGAGAAGGAAATGGCAAACTGCTGCTGCATTCTTGCCTGGGAAGCTTCATGGACAGAGGAGCCCGGTGGGCTACAGTCCATGCGGTCGCAAAAAAGTCAGGCATGAGGAGAGACTAAACGACAACTAAGGAAAACTCCCAAGTGGAGATGGTCATCCCAGGAATATGTTACCAGAGGACACTGAGAAGCCCCCTGTGGAAATTCTTCACCTGTCTTCCAACCCTAGAGTTCTAAGGTTAGACCTTCTCCAGGTACTGGACATGTCACAGATGGAGAAAGGAAGCCACCTCCTGCTCCTGCTCAGGGTTAGTGTCCTGCTCAGCAGCATCCTGTAGAGACAGAGACCGGGGTCTTTTTCATTGACTGCTGGCCTTCATCCCATGGGCTGCTAGGTGGAGGCTCCAGGCAGCATACTCGGTATGCTCGATGACTTAGTGGGGTACGTGAAGATCATACATATGTAATATATACAGACAATATGCCCATTATGCACTTTTTCTTTCTTTTTTCTTTTAAGATGAAAGAGAGAAAGTTTTAAAAGCATCACCAGTCAGGTTGCTGTTGTCTCCTGTTTTCACTGTGTCAGAGGATCCATCATGGGCCTTTCTAGAGTCCGTGTGGTGGGTTTAGAGCAGGACAGAGTTCTACAAATCAGCAAAAGGGGAAATCGGTGGTAAGATTCAGAGCCCTGCCATTCACAGGTCGCCAGCTAAGGGGCTTTATGAATCATATTATCTATTCTTAGCCAAGTTGACCCTCCCCAAGTAAGGTTCCCACAGAGACACTGAAGATTGAATGTAATGCTGACAATGTAAGAACACAGTGACAAGGAATCGCTTACTTTGACACTTCATTTCTTCCTAGGAGTGCCATATTTGCCATGATTAAGGGCTAATCTGATAAAAAGTTGATCAGAAATTCCAAAATGACCAAGGGTGTGATTGGAAACATGTATTTACAACCACCATCCTTAAGGATGAAGGCTGTTCTAAATGATAATTGTGTATATTATATCTGTGGAAGGCATTGTTTTTCAAGGACGATGACAAATATAACCCAATACAGGTTATATTTTAAAAGAACTTGGATTCTCAGCTGTTCTTTAAATTGTATCACTGCCAGCTTAAGTGGGCAGTTCTCAAAATTTTGGTCCCCAGACACCTTTATACTCTTAAAATTAATTGGCAGCCTCAACAGCTTTTGTTTGTATATTGGTATTTACCTGGTGGCTCAGTCAGTAAAGAATCTGCCTGCAATGTGGGAGATCTGGGTTCGATCCCTGGGTTGGGAAGATCCCCTGGAGAAGGGAATGGCAACCCACTCCCGTATTCTAGCCTGGAGAATCCTCTGGCCGTAGGAGACTGGTGGGCTGCAGTCCATGCGGCCACAAAGACTAAGCACATACTCACTTACTGTATTAGAAACTAAAACTGAAAAATTAAAAATATTTCCTTATTAATTCATTTAAATACAAATGCTATTTATTTTATGTTAACATAAGTACAATATTTTTTATGAAATAGCTGTGTTTTTCAAAAAAAATTGTGGCAAGATTGGAATTCTTTACATAATGCATATCTGGATTTTCTCATCTGCTTCTGCAGCTAATCTATTGTGATATGTTGGTTTGTTGAAATATATGAAGAAGATCCTCATAAAGCTATGTAGTTGAAAAAGAGAAATATTTTAATAGGCTTTTCAGAGAACTGTAGGCATTCTTTGATACTACACCAAAACTCAGCAAGTGAGTGTTTCTTAAGAGTTTAATAGTAATTTGGAATCTGAATTTATGTCAGTGGACTTTTATACATTTTAATATTAAAACCCACTAGTCTCTCTTACACTTGTAATAATTTTTTTATCTGTTCATAATTTTGTAACATTTTTCATTGGTTCAGAAAAATTGGTCGATTGAGCTCTGCACATCCTGACACATTTCATTATATACAATCAAAATTTTGTTAATATTACCTAATCTCATCAGCAAGTCCTTGAAGTTTTGGGGAAGCTGTCAAACTCATGGTGATGGATAACATTTATCAAAATTCTTATTTTCTATCAAAAGATTGAGGTTTATCCTTGGCAATAAATACTACTTTTCCCCCTTAGAGTTACAGGCCCATTTTGTTTGTTTTGAAGGAAATGTCTGCCAAACATCCAAGATGAGTAACCATAGTTGGTCTCTTGGTCATCCTTTCAAGGAAAAATGGTGTTCCGTGGAAGGAGCTCCGACAGGGCCACAAATGCTTTTCCTGGAGACCAACATCTTGCTTTGATGTGGTGCTCACGGGCTTTATGTGAAATTTCTGTTTCATTACTCAATAGTGAAAAAACGCAAATTCGAGGATCTAGATCTAATAAAACAGTACGTCTTACTGCTTTTTTGAGGCAGTGAAACTGGCTTTGTGTGGTAACGTGGGTAAGTGACAGTGAGAAATACGACGACTCCTGGTATGCTGTGTGTAGATGTTCATCGTTTTGTTCACCATTTTCATATCATCAAAGCAAATGTCAACACACTGAAAAAGGCAAAGAACAACCCAGATTAGGATGAAAATAGTTTTGATCTTGTGGACTGAAAACCAAGTCTAATCGACAGTGAGCCATACTTTGATAAACATAGGTTTAAAGCAAGATTTTCAAAGTTAATGAGACATATTCAGTCACATTGCTTAATGTAAAAAATATAAACTAAGGAAAAAAATCTAAAAAAAAACCCTAAAAAATATTAATAATGTAAAATATTATGTATGTAATCTTATTTAAATATTTATTTCTTGAAGATCACAGTAGATATAGTATTAGTAGCACAGGTCTATAATTTATAAAGAAATAATTATGCTTACCTTGAGTCTGTGAGCACAAACTTATAAAGATATACATATTTTTCTTGATAGACATTTGTGAGTAAATCATTTGGAGTTCTCTGCTTTGAGCCAAGGAGAGTCTATATATACCCCTTCTGGGAGGAGGCTCTAGAAACATCCTGATTCTTAGTGTTTAGGTGAAGGGAGGTTGGGATTAGAGAGAGTGGATTAGATCATTCCTTACGGAAAGACACAGATGCAGCTCCTTGGAGAAGAGTGTGCCTGCATGCTAAGTCGCTTCAGTTGTATCCGACTCTTTGCGACCCTATGGACTATAGCCCACCAGGCTCCTCTGTCCATGGGATTCTCCAGGCAAGAACACTAGAATGAGTTGCCATGCCCTCCTTCAGGGCATCTCCCCGACTCAGGGATCAAACCCATGTCTCTTGCGTTTCCTGCATTGGCAGGAGGGTTCTTTACCACTGGCGCCACCTGGGAAGCCCTTGGAGAAGAGTATCAGGTTGGGAGTACAGCCTGTGATTGCGGCTTCAGTCTCAAATGTCTCTGAGGCTCCAAACCAGGGCGCCTCTCTCCCCTTTCCACATCAGGAATTTACAAAGCCCTGACTCCCTCCCCTCTGCGTCCCTCCACGCACCCAGTCCTCTCTTCCAGGTCGGATTCTTCTCCTCCACCCACCCTCTTGCTTCCTTCCCCACAGACACACACCTTGTCCATGCTGCTTAGTGCAAGCTCCCCACCCCTGGACATTCATCTCTCCTCTGAGAGTCTTCGATGCTTCTGTGAAGCTTGGGGTGGAGTTTAGATCCCTAGCTCAGCACCCACATCCCTGACCTGGCTGCTGCCCTTCCTCTTGGCCAGGTCTGTCCAATATGGCGGCCGCTAGTCATCAGTAGATTTTAAATGTTAAATTTAAATGCATTTAAATTAGGGCTTCTTCCCTGGTGGCTCAGAGGGTAAAGTGTCTGCCTGCAATGTGGGAGACCCGGATTCGATCCCTGGGTCAGGAAGATCCTCTGGAGAAGGAAATGGCAACCCACTCCAGTATTCTTGCCTGGAGAATCCAAGGGACAGAGGAGCCTGGCTACAGTCCACGGGGTCGCAAAGAGTCGTACATGACTGAGTCACTTCACTTTGTAAATTAGGGCAAAGGCTTCCCTGGTGTCTCAGACGGTAAAGATTCTTAAGTCAAAATGTCAGTCCCTCAGCCACACAGGCCACATTTTAAGTGCCCAAGAGCTACATTTGGCTAGTGACTGCCACACTCGGCAGCACAGACCCTGGACCGTCTCTGTCACTGCAGAAAGTGCTGTTGAGCAGCCACCATGTTGCTGTTGATCTGACATCTCTCACTCTAAAATAAAAGACTTTCCTACCAATGCCTTGATACGGGAAAAAATAATAATGATTTTAATATCCCTGAGTCTGGGAGATCCCCTGGAGAAGGAAACGGCAACCCACTTCAGTATTCTTGCTTGAAAAATCCCATGGAGAGAGGAGCTCGGAGGGTTACAGTCCAAAAGGTTGTAAAGAGTCGGACAAGACTAAGAACGCACAGCCTACTATTAGCAAGACATAGCAATTTTAATAGTCAGAAACTGCTCAACAGCGCCACAGGCAGAGCATGTGTAAGACACCGTCACAGTCAGAGAGAGGAAGGGAGCATCCAGGGGCCAGCCGGCAGGCACTTCTGTTCTATCCAACGGGTTCATCAGTCTGGACGGGGCAGGCGAGCTGGGGACGGGACACCTGCAGCTCTGAGTGGTGCCATCGTGGGACAGGACTGCTCATTAGCTTGACTTGAAGTAAGAACATGTACCATTTTCATGTCTACTCTGCTGCTGCTTCCATGTGTAGCTCCAGTCAGAATGGGCATTTAATGGCCTTTGGGGGGAAATATTTGATTGCCGTTTGTAGGACCTGTCACCATGGATGGGATGTCTTTTCCTGGGAAGCGAAACCACATTTCTTTTTCAACTGAGCTGCCCCATCCTCTGTGAGCTTTAGCCCACCTCTTCCAGAATGCCCACTGCTGTCATGATGATGCCAAGTGGAGACTGTGCCCTGAGACCTCGTTATCTGTGACCTTGCATTTAGATTTAAACAGAGCAATAAGCTACTGCATATAAAGTTTGCCCAGAAGCTAATTGTGAAGTCCAAGGTTCACGGGTGGATGGTTCACAGGAGGGAGCCACGGCTTCAAAAGGCCTCTCTCTTGGTCTAGAACTTCCTGCTATGTCCATGCCAGACAGGAAAAGTTGGGCCAAAATGTGCACTGGCTTTTTGGTACTGTTTTCCAGTCCTTGGATCAGAGGGCATTGTGTGACTGTATCCTGCCAACGTAGCAGAAGTCAGGGACAGCGTTCAAGATTTCCGTGCCAACAAAGACTTGATGGTGAGGAGGGCTTCCCTGGATCTGAATAAGCCATGACCCAGGTTTTCGGGATGATTAATAACCCGAGACAAGGTGCTCCTGTGGAAATGTGACTCACACGGATCCAGCAGGATGCTGGGGTGGGGGAAGATGCCTTTCGGTTAGGAGTGCATCCTGACGCCAACCCTGGACCATAGGATGTCAGAGATTAAAGAGACGTTGAAAGTGACAGTGTGAAAGTGAACATGTTAGTCGCTCAGTCATGTCCCACCCTTTGCGATCTCATGGATTGTAGCCTGCCAGTCTCCTCTGTCCATGGAATTCTCCAGGCAAGAATACTGGAGTGAGTAGCCATTCCCTTCTCCAAGGGATCTTCCCAGCCCAGGGATGAAGATCATTAGAGGTCTTCAACTCAAATGTCTACTTTGTTGATAGTTAAAAAGCTCTGGTTAAATGGAGGGACTTCCTCAAGGGGAGAGACCCAAGTTCTCTTGACTTCTAGTCTTGTGTTCTCTACAAGGAACTTGCTGCCTTCACATTCAGTCCAGGGATGTTGACCGTGGCTAGTGTTGACTCACTGTTCTGTTAACAACTTGTGTCTTCTCAGCTGAACTATAAAGTTCATGAGAAGAGAGACATTTTCCTGTTTTTTTTTTTTTCTTTTAGTATTTTCAAGAAAGTTAAAGCTAGAGAAAATGAAACTAACATGAAATCAATAAAGAGTAATCATATTCTAGGCCGTGTATCAAGAAAAACAGGAATTCAGAGAAAGGAGATATTGGTATGGTCTCAAATAATTGAAAAATCTTCATAGAATTAGAGTTTTCTCTTAACAAGTAGAACAAAAGAGGGAAGATATTCTGGATGAAGGAAGGCCTCCATGAGACTCAAGGCGGGGTGGGAAGTAGGCTTGTGGGGGTTGGGAAAAGGAGGTGCCTGGCTGGACTGCGGGTGACGGGGAGAAAGGTTGGGGTGAGTCTGGCTCCTAGATGCTGTGAAAGCTGGGCTGAGGCACGCAAAGCATTTCAGTAGCTTCTGGGGAATTTCAGAGCTGGAAACAGCGTCAGATGGCCTCTCGAGAGGTGGACAGGACGTGGGGAAGGGGACGAGGGACAGATCAGCATGTTCTGTGGAGGGGTTTCCCCCACAGTCAGTGAGGCTGCGGACATGGAGTTTGTACTCGACATGAGTCCAGATCCCAGCACCACCCCTTCCCAGTGGTGGGACCCGGCACAGGGTACCTTCTCCCACCTGGCCTTGGTTTACTCCCCTGTTAAGAGGGGAGGATATCATTTGCTTCCAAGGACTGAGGAAGAGCTGCCGCTGCTGCTGCTAAGTCACGTCAGTCATGTTTGACTCTGCAACCTCATAGATGGCAGCCCACAAGGCTCCCCCGTCCCCGGAATTCTCCAGGCAAGAACACTGGAGTGGGTTGTCGTTTCCTTCTCCAATGCATGAAAGTGAAGAGTGAAAGTGAAGTCGCTAAGTTGTGTCCGACTCTTTGCAACCCCGTGGACTGCAGACCACCAGGCCCCTCTGCCCATGGGATTTTCCAGGCGAGAGTACTGGAGGGGGTGCCATCACCTTCTCCGGAGGAAGAGCTAGATGTAGTCAACCACATGGACTTTTGAGTTCAGAGTCTATGCATGGAAAACAGGCCACGACGGCTGTGTAGGTGTCTCGTGCCGGTCTTAACAGATGACCCTAAGCAGGGAGGGAGGGATGCTACAAACAGCAGAAACCTGCTGTCTCGTGGTTCTGGAGCTAGGAGTCTAAAGACCAGGTGCTGGGAGTCTTAGCTCCTTTTGGAAGCAGAATCTGGCCTGACCTCTCCCCCAGCTCCAGCTGGAGGTGGGCGAGCTGGGCCTCCCTGGATGCCGCGTCCTGCATCCCCGCCTTGTTCACTGCACAGCCAGCTCCTGTGAGTCTGTGTCCTAGGCTCTTCCCATAAGGACACCGGCAACTGCATTTAGAGCCCACCTACTCCAAAGGATGGCATCCTAAGTGAATCACATCTGCAGGGACGCTGTTTCTAGGGAAGGTCACATTCATGGGGATGAGAGGTGAGGACTTAAACTTGCCTCCTGGGGAGACACAGCATGACCCTCACCATGCCCGGTCCCCAGATGAGGAACCATGTCACGCCTTAGAGTCACGTGTTCCCTACAGGGAAGCCTTCACAGGTCCCAGGATTCAGACCCGGACATCTTCGGGAGGAGTAATTCAGCTCACCAGGGTGGAATGTGTGCGGGTGTGAGTGTGTGAGGTTCTCTGTGTATATATTTTGGGGAGTATATGTGTGAGTGAGTGTAGGTGCATGTGTGTGTAAGGGTTTGTGTAAATGTGAGAATAAGTGTGATCATGTTTGTGGGTGTTTGGTGAATGGATGTGGATGAGATAACCACTGTCAGAGGACCCCACAAAGCCTCACTCCTTCTGCACGAGCAAACCCTCTGTAGGGCAGGTCCCCGGCGCCCTGGTTGCAGGCAGTAGGGAAAACGCTCTCCCAGAGGGGAGGACGCTGACACTTGAATGAGAGGAAAACCTTGCTGTGCCTTCTCCTGGCCTGCAGCATCCCTGCACCCGGCGCTCCAGCCCAGAGAGCAGACTCCCGACCACCAGAACGACAGAATGGCTCAAAAGGAGAGGGGAGAATACCCCAGACCAACTGGACACCAGCACACAGTCCTAGAGCAGAGAGGGGGGAGGGCCTGAAAAAGCCACTCCTCACCTGCATGCAACAGATAACATAGAATTAGGAGGCGGAAATTCAGGGTGGGAGGAACAAGAGGAGGACCACAGAGATGCAAGAGGACTGGGAGGCTGAGGTTTCTCTCCCTGCCATTGGATAGAGCAGGAGCGGATCTTGCCTGGTGGAGGGACGCTCCTGCGGGTCCACCGGCCCCAGGCTGCTGGGACGTCCTCAGAGGTGTGGGCTGCCGGCGGCCGGGAGGGGCTTAACAGCACCTTAGATAAGAGCCAGGATTACCAATTCACTGCGGACCAAATACTCCCACAAGGTGTATAAATACGCCCCATGTTAATTTACGGCCAGCCCATATATACACAAGCGTGGTAGACATAACGCCCTAGTGAAGCGGCACACGAGAGGAAGGAGATAAAAATTCCAGCAGTTGGACCCATGGTAACACGAGCAAAGTGTAATTTACCCTTTATTTAAAATCCAAAGGCATTTTTTTAACTGGGAGCTCTCAGCTCTTTTCTCACCATTTGGCAGAAAAGAAAAGAAATGCTTTGGGATTTGGGAGGAAAATTTCACAACTGGTATGTCTTGACTTTCCTTTCCCTCAACCAAGACATCCTTTGCTAGAGTCCTTTATCTAGTGCTTTGTATACATATTTTTAATCCTATACAAAAATGATAGGATGTCAAGAAGGATCTATAATAACACCATTTTTTTTTATTTCACTTCAAAGACTTGGCAATTTCTGATCCGTGTGACATTCACACTCCTTCAGGGTCAAACAGCATCTTGCAGCCTTCATAAAATGATTAAATATTTTAAACAGTTCCTGCTTATACCTCCAACGCCCCTGGAGACTGATACTGTTATCGTTTTTGTCAAAGCCAGTTTCCATCCACATTTGTCATTCCTGCTTGCATTTATGAGTTATCAATCGCCACGTCAAAATGCAAAATAACTGATGTTCTCTGGGCGGTATTGGATGGTCTATCTGGGGCTTTTAATCAATGCTGATTTTTATTTTCCATACCCATACATAAATCTCTACCATTCCGGGCCACATATAATGCGTTTGTACAAAACGCAGTGACAGAAGCAGTAGTTATATTATCAAACATTATACCTCGGGGCTGACTGAGTACCAGGGGCTTTCAAAAGAGAACACTGGGAATTACTGAGCAGGAGCCGGGATCGCAGTGCAGAATGTAAGGAACTGGCTGTTGCCATTTATAAATCAGCATCCTGCTAGCTAATCCTTCTCACTTAAATGCAGTCCAAATTCTCCTCCTGATCCTCTGCAACTTAGTCATTGTTTTTTAAAAGGCAAAGTTTGCATAATCTACACAAATAATAACGAGCTACACGTTTTCTATTTCCTTCGACTTTTCCCCAGGGACTTACATTCAAATGGGGAGAATGGAACTTTTTCAGCGATAGCTTTTTTTTTTAAAGTGATCACTGGAATTTTCCAGCTTACGTTTCACCCCCATTCAAGCTGAGAGTTTGTTTTGCCCTTTAAAAGGGCATTTTTCCTAGTTGAATGGTAACCATTGCAGAAATCGTTCAAACAGGACGTTAGTGCCCAGAGGAATCCGACTGCATTGTAAGCACCCGAGGCCATGTGGAAATCACTCGGGTATCTTGAAAGTGAAGCAAGAAAGTATAAAAAGCTCAGGGTGGGAGTCAGCACAAGCATTCAGTCAGTAGGTCCAAGAACCCACAGGTATTCAAGAGCTGTCTCTAAAGATGGAAACATTAGCAATGCTCTCCAAGTGGTCTCATAAACGGATTGGCTCTGGTCCCGCCTCAGGCACCTCCTTCATCTCAGGACTTAACTTAGTTGCTCCAGCAGCCAAGCCAGTGATCAGGCTTGCAGGGCAAGAGGCTCCGGCTTACCTGGTCTCTGGGATTTGCAGCAGAAATCAAGAACCAAACTGATGCTGCTTCAACAAACTTATTTTTAGAAAGCTTGGCAGTGGTAAGACACCTCCCAGACTCTGAAAGAGACAATCAATCATGAAAGTACACAGTATTGTCCAGGGATGACCAACTGCTGTCCTTCAGCCACTCAGTCGTGTCCAACCCTTTGCAACCCCATGGACTGCCACATGCCAGGCTTCTCCATCCTTCACTGTCTCCCTGAGCTTGCTCAGACTCGTGTCCATCGAGTCAGTGATGCCATCCAACCATTTCATCCTCTGTCGTCCCCTTCACTTCCTGCCCTACATCGTTCCCAACATCAGGGTCTTTTCCAATGAGTCAGCTCTTTGCATCAGGTGGCCAAAGTATTGGAGCGTCAGCCTCAGCATCAGTCCTTTCAGTGAATATTCATGAAACATAAAATTACACAAGTCTTGAGAGATGACCAGTGATCAAGACAAAGATGAGATGAATGGGTTCTGGAAACTCAGGGTATCATTGGAAAGGCAGTTTCTGAAGGCAACTTCTGAATAACTGATCCCCCGAAGAGGATGGTTTGATGACAATGGCTTTCTGTACTGTGTTTCAAGAGGCAATATGTTCTGTGTTGAATTCGAGTACTCACAGCTTAACAAAATCAGTGAGTAGCCAGCCTCATTTGGCAATGTGTGTGTTCAATAAGCAGCATGTGATAACTTCAACATTTATTTATCTGAGCGTGGGGAGACTCACTCACTCACCAAACAGGAGGTCCTTGCCATCAGTGCAACTTCAGAGGAGACGGGGGAAAAGCTTCTCTACAGAGACCAGGTGGGCAGGACCAGGTGGGTGGCAGAGAGTGGAGGACGCCTAAGCACATTCGGAACATGCAGATGAGGCCAGCCGCGTTGACCACAGCCACCGCGGGCAGTCAGCTCAGGTCACAACAGAGCACCTCGCTCTCCACTGTGATCTAAATGCTGCTCTTCTGCTCATGTATTCAGGTGATTTATGCGTTCACTTCCCACATACTTGCAGAGCACCTGCGGTGTGTCAGCTGAGGCCTCGTCTGTCCCGGTGCTCAGCGATGGCCACACCGTCCTTATGTGGGTGGCGCTGTTTCCACGTGGTCAGTCCTTCTTGGTGGCCAGGCCTGCTGTGTCCTTTTTGAGGACAACACAGTTGGCACTCACAGGACCAAACTGGGCTTAAAAAATAGTCCCACGGGATTTCATGGGCTTGTGTGAGGACTGAGACTGTTTTGCCACAGTTGGTTGGACTATGTTGGTTTCTCAGTAGTGTTCCGAGAGGCACCCTGCTCCTCCATGCGGGTGAGCCCGGGGCCCCTAAGGGAGCAGAGGCGGGAGGCTCCAGTGCGGATGCTGGAACCAGAGGCAGAAAATGCAAGGCTGCTTTCCAGGGGGTTTGGGGACAATGGGTTCCAAAGCTGCAGAAGGGCACAGCCCCTCAGGAGATGGCCTAAAGATGACGAATCCTGAGGGGACATGCTGAGTTTACTGTATGACATTCACTCTTCCAATCTCTGTACTGAGTTCTTTGAATATGACTTGATTCCAAGCTTGGTAACATTCATGGTCTTTCAACTTAACACCAGAAAGATTTGAAAATGTACCCACATTTACTGCAGTGGTTTCCCGTCAGGGAGGACCTTGCCCTTTCCTCAACATTTGACGATGTCTGGAGATGTCTGGGGGTTGGAGGGACAGTCTCGCTGGCACCTAGTTAGGAGAGGCCAGGAATGCAGCTCAACAGCCTACAAGGAGAAGTGATCCACCCCAAATATCAAGGGTGCTGAGGCTGTGAAACTGCAGTTAACGCACAGCAAAACCCTTCCACGGTGCATATCTGCATGGAAGGAAAAACAGGAAGAAGAAAGGAAGAAAAATGAAGCTGCTTGTAATGTGAATTTATATGTTCCAGCCGGTGTAAGATAAGAGGAGACAACATGTTTCCCTTTTCTGCTTGATAAGAACCGATAAATGTTTATTAATATGGTATTTTTAAGCCTGCATTTTTTTTTTTTTATTACCGAAGTCCACATTCTAGGAACACTGTTTCTGTAAAGGTGCAGGTATGGGTGCATATCCCGTGGTGACATGTTTAAACATCTCAACTGCATTATACAGAGACGACCAGCTTTGGAAAAAGCAGCGCTTTTCATATTATTTTAAATTTTGGATGAATTACAGCCAGTGCAGTTAAATTTAATTTCTGGATTCATGAGAAACTACACATGATGGCTGTTTTGCCTTGTCATAACAGCATGTGTGTCAATATTTCTGGGTGAAATCAAAGACAAATTCCAAATGACACTTTTTCAAATCATTCCAGAATGGAGAGCCCTGAGATTTTTGGCAAAGGGACCCTGCTGTCTCTGTTTTGAGCTTTGGGATAAATCTTTGCTATTTGTAAAATGTACCTATAATCTTGTCTTAAGGTAAATATTCTGGGAAACAGTGTGGGGTCTTCTGTTGATAGATTTTGATTTGATTCAAGTACTTACCCTGTCTACCAGTATGAACTTGACCAATTTATTTGAACCTGCCCGACTCTTTGTTTTCTCCTCTCTCTTCTGTAAGATAAGGATAACAATGAATACACTGACTTCATGGGGTGTTGTATGGGTTAGTGGGAATTGAAGACCCAAAGTAAGCATCCAATTGCCATTTTATCATGAACAACATTATTATTACTCATACAATATTATTATTTTTTTCCTGTAGTCATGTACAGAATGTGAGAGTTGGACCATAAAGAAGGCTGAGTGCCAAAGAATTGATATTTTTGAATTGTGGTGCTGGAGAAGACTCCTGAGAGTCCCTTGGATTGCAAGGAGATGAAACCAGCCGATCCTAAAGAAATCAACCTTGAATATTCATTGGAAGGACTGAAGCTGAAGTTGAAGCTTTAATACTTTAGCCACCTGATGCAAAGAGCCAATTCATTGGAAATGACTGTAATGTTGGGAAATATTGAGGGCAGGAGGAGAAGGGGACTACAGAGGATGAGATGGTTGGATAGCATCATTGACACAATGGAAGTGAGTGAGCAAACTCCAGAAGATAGTTAAGGACAGGGAAGCATGGTGTGCTGCAGACCATGGGGTCACAGAGTCAAATATGACTTAGCAAAGGAAAAAAACAACAATATTATTAAATGGTTTCCCAGATGGCACTAATGATAAAAGAATCCACCTGCCAATGCTGGACACTCAAGAGATGTGGGTTTGATCCCTAGGTTGGGAAGATCCCTGGAGAAGGGAATGGATACCCACTCCAATATTCTTACCTGAAGAATTTCATGGACAGAGGAGCTTGGTGAGCTACAGTCCATGGGGTCACAAAGAGTCAGACACGACTCAGCGACTAACACTCTTTCACTTCAACTATTGGAAGATACTTCTTTACCGAAAACTACTTCCTGATGTTATCCTGCCTCCTAAAACATATGGAATTTGATCACTTCCTCTTTCCTGAGCCTGCCTTTTGGATATTTGTATATAGTAATCAGGTGACCCCCCAGTCTCCATCTGGCCAGGTGCCCATGACTCCAGAGTGGACACCAGGCAAGGTGACCCACAGGCACCACCCATGACTCCAGAGTGGGCACCAGGCAGGGAGGCCCAGGGGTACCACCCATGACTCCAAAGTGGACACCAGGCAGGGAGGCCCACTGGGCACCACCCACGACTCCAGAGTGGACACCTGGCAGGGAGGACCATGGGCACCACCCATGACTCCAGAGTAGACACCAGGCAGGGAGACCCACTGGGCACCACCCATGACTCCAAAGTGGAACCCGACAGGGAGGCCCTGGGCACTGGCACGAGGATGAGGCCCCTGTAGCCTGATGGGCATGTGCCAGTCCATCAGCCTTAATCCCAGCAGTGACGGTGAGGCAACCACTGCCCTTGGTGTTGGTGGGGCAGGCACTGTCTTGCTGAGTGAAGGCACAGCACACAGGGGGCTTCGTCTTCTCTGAGATGAATCTGGAAGAGATTATGGAGAGATGTTGGCACCAAGAGAGAAGCTGCCTCTCACATGGCAACCCTTCCCTAGGTATGAACATGATTTTAGCGTCAAGGCAAAACCTTGGAAATGATCAACTCCCTATCCTGGTTACAGAAGGACGTGTTTACACAAAGA
Source organism: Bos grunniens (assembly GCF_055505025.1). Lineage (NCBI taxonomy): Eukaryota > Metazoa > Chordata > Mammalia > Artiodactyla > Bovidae > Bos > Bos grunniens. The sequence continues at coordinate 4,918,629 of NC_141188.1, read as the reverse complement.
CAGTCATGAACACTCTTTGCCCCAGACACCGTTATACCAAAATAACGATGATATTGACCTGAATGGCAGTGTGTAAATATGGTTATCAGCCACGTGGGATGAGGGCAGCTTTCTCTTTCTACCTGATACTGTCTTAAGACTGTGTCCCTTTGGAGAACCATGTTAAAGTTTAATTTAGCTTAATACAAGATAAACCGCTGAGACAAGAAGGACTCGTCGAGCATCTGCTGGCTGAGGAGCTGTCCTGGAAGCTGGCCATCTCCCAGGACGCAGGGCACTTGGCCTTCCTGTTCCTCCCGTGACCCCATGCCACACCACAACTCCTCCCCACCTCCATCCTTTAATGAGAATCTCACTGAAAGACTCGGACCCAGAGCCAGTCCGTGTGGAGGCCAGCATTTCTCGTCCCATCAACAAATCTCATGCCATCTGTGGCTTCACTGAAGGTCGTATGTGGAACCAGTTTGGAGATCGTTCCCCGTCTATCTGGTTGGTTTGCACCAAGTCATTGTGGGCGTCTTTGTCCACTGTTGGCCAGGGCTTGCTAAATACCAGTTTTCCAGTTACTCATTTCTCTGGCAAAGCGATGACGTCACTTCCTCTGACTCTTCACTAAACTTGACTCACATCCCTCCTGGTTCATCCTACATGATGCTAAATGCCAGAAAATAGCGAATAATAGCAAAATAGAAAGTGATGGGCAAAGAACAGTTAAACGGCGTTTATAGCCACAGGCAAGATACCCACGGAGTATAGCTGCTACACGTTTACGTCTGCAGATGCCTGTGTGGGCAGACACGTCGCCCACAGCGGTGCCCAGACCACACCTCCACATGAGGTCAAGTTTAGCCTCAAAGTGAACCGTGCGATGTGTGTTCCGTGGGTGTGGCCTTGGGTAAGCACATGGCTTATTCCCGAGCAGACTCCGCGAATGCGGTCCTGTCTACGGCTGCGGAGCTGAGAGCCACGCTGTCTTCCCTCCGCCTTGCCTCTCTGTCTGCTGTTCGCAGTCTCTTTTCCTCCAACATTCTCCCTCCATCCCCCAAACCCCAGGGCAGCTCTGCCGGATCCTGATCCACACCGCCCCTGCATCTGTCTCTGGATTCCCCTCTGGAGGGCTTCTATGGCAAAGCAATGAGGTGGCAGGGATTATTTTTCTGCTTATTGATGAGCCCCTTTCTGGTTTCTCTGGGCTCTCTGTCTGGTTAGGAGGGGCCAGCAGGCTGCCCTGCGACACGTGTACTTGGCGGCTGGGCCATGGGAACCGCACTCTGCTGGGTCTGGAGTCACAGGTTCCAAGTCACGGCTTCCAGTGTCCTCTGTCTTCCAAGTGCTGACATATAGCTCCTGAAAATTAGTGCATGGTTCCATGTGGCTTCCTGAAATATCATCAGAAGTGAAGTGAAAGTTGCTCAGTCATGTTCGACTCTTTGGGACCCCATGGACTACAGCCCATGGACTTCTCCAGGCCACAATACTAGAGAGGGTAGCTTTTCCCTTCTCCAGGGGATCCTCCCAACCCAGGGATCAAACCCAGGTCTCCTGCATTACAGGCGGATTCTTTAACAGCTGAGCCACAAGGGAAGCCCAAGAATACTGGAGTGGGTAGCCTATTCCTTCTCCAGCGGATGTTCCTGACCCAGGAATAGAACTGGAGTCTCCTGCATTGTAGGTGGATTTTTTTTTTTTTTAACCAACCAAACTATTAGGGAAGCCTGAAATGTCATCACAAAGTGTTTTATAAATCAGAGAATTTGGTAGCATCCCTGAATCGTGTCATCCTGTCTCTCTAAAGAGAGGTGGTCTTGTCGGGCTGCGGGCTGGAAGGAGCAGTGGAGTATTGGGAAGCCAGCCTCGGCCGCTGAATGAACAGGACAGTGAATGCAGGGTCTGCTCTTGGCTGTGGGGTATGTGGCGTTTACCTGGGTCTGGTCTGTTACACACACTGTTCGCAGACCCGTACAGCCAGTTCTGCAGTTCATTTCTAGAATCACATTGGTAGAACAAAGCTGTCATATTTAGTGGCATTTTGTTACAACCATTATTTCACTTAAGTTCAGACATCTCTTTGCAAAATCAGATCCTACTTTAAAAAATTGCCTTGTTTTGCAACATTAAACTAAATGACAAGCCGGAGAGGGAGGAAAATAAAATTGATGAGTAGCCACGGGTTGAGGCAAGCTCTCCTTCAAGTTCAGAAGTGAAGACTTAAGGCAGAAGGGGCTGTCACCTTTCTTATAAACAAGACTGTGGTTTGGAATGTGGTGCAGTTATTTCCAAGGAAGTTATGCTCATTGAAAGCAGAGCCTGCAGCCAGGTCGGGGTGATAGGGCAGAGGCGGGGAGGGCGGGGAGCTGCCTGCTCCATCACATCCCCTGGTGCCGGTGCCTGGTCCATGCCCACTTGGCACAAGGGCTGACCACTGCCTCCCCCAGGGCCCCTGGCCTGCACTGACCTTTGTCCTTTGTCCTTGCACTGATCTAGCTACTTGACTTCAGACAGACACGACCTGTATCTGAGGCCAGCTTCTAAGAGAGAAAAGATAACCCATTGAGTCTAAATCTTTCCTTTCCCCACTTCTACAGACTCTTACAGAGAGAAGGAGTGGGCTTTACCAGGAAAGGCACAGCCCCGCCCTAACACTGGGAAGGACCACAGCTTGTGCGAGAACCCACCGGCTCTTGGGTCTCCTGGGATTTGGGGGAGAAGGTGCCTATTTTTCACGAACCTCTCCAGTCTAGACTCTCTCTATGAAACTCACCAACTGTTCTGTTTCAGGTTCCACTCCTTGTCTGCTTCCCACTTTCAAGCTGGGTGGGGGGGTCACTGTGGAGATGGAATTCCAGACACACTTCATGAGGGGCTGAGATGGGACTTCCCTGGAGGTCCAGTGGTTCAGACTGCCTTCCAGTGCCCAGGGTGAGGGTTTGATCCCTGGTCAGGAAACTAAGATCCCACATGCCTCACAGCCAAACTGCCCCCCTCCTCCCCGCCCCCGCTTACTCAGCCATTAAAAAGAAAACATTTGAATCAGTTCTAATGAGGTGGATGAAACTGGAGCCTATTATACAGAGTGAAGTAAGCCAGAAGGAAAAACACCAATACAGTATAATAACGCATATATATGGAATTTAGAAAGATGGTAACAATATGTGTACGAGACAGCAAAAGAGACACTGATGTATAGAACAGTCTTAAGGACTCTATGGGAGAGGTAGAGGGTGGGAAGATTTGGGAGAATGGCATTGAAACATGTAAAATATCATGTATGAAACGAGATGCCAGTCCAGGTTCGAGGCACGATACTGGATGCTCGGGGCTAGTGCACTGGGACGACCCAGAGGGATGGTATGGGGAGGGAGGAGGGAGGAGGGTTCAGGATGGGGAACACATGTATACCTGTGGCGGATTCATTTTGATATTTGGCAAAACTAATACAATTATGTAAAGTTTAAAAATAAAATAAAATTAAAAAAAAAAAGAAGTAATACTGTAACACATTCAATAAAGACCTAAAAAAAGAGAGGCAGAGACAGTGATCACATTTATTCATTCTCACGGGAGGGTCTTCATTTGGAGCCGTTGTTAGAAGCAGGGGCCAGTGAGCCTGTCCTGTAAAGGAGGGGGAGGAAGTCTTCTAGGTTCCCTAGACTGCCCGATCTCTGGTGCATTTCGCAGCCACAGCGCTTGAGGTCTTAGGTGCTGTGTGTTGCCGAGGACTGCTGTGTTCCCATAAAACTTTATTCACAGCATCGGGCTGCACCCATCGGGGCTGGTTTGCAGCCCGGCGCACAGACGCCTGTGTTGAAGGCTAAGAGGACAGAAAGCAGGGCCTGCAGGCAGGGGGTTTGTGGCGGGCATGGAGGGCTGCCTTGGTGGACAAAGAGTGTGATGTGAGACTTGGGTACTTAATTCACCCCAAGACGACAGGCCTAGCAGAGCCTTGAGGAGCGGTGGCCAGATCGTGGCTGAGACAAAACCTGTCACCATCTCTCCTTTGAGATCATCCAGGGATGATTCTAAACTGTTGGGAGGGAAGGGAAGAAAACCTACATGTGGCCGGTGGAGTCAGCCTGTGGGCCTTGTGGGGAGGACTTCGCCAACCTATTTACGGGAGGCAAAAGTAGGGCTCCGACGGGTGGAATAAATTCTCCACGGCACTTTCCTAGCGTTCTTTCCTCTGAGGCCCAGAGCTGTGAGGATCATCTAGAACTCTCCGCAGCCCCAAGCCCAGGTCTCTGCTGGTCTTGGGTGCCTGTCCCTGCTGTGGGAGACGTCTCTTCTCTCCACTGCCCCCGGGCCCGCCACCCCCTCTCTACGGGCCCGGCCCCTGCTCCGTCTCCCGTCTCCAGGCTGCATGTCCCAGGTTCAGATTTGGCCATGGGGGAGACAAAAGGGGCCTGGGTGCCTCTCCTGGTCTCTAATGGGAGCTGGGCCTTCTCTGTGGTTCCAGCGCCTGGGGCGACTCCACCTTGGGTTTGGGAAACACAAGTCTCCCCTCGCCCCCATGATGACCCTCTGGCCTCCCGGAATGGCTTTCTGCTCTCTCAAATTTCCAGTCAGCCTCAATGTCCCCTATTTGACTTTAAAGTAACACTACTACTTACGGACTAATTTTCTCCATTTTTGCACTGGTTTGACTCTGCCTGATACAGGATCTCTTATCTTAAGCCCCACTTAATTGTAAATATATTACGTTTTTCAAGTAACATCTGCTTTTTAGGTCAAACCCTTAACCCAAAGGAGTGAATTCAATATCCCGTGTCTGGTCTGTTTGTGTGTGTGTGTGTGTGTGTGCTCACTCTTAATCAGATGGTGGGATGCTGCTCTCTGTTCACTGTTGCTGGGGGCCAAAAAAGTCCAGTAAAGGCAGCTAAAGGGCTTCCCTGGTGACTCAGATGGTAAAAAATCCACCCGCAACGCAAGAGACCCGGGTTCGATCTCTTGGTTGGGAAGATCCCTTGGAGAAGGGAATGGCAACCCACTCCAGGATTCTCGTGTGGAGAATTCCATGGACAGAGGAGCCTGGCGGGCTACGGTCCATGGGGTTGCAGAGTCAGACTGACTGAGCAACTAACACTTCGGCTTCATGTTTAAAGGCGGCTAAAGGTTGATCCATTTGGTCTTTACCCTACTGGAGAGAAGGAGAGAGAGAAGAGGGAGAGAAAGAACAGGCGGGCTGGCGGGGGGCGGGGAGGAGCCGGCTTTTTTTTTCTTTCTCGAGAAAGTGAATAATGTCATCGTTGATTTAATTAGCAAATTCTAGATGTGCTGACAAAGGAGATTTCTGGGGAGATGCACTGGGTTGTGTCAATGCTCTAAATGAATAGGCAGTGCCGAGTTCCTGGTAATCACAGACGAACAACAGCAATCGCCAAACCTCAAACAGTGCATAAATCAATTTGCTGGGAATTAACCACTCGCTTCAAAATTAGGGGTTACTTGACAGGGTTTCAGTGATTAGGTTGTCAGGGACCTGTATTTCTAGCTGGGATTTATCTATCACTGATCCAAGCACATCCCCTCCTGGGCTGCAGACTGACTGCCGTCACCAGCCAGTGGGCCACGGTGGTGCCAGTGCCCAGGAGGGGCTCACGGCCTTCCTGCGGGACAGGGCAGGGGCCCCCTTGTCAAAGGGAAGACGTGGTCCTGCCACTCTTTCAAGATGCCCCCAACGGGAGTGGGAGGACGTGATGGAGGGGTGTGTTTCAGGCACTTTCACAGGTCACATGACCCTTTGATACACATAGAGCCCAACACTCGTGAAATGAGAAGATGCCTGAGAGCATACTGCTGCTCAGAGACATTCATGAAAAGCAGCAGGACTCAGGTCACCAGGCCCTGGGGCTGCCTACAGGTGGGGTCAGGGGTCAGGAGTGGGTCCTTCTGACTGCTGGGCCAGGGGGAGAAGGGAGGGGCAGCTGCGATCCAGTCCTCGGGCTGGATTGGGTGCCAGCTGGGGGAGCAGAGGCCTTTGGGTCAGACTTCTCATCTGACATGTCAATTCTGTCATCCAAGCCTTCAAAGACTTTCCTTGGCCACTTAGAATCACCCTCCCACCTGGCAGCTCCCTGCCCTGTAAGAACAATACAGAGGTTCTGTCCTATGTAACATGTTGTATCCTTGCTCTTTGTTGAAAGGGGCCCAGAGGGCAACCCGGCGAGAGTCCCACCCCAGGGACGCTCAGGCGCGTGGTCACCAGGGCCTCTGAGCACCCACCTCACTCGTCTGCCCTTCCTTCTTCTTGTTGGACGTTTCTGGAAGGAGTTTTCACACTCCATTCAATTTGCCTTCCTCCAACAGGACACTGGACATGGAACAACAGACTGGTTCCAAATAGGAAAAGGAGTACGTCAAGGCTGTATATTGTCACCCTGCTTATTTAACCTATATGCAGAGTACATCATGAGAAATGCTGGGCTGGAGGAAGCATAAGCTGGAATCAAGATTGCAGGAAGAAATATCAATCACCTCAGATATGCAGATGGCACCATCCTTATGGCAGAAAGTGAAGAAGAACTAAAGAGCTTCTTGATGAAAATGAAAGAGAAGAGTGAAAAAGTTGGCTTAAAGCTCAACATTCAGAAAACTAAGATCATGGCATCTGGTCTCATCACTTCATGGCAAATAGATGGGGAAACAGTGGAAATGGTGAGAGACTTTATTTTTGGGGGCTCCAAAATCACTGCAGATGGTGACTGCAGCCATGAAATTAAAAGACGCTTACTCCTTGGAAGAAAAGCTATGACCAACCTAGATAGCATATTAAAAAACAGCAACATTACTTTGCCAACAAAGGTCTGTCTAGTCAAGGCTATGGTTTTTCCAATAGTCATGTATGGATGTGAGAGTTGGACCACAAAGAAAGCTGAGCACCGAAGTATTGATGCTTTAGAACTGTGGGGTTGGAGAAGACTCTTGAGAGTCCCTTCAACTGCAAGGAGATCCAAGCAGTATATCCTAAAGGAAATCAGTCCTGAGTGTTCATTGGAAGGACTGATGTTGAAGCTGAAGCGCCAATACTTTGGCCACCTGATGCAAAGAGCTGACTCATTTGAAAAGACCCCGATGCTGGGAAAGATTGAGGGCAGGAGGAGAAGGTGTCAACAGAGGATGAGATGGTTGGATGGCATCACTGACTCAATGGACATGAGTTTGGGTAAACTTGGGGAGTTGGTGATGGACAGGGAAGCCTGGTGTGCTGCAGTCCATGGGGTTGCAAAGAGTCAGGCACGACTGAGCGACTGAACTGAACTGAACTGTACTGAATGGGTGGCACTTCCTCTTCATTGAATTGACCTCAAAAATCACAGAGCTCTAGGTATCTCCAAAAAATCCCACTGGACTCTAGGACACCTGGTCTGAGCACTGCAGAGTCAGCTGAAATGGGAGGAGCTCACAGAACTGAAGGAAGAAGGCAACGGCCCTCTTTAGATCACTAGAGAACATTGTGGCTTTAACCGAAGCACCCAGAGTATTTCCTTTATGGTGACAGTTCTCGTATGAATCACGCTTCATGTCCTGTCTCTTCCTGTTCATCTATTGTGCGTTAATTAATCAATAAAGCCCTTCTGATATCTTCAAGGGACAAATGTTTACGCGATTGTTCTTTCTCACTTAAAAACCAAAACAGACCCATCGATTTCCATGACTTTATTCCCCCTTCCCGAAGTCCTCTTCACTGTAGCCACATCTATGGTCTATCAGGGACAGTATTTCACAGTCTCTAAGCTACTTTTTACAAAACAGCTTTATTGAAAGTATACTTTACATTCTCTAAAGTTCACCTGTTTGAAGAATATAACTCAATAAATTTTAGAAAATTTACAGAATTGTGCAACTGTCACAATAATCTAACTCAAACTATTTTCATCACCCCTCAAAAAAACTCTGTACCATTGCCAATCATCCCCATTTTCTCTCTTCCCCACAGAAGCCCCAGCAACCACTGCTCTAGCTCCTTTCTCTACAGATTTGGACATTGATAGATTCTGGACTTTTCATATCGATGGAATCATACAACATAGGGTCTTTTGAGACTGGTTTCTTTCATGTAGTGTGATGTTTTTGAGGTTCATCCATGTTGAAACATGTCATCCTTCATTCCTTTTCATGGGCGAGTAGTATTCCACGGTGTGGAGTACTTTTGTACTGTGTCTGTTTATCCACCCCACAGGTGACAGGCATTTGGGCCATTCCCAATTTATGCTACTATCTTGCACCCGGGTCTGAGTGTATGACTAGGTCCATGTTACAGATTACTCTTTCTCCGTCAGAGACCTGTGAAGCTTGTCTCTTTCCAGGTGGCTCAGAGGTCCTCAGAGATATGGTTATTGGAGACATTATCCTCTCTAGTCCAAATTTCCTCTAGATAATCCTCTTCCTGTCTCTTCAAATTGTGCCTGTCATTAAATCAGTCAACCAGTGGAAATTTTTATATAATAAAGCAAGCAGGTAAAAACCTGCTTGGTTTGAATTTGGTCAGAGAAATGAACAAACACAATTGACGTAACCATCCCTGGAAGACCTGACCCTAAGCTCACTTCTGCTTCTTCATGTGCTCAAGTCTGCCCAAAGACAAAGTGGACCTTCTCGTAAATTCTGACTGCAGAGTATCTCTAAGGCAGCAAGCTTTTCAAACTCAAGACAGTGGGTCCTCCTGCTGGTTTCGAACCTATGGTTTTCTTTACCACCTGCTTCAGCTCTGCATTCAGACACTGGGCTCCCATCCAGCTTTTAAGGAAGATGGTCATATTTATTATCATCTAGGTTAAGTTTGGTAGGACCTGCAAACTTGTCTAGTAAGGGAAATAAAACCTATCTGGGGGTCATTACTGCATTTGGGGGAGTTGAATGTTTGGAAAATGTCCGTGAGGTGTCTCCTCACATCTAATGGGGAAGGCGCTGGATCAAGTGGAGTGCACATGTGAATTTAGGGGATCTGTCCCCACAAAGCTCCTCACAGAGCTCCACCTCCTGTGTCACTAATATGGCCTTCCTCTGTGCACTCTGTTTTCTGGACCACCTGTTTGCTCCCCCTGGAAGATCTCTAAAGCGAGTCTAGAATGTTCTCTGCCCCACGGGGGGGCAGGAAACAAGGCACGCAACAGTTCCTGAACACGGGGTTCTGCTTTTTGTCTGTTTTCCATAATCATGGAAGTCATGGCGGGAAATCCCCTGTGAAGGCACGTGCTCCCTCCCCCTCCACAGATCTCCAAGGGAGGACTTCCTGCTCCAAAATCAACCTTGGGGATGTGGACGCCTCCTTTCTGTGGAAGGATCTCTTCTCTCGTGATGAAAATGGCTTCAGGAACAAAAATGGCTCCAAAATGAAGCCATTCTCATGACAAAGGCTGTAATGAGGACAAAAAATGGCACACAATCAATTTATTCTCACGACAACCTTAAGATCGTAATGAGGACAAGAAAAACAGTCTGAAATTTATCAATTCTTGTGACAACCTTGAGACAGTAATGAAAGCAGCAAATGGTCTGAAATTGGCCCACTCTGCTGACAGACGGTGAAACAAACCCAGAAAATAGCACCGTGTTTATCTACCCCCTTGACAACCTGGGGGCTGGAGCAGGAACTGGAAAGGTGACGAGACTAACCCGTTCTTGTCAAAAATAATTGTAAAGAGTGGCCTCCATGCGTCCTTTGACAATGACCCCCCAGGTGATTACCTGCGTGAACCTCAGACGTGTCTGAGGGATGGCACCCTTTCGGGCTTCACTGTTCAGTTCTTGGTCAGGTCATGTGAACATTAACAAGTTCTAATCTTACAGACTGGGAAGAGTGACCGTCATTCCACATCAGCTCTTGTTTGATGACCTCAAAGTGCTTTGACTATCGGACTTATGAAAAGAGAACTTGTAAGAGGTATGAAAACAAATACCATATATTAATGCATATATGTGGAACCTGAAAAAGAATTGGTATTGACCATTTTATTTACAAAGCAGAAGTAGATATAGAGAACAGATGTATGGATAATTGTTCAGTCGCTTGGTCATGTCCAGCTCTTTGCAACCCCATGGACTGCAGCACGCCCGGCCTCCCTGTCCTTCACCATCTCCCAGAGCTTGCTCAAACTCATGTCCATTGAGTCAGTGATGCCATCCAACCATCTCATCCTCTGTCACCATCCAAGCATCTAGTCCTGTGCCATATTTATGAATACCAAGGGGAAAAGGGGAGGATGGGATGAATTGTGAGATTGCGATTGACACATATACACTGTTGATACTATGTATAAAATAGATAGCTAATAGAACGTACTGTGTAGCACAGAGAACTCTACTGGGTGCGCTGCGAGGACCTAAATAGGAAGAAAATCCAAAAAAGAGGGAGCATATGTATACATACTGCTGATTCACTTTGCTGTACAGCAGAAACTAACACAACATTATAAAGCAACTACAGGGCAACAAAATTTTTTTAAAAAGTTTTAAAAAGGGCTAACATAGATTTTAATGGATTAACAATTTTGGCTGAGGTACCTTGGAGAATAAAACCATCTCTGAATGATTTAGACCAGCTAGTCAAAATGCCTTATCATCTATTGTTCTAAATTACTCATCACCAGAGCAAGTTATGCTATGGATAACAGTGTAATCCTATTCCAGAGCTCATATCAACGGTAGGTGATGACCTTGATGCTGAAACAGGACAGCTCAATGATATAACTGCTATTAATGGTCTGTTTGTTTAACAATTAAGCCCTATGTGATCTGAGCTCAAAAACAATAGTGGTGCATACTCTCATTTTTGAAGTGTCTGTCAGGCCAGCAAATGAGGAAAGACGTGAAGGACGAGGCATTTCTGACTCAGTGAAACACACTGAGATTCTGTGCCATATATGCTGCTGTATATTTCTTACAAATATGCTGCTGCAGTTTTTAGAAAAAATAGAGTTTTTCAGCCTATTATCACTGAGCCAGTATCTATTCTTCAGCAGAAATTAACATAACACTGTAAAGCAACTATAATACAATAAAATTTTTTATTTAGTTAGTTGCCCTGTGTGAACTCACAGGTACTCTCAAACATGTCATCGAGGGGCACGGATGCACCAGCCGGATAAGCATTTATTATAGGGCTTCTCAATGGTTTGGAACCACTGGTGCTGGTTGTGATCAAATGGGAGTCTTCAAATGGGAGTCAGGAGTACACATCTGGACAACGGGATGCTATCCTTGAACTCACAGAAGCTTGAGAAGCATTGATTTGCTGTGTGCAGAGGTGCTGGTTTGAAGAACATGGATTTATGAATCCTAATGAGAGGCCCCACTCACTCACTCTTTTCTGCTAAGATGGCAAGTTTCCACTGATGAATAAGCATCACAGGGCCAAGTTTTGATGTCAATTCAGGTGCCAGTCAGCTTTCACTGGGCTTCTAATAATTATTGATGAGTGATTGAATGACAGTGACTAGGAATAATGGCTTGCTGTGCTTGGCTGGCAACTCTAGAGAAAATACAGAAATGAAGCCCCTCCAAGTGTCATTAGTGGTTTTCATTATGAGGGACCTGGAGCTGTCTCATCTTTCTTGTCTACCTGCCTATTTACTGTTCCAACTGAGTTGGCTGTTATTGAGTATTAGGAAGGGAAGATGTCTTTTGTTTGTTTGTTGAGATTAGGACAATTTTTTCGTCAGTGTATTTCTCAAACAATTGGATACTAGGCTGAATTCTAACATTTTCTCCCAGTTTCTACGTGTTATCCCATGTCTCTTGCTGGTGACACAGACATTCTTGTGTTTTTTGCAGAACTCAAGGGTTTGAATCAAGGTTGCAAGGCTTTGGCCAAGGCTCTACCTAGGTTCTGTGTCTTTCATGCTCACCTTCTTTTGGAACGAGTTGGTCATGGGATGACTACATTAGTATTGATTTTGTGTTGTTTCCTCAGGTCCTCTCTCTGGGTTCCTCTCTCTGTATCAGTGACATTAAAGGTCTGAATATTTTCCATCAAGCTGGAGGTCAGGCCATTGCCGAAGTAACCACCACAGGAGTCTACAAAGACTGCTCTTAGGTTAACACGAATTTTGTTGTATGACAAACTTTCACTATTGTGTATTTTATTCCAACAATTCTGGGTGGCCCAGGAGCCCAGAAATTGGATGCAAGGTTAGAGATTTTTCAGATCAATGTCAGCAGACTTGCCTGAGGTTGAAGAGAGTGTAGGGGGCGGAGGAGGCAACTTTCCAGAGGTAACCTCAATTCAGGGTCCGGCAAAGTCAGGAGGCTAAGAGTTTGGTTGAGTTGGGAGGAGTTGAGTGATAGGTAAGGACAGGGTTTCTTCCTGTTTGTTAGGCTGGGAGAGAGAGAGGAAGAGAGAGCATGTGAGGGAGAAAAAGAGACAGACCAACAAGAAAACATCATCCGAAATGGAAGGCGATGATTGAGTCACTTCTCGGCGTTCCTTTTTTAGCTTAAATTATCTTCTGTGTCTTTTAACCTTTGTTGGAGGAATCCAACTCCTTCTTACTCATCCTTGTCAATCTTTTCTGCACCTCTGCAGGTTTCTCCATACGTTCAGAAGTGCTATCTTATTTTATTTTACTTTTTTCACTGCATACCCATGAGGTAACTAAGGGTCATTGTTTAGCTCAAATTTACAAACTGGGTGAAAGTAAGGCATAGGGCAGGAGCCAATTTACTCAAGGTCAAATTGCAAGGTCAAGGCAAGCCTTAGAGTGGGTCCTCCGATTCTGTCCTGCAGGCACCCTACCCCTCTCCTGCTCCAGAGAGTGACTCCGTTTCCAAACCCCTTCAAAAAGACTTTTGTTGGTTCCATTCAGGATCTCATCTATGAAAAGCTAAACAAATGTGGAAAGTGCTCTCACATGGCTGCATGTTCCCGATTCCCCTTTGCACACTACTGTAGCCCGTGTTTACACAGACATCATTTCTGCACACATACCTGCTTTGTGACAGAGGTCAGCCAAACAAAAGGTTAATTCTACATCTCCAGGTAGTAAATGATTCCTAAAGAATTTTGACGACCACATCATTCTTGGCAGATAGGTTTGTGGGTGTGTTGTTTAGGACAGTCCTAGAAAAGATTCCAAGTCTGAGAGGGGGTGGGCTCATGTCCAATTTCAGACCTGAAGACAATCAGCATACTTGAAGGTCAGTTTCATTTGCATATGAGATATGCCTTTATTCCAAAATTCTTCCTTACAGATCGCCAATCCAGGAGAAATGTCAATGTAGAAAATAACCAGAGAGTTGTCCAGAATTTTTCCTGTAATGAAACATTGCTGTCTTGGAAACCGCGTGGCATATAGCAAGTTGTCAGGCCTGTATCCTGTGGGGTTTACAGCAGTGATGTGTTGTCAAAACAGGCTTTGCCGGAGCTATGCGCCCGTGTCCGATATCACTGAGTACACAGGTCACACTCCGTGAACTGTTAGGAGACACTTGGCCACAGTCTTCTGTTGTGTCTGCATGGGCAGAAGCCCCATGATTTTGGGGTATCTTAGTGATTCCTTGCCTAATGTTTCTTGCCCCGACTCTTTAATGAGCTCTGTCACGGAAGGCAGGATTTCTTTTCTGCCCATCATTGTACCCCTATGCTGAGCACCAAGCCCTGCACAGTGTAGATTCTCAACAAAGATGTGTTTGGAGGATGAATTCTGGAATGAATGAACAAATGAGCCTACTTGCCATCATCTCCAGATTTGGGGAGGAAGGTAAAGCTGTTCTTGTCACTTCTTTGCCTAAAATTCTCTGCCTGTGGTGTGTACATGCTGGACCAGGAAGAAGAGGTGGGACAGGAGGAGGATGGGGAGGGGAAGGAGGAGGAGGATGGGGGGAGGAGGAGGGGGAGGAGGAGGCTAGGGCTGCTACCCTACAGCAGAAAATAACCAGAGAGGGTGGGAGGTCGTGTCCACCAGGTGTCCAGTTGCAGGTCGTGTCCACCAGGTGGGACGAATGGAGCTGAGTGGTCCCTGGGTGAGGTCTCCAGGGTGCAGTGCGTGGAACAGAGCTGATGGGGGAGCAGAGGAGAGCGTGTGCAAGTGCAAGCTTGGGCAGAGGTGATGGAAAAGAGAACGTTTCAGGTGAAGGAGAGACAGTAGAAACTTCCTGGAAGGCACAGTCAGATGCACAGCTGGGGGCGCACCACCCTTGCAGTGGGGCTCTACTGGCCCTGGCTGTGCTCCCGGTTGGCCTTAGCCCCCACCCCGGTTTCTGGCTGATGCTTTGCTCCAACCACATCTAAGCACCGGTCCTTTAATACACCCTGAGCCTTGTGGTGGGTGTATCGCTCCTGGCTCACCTGCGTCTCCTCTGCAACTAGTGCCTCAGTCCTTCTGCGTCTCGTCAGCTCTGCTCAGCCTGGACCTGAGCTCCTCTGGGACGTCGCCCCTGACCCTCTGCTTCCCCACCCTGCACCTGGCTTCTATCCCCTTTCTGCTCCCACTGGGCTTGGCGCATATCTCTTAGAATTAGCACTTATTTGGGGTTGACTTGGTGTAGAAGTCAATGAATAGTCTTTTGTGAGATAAATACATGAGGCATCAGTGTGGGTGGGAGTGTGTGCTACCCTCCAGCTCTGTGTTCAGACCCCAGGATTTCATGGACTCTCATCTTCTCAATGCCAATGAAAGGTGTGGGGGGTAGGGGCAGGGTAGCTACTCTCGCACCAGGCCCATAGCCCCTCCTGTGCAGGTCTTGGCTTCCCCACTGACCTTTGGACATGGACTTGAGCAAACTCCGGGAGATAGTGGAGGACAGGGGAGCCTGGAGTGCTGCAGTTCATGGGGTTGCAAAGATTTGGACATAACTTAGCAACTGAACAACAAAGGACTGCTTGTTTAATCTACATTGGGAAGGACCCTGAAGGCAGACAGAGTCAGGGCAGAGGTAACGAGAGGGAAGATGTCTATTTCAGACATCTAATTTGTTCAAACTAGTATGTCCAAGGACATTTAGAGATGGGACCAAGGGAACACACAAAACTTGTTTCGTGAACATGAGAAACATTTTTCCCTACGCATATTGGGCTCAAAGGATGAGATCAGCTCACTACACCATGGATGAGTGTGATACACAACTATTGTGCTCATTACGGTTTAAAGCAACACCCAGAAAAGGCAGTGTGTTTTCTGGCCAGGGTGGGAATGTGTCAGAAGCATATAGCTCCATGGGGTCGCAAGAGTTGGACATGACTGAGTGACTGAACAGCAACATCTTCCCACTGCGAGCAAGGCTCCTTGGAGCCAGAGGCCAGGACAACTTCTGGGAAGTGAGGACCATGACTTCCTCTGCATTGGTGTGTCCCCGCCTTGACACAGAGGACAGAATTGTCCACAGACAACAGAACCTACGTTTCCAAATAAAGAAGCCTGACTGAAAGTCTCAGTGATCACTTTTCCAAAATACTCCGGTTAAGGACCTCGGTCCCAATCTCGTCTCTGCCACCTGGCACCTAGGGACCTTGGATGAGAGATTTCGTGTCTCTAGGTTGCTTCCGTCCATTACTGGAAGAGTCTGTCTCCCTGGGAGGTTTTCAAAACATCTTTTGCATCTGAGTAGACGTAATCTTGCAGTCCATGGGGTCGCACAGAGTCAGACACGACTGAAGCGACGTAGCAGCAGAAGTAATCTTGAATCTCTTTTAGGAGTCGCCATCAGAGTCTATAACAGTCCCTCTGGATGTTCCAAGGAGGATGGAACCTTCTGACTCTTGGCAAAATCAGTGCCATCTGTGGCCAGTTATGAAGACAAAGGACAAACCAATTATTACATTTTTTCCTTCTTTTCTGTCTTTTTTTTTTTTTTGTCCACAAAGGATAGGTTCACACAAAAGCAAAAAGTACCAGCCTGGGGCAGTAGCTACTGTGCTGGGTGGGGATGTGAGAACTGAGGTGCTGGGGGAACCCTGCTGCTGATTCCCCCAGCGTTGCCTGGCAGATGGTCTTGACCCCCATTGTCAGGTTCTGCAGGACTCATCCAAAACCCAAGTCGTTGGGTCAAGGGTTTAGGCCACTTCACATCTCAGCAAACTCACGCAAGAGTACAATGACGACAGCTGTCATTTCTGTAGCTTTTTCCCTTCTCTTCATCCTTCTAATTTTTCTCTGATTTTACACTTTTCTCCCATATTGGTCTATCCAAAGTGCTAGATTGTGTGAGGCTGGGGCCTTAGGGAAGTAAGAAGTTATTTATAAAGCAGCTCTTCCAAAAGATCGATAATATCTGTAAAACACACACAAAATTGTACCCCCTCATGGTTTAAAAAAGCTTCGTTTAGTGCACAACACAAAAATAAGTACATTTATTGATAGTGTTCGTTTTCTCTTTTCCTTTCAAACTTCCAAATCTGGAATAAATATTACAACAACAACAGCAATTACAGGGTTCAAACTATGTGGACATCAGATGAGCTTACTGGACGCTGGTAAAAACGGGGCTGGATTTAAAGTCTCATAAGATCCTCACCAGTACTCTTGCCTGGCAGATCCCATGGACGGAGGAGCCTGGTAGGCTGCAGTCCATGGGGTCGCTAGGAGTTGAACACGACTGAATGACTTCACTTTCACTTTTCACTTTCATGCACTGGAGAAGGAAATGGCAACCCACTCCAGTGTTCTTGCCTGGAGAATCCAGAGATGGGGGAGCCTGGTGGGCTGCCGTCCATGGGGTCGCACAGAGTCAGACACGACTGAAGCGACTTAGCAGCAGTAGCAGCAGCAGCAAGATCCTCACTGAGGTCAGGGCCAGCGGCCGAGAGGAGCTACCCCATGTCCGAGGTCAGGGGCGGCAGCTGGGAGGAGCTACCCCATGCCCAAGGAGCAGTGGCTGCACGGGCACAGGAGGGCTGAGAGGAGCTACTCCATGCTCAAGGTCAGGAGGGGTGGCGGTGAGGAGATACCCCTTGTCCAAGGTAAGGAGCAGCGGCTGTGCTTTGCTGGAGCAGCCATGAAGAAATACCCCATGTCCAAGGTAAGAGAAACCCAAGTAAGATGGTGGGTGTTGGAAGAGGGCATCAGGGGGCAGACACACTGAAACCATAATCACAGAAAACTAGTCAATCTAATTACAGTAGCACCACAGCCTTGCCTAACTCAATGAAACTATACCATGCCCTGTAGGGCAACCCAAGATGGGCAGGTCATGGTGGAGAGGTCTGACAGAATGTCGTCCACTGGAGAAGGGAATGGCAAACCACTTCAGTATTCTTGCCTTGAGAACCCCATGAACAGTATGAAAAAGCAAAATGATAGGATACTGAAAGAGGAACTCCCCAGGTCAGTAGGTGCCCAATATGCTATTGGAGATCATGGAGAAATAACTCCAGAAAGGATGAAGAGACAGGGCCAAAGCAAAAACAATACCCAGTTGTGGATGTGACTGGTGATAGAAGCAAGGTCCGATGCTGTAAAGAGCAATATTGCATAGGAACCTGGAATGTCAGGTCCATGAATCAAGGCAAATTGGAAGTGGTCAAACAGGAGATGGCAAGAGTGAACGTCAACATTCTAGGAATCAGCGAACTAAAATGGACTGGAATGGGTGAATTTAACCCAGATGACCATTATATCTACTACTGTGGGCAGGAATCCCTTAGAAGAAATGGAGTAGCCATCATGGTAAAAAAAGAGTTCGAAATGCAGTACTTGGATGCAATCTCAAAAATGACAGAATGATCTCTGTTCGTTTCCAAGGCAAACCATTCAACATCACAGTAATCCAAGTCTATGCCCCAACCAGTAACACTGAAGAAGCTGAAGCTGAATGGTTCTATGAAGACCTATAAGACCTTTTAGAACTAACACCCAAAAAAGATGTCCTTTTCATTATAGGGGACTGGAATGGAAAAGTAGGAAGTCAAGAAACACCTGGAGTAACAGGCAAATTTGGCCTTGGAATATGGAATGAAGCAGGGCAAAGGCTAATAGAGTTTTGCCAAGAGAACGCACTGGTCATAGCAAACACCCTCTTCCAACAACACGAGAGAAGACTCTACACATGGACATCACCAGATGGTCAACACCGAAATCAGATTGATTATATTCTTTGCAGCCAAATATGGAGAAGCTCTATACAGTCAGCAAAAACAAGACTGGGAGCTGACTGTGGCTCAGATCATGAGCTCCTTATTGCCAAATTCAGACTTAAATTGAAGAAAGCAGGGAAAACCACTAGACCATTCAGATATGACCTAAGTTAAATTCCTTATAATTATACAGTGGAAGTGAGAAATAGATTTAAGGGAATAGATCTGATAGATAGAGTGCCTGATGAACTATGGACGGAGGTTCATGACATTGTACAGGAGACAGGGATCAAGACCATCCACATGGAAAAAAAATGCAAAAAAGCAAAATGGCTGTCTGGGCAGGCCTTACAAATAGCTGTGAAAAGAAGAGAAGTGAAAAGCAAAGGAGAAAAGGAAAGATATAAGCATCTGAATGCAGAGTTCCAAAGAATAGCAAGAAGAGATAAGAAAGCCATCCTCAGCAATCAATGCAAAGAAATAGAGGAAAACAACAGAATGGGAAAGACTAGAGATCTCTTCAAGAAAATTAGAGATACCAAGGGAACATTTCATGCAAAGATAGGCTCGATAAAGGACAGAAATGGTATGGACCTAACAGAAGCAGAAGATATTAAGAAGAGGTGGCAAGAATACATAGAAGAACTGTACAAAAAAGATCTTCATGACCAAGATAATCATGATGGTATGATCACTCACCTAGAGCCAGACATCCTGAAATGTGAAGTCAAGTAGGCCTTAGAAAGCATCACAACGAACAAAACTAGTGGAGGTGATGGAATTCCAGTTGAGCTATTTCAAATCCTGAAAGATGATGCTGTGAAAGTGCTGCACTCACTATGCCAGGAAATTTGGAAAACTCAGCAGTGGCCACAGGACTGGAAAAGGTCAGTTTTCATTCCAATCTCAAAGAAAGGCAATGCCAAAGAATGCTCAAACTACTGCACACTTGCACTCATCTCACATACTAGTAAAGTAATGCTCAAAATTCTCCAAGCCAGGCTTCAGCAATACATGAACCATGAACTTCCAGATGTTCAAGCTGGTTTGAGAAAAGGCAGGGAGGAACCAGAGACCAAATTGCCAAGATCTGCTGGATCATCGACAAAGCAAGAGAGTTCCAGAAAAACATCTATTTCTGCTTTATTGACTATGCCAAAGCCTTTGACTATGTGGATCACAATAAACTGTGGAAAATTCTGAAACAGATGGGAATAACAGATCACCTGACCTGCCTCTTGAGAAACCTATATGTAGGTCAGGAAGCAACAGCTAGAACTGGACATGGAACAACAGACTGGTTCCAAATAGGAAAAGGAGTTCGTCAAGGCTGTATATTGTCACCCTGCTTATTTAACATGTATGCAGAGTACATCATGAGAAATGCTGGGCTGGAAGAAGCACAAGCTGGAATCAAGATTGCCGGGAGACATATCAATCACCTCAGATATGCAGATAACACCACCCTTATGGCAGAAAGTGAAGAGGAACTAAAAAGCCTCTTGATGAAAGTGAAAGAAGAGAGTGAAAAAGTTGGCTTAAAGCTCAACATTCAGAAAACGAAGATCATGGCATCCGGTCCCATCACTTCATGGGAAATAGATGGGGAAACAGTGGAAACAGTGTCAGACTTTATTTTTCTGGGCTCCAAAATCACTACAGATGGTGACTGCAGCCAGGACATTAAAAGACGCTTATTCCTTGGAAGAAAAGTTATGACCAACCTAGATAGCATATTCAAAAACAGAGACATTACTTTGCCAACAAAGGTTCGTCTAGTCAAGGCTATGGTTTTTCCAGTGGTCATGTATGGATGTGAGAGTTGGAATGAGAAGAAGGCTGAGCGCGGAAGAATTGATGCTTTTGAACTGTGGTGTTGGGGAAGAAACTCTTTGAGAGTCCCTTGGACTGCAAGGAGATCCAATCAGTCCATTCTGAAGGAGATCAGCCCTGGGATTTCTTTGGAAGGAATGATGCTAAAGCTGAAACTCCAGTACTTTGGCCACCTCATGCGAAGAGTTGACTTATTGGAAAAGCCTCTGATGCTGGGAGGGATTGGGGGCAGGAGGAGAAGGGGACGACAGAGGATGAGATGGCTGGATGGCATTACTGACTCGATGGACGTGAGTTTGAGTGAACTCCGGGAGATGGTGATGGACAGGGAGGCCTGGTGTGCTGCTATTCATGGGGTTGCAGAGTGGGACACGACTGAGCGACTGAACTGAACTGAACGGAAGATCCTCACCTGTGCGCTGGGAGAATCCCAGCTCCCAGAGCGGCCTGGCCACGCCCCTTCCGGGCCACGCCCCTCTGAGACACGCCCAGAAGGGGGGCCACACCCCTCGCTGACCACGCCCCTCTGGACCACGCCCCTCCTGGACCATGCCTCTTCTGGATTACGGCCCTGTCTAAACTTAGTGCGGCTACCAAGGAACACAGCTGGGCAGGGGAGTCACGATAGGGGTCACGCTTGCCTTTGGCCAGTGCCTACCTTGACTCAGCTCCGCTATGACATTGGATTCTGTCATCCTCGGCTTGGACAACGACATCTAAAAGACCATTTTCAGCTGCAGGTTCTACATATCTTCGATTTGTTTCACATGGGCAGCTCCAAAAGAGGAGTCCTGATTATGTTTAGAACAAAGACAACATATCTAACGGGCCAATACGCCGATGTGGAAGATGATCAGCGCTGAGCGGTGTCCCCTGGGGCAGCAATGACTACAGTATATTCCAAACAATTCGTGACTCACTAGTGTTTGTGTTTTTTTTAGGAATAACCTCAGTTGCTTAAATGATAAAGATCCCAACGTTGAATTTGAGCGTCCCATGCTTTGCGAATAAGTGGATGAATTTTCAAAACCCTCCCCAGGGATCGGATGTTAAGTAGTCCCCTTCAGTTGACAAATGTTGATTTCTGAGTATGCATGCCCATGTTGCTTTTACCCAAGTGAAATACAGGAGGATGCACAAGATAAGAAAATCACTTTAAAGTCTCCTGTTATTAGTGTCAGCATGTCCCTGAATGGACGAGCCAGCCTTTGAAAAAGTGTTCATACTTAACCTCAGTGCAGCAGGGTCAGGGGTAAAACTGGCTGATTCACAAAGGGTCACCGGGGACAGAGGGACAGCCAGACAGAAGGGGCTCTAGAACGTGCCGCACATCCCCCAGTACCCATGTTGCCTTTTCTGAGGTCCATATCATCTCTTCCCCTTCCCTAGGAAGGAATACTAGGAGAAGCCTTGGTTATTCTTTAGCAATATTTTCTTAAGAGGTCCTGTTACTGATCTTAACATCTAACATTTAAATGTCACACAGAATTATGGGCTTGCTTTGAACTGTACAATGTTCCTGGGTCTGTGGGTTGAGGGAAAGTATTTACCCACTGTCTCCAGGGTTTATTACTTCCCTTCCTAACTCATGGGGTACACCATAATGGTGTAGCATAGTATGTTAGTCACTTAGTGGGGTCTGACTCTTTGGGACCCATGGACTGTAGCCCGCCAGGCTCCTCTGTCCATGGGATTCTCCAGGCAAGAATCCTGGAGTGGTTGCCATTCCCTTCTCCAGGGGATCTTCCTGACCCAGGGATCAAACCCAGGTCTCCTGCTTTGTAGGCAGATTCTTTACCATCTGAGCCAGCAGGGGCTTCAGGGAACACCAGAGCCATTCACAATTAGGACAGACTTAAATCTGCATTGAGGTCTGCGGAGTGATATGCAAATGTATGGAATTTTCTTTTCTCTTTTTGTCTTTGGATTTCAGCACCATTTTTTCTCAAGGAAGAGAAAAACCCATTGTTACAATCACCGTGTCGCTCCATGCCTCCCGCTAATGTGCTTCTGAGAAGCAGTTTTTAAATGAGAAGTTACGGGCGTTGTTCTGATTGAAACAAACTAGTGTTGATTGCTGATCAGCCATCTGGAAAGGAGGCCACCTCAGGAAGGATGTGAGCTAATGAAAAAATGGGCCTGACGCGGGAGCGAGATGGGCCTCACGCCACCGGCCAGTGTGAGTGGCACAAGATGAGAGTGGTGCGGGGCGCGGTAGATGGAGAATAAGTCACTTCTGTCTGAGAGATTAAATGGCGAATTTGCTATTAAATGTGAAAGACATAAAATGGAATTATTGCATGGAGGATGTCGCCGAGGCTGGGCACCTACGGCAGACGGTGTGGGGGTCTCGTCCTGCCGTCAACAGCTCACTCTTTCTGCTGTTGCTCAGTTAATGCTGACCCCAAGGTGTCAATTATAGATGTGGAGGGCGGGATGGCGACCCTCAGATTAGGCCATACAGCCCCTCCCACACAGGCCTTGGCTTCCCCAGTGACCTTTGGAAGCCGTCCACATTGTGGGTGACATTATTAGATGTCCCCAGGAAGGCGACTGATGACTCTCAGGACTTTGGTGCTTGGAGAGTCCTGAGTGGGGCAGCCTTGGACAGGGACCTCGTGGTGCGGTCCCCAGGCCCCTTGGCTGTGACCATGGGGACTCAGAGTGCAGGATGAGTCAAGCGCTCAGTGCAGTCTGCAGGCCCGGGGAGCAGGACCCGCAGACGCTCCTTGGATACGTGAGACGACAGGGACTCTGCTCCCGGGGCCTGGGCTCGGACTCTGTGCTGCCTGTCCAGCTCCGGACTCCCTCTCCTTTCTGTCCTGAGTCCGAGTGTCTGTACTAAGTGCAGGCGACATGTCCGCTGGTCCCCACCCCTGTGTTTGAGACTGGGGGTGTTGTTTCACCATTTTGGCCTTACGTCTCTTTTCTCCCTGATATCTGGTAATTTTCTATGAAATTCAGAACCTCTGAAGAAGTGGAGAAGGAAATGGCAACCCACCCCAGTACTCTTGCCTGGAAAATTCCATGGACAGAGAAGCCTGGTGGGTTACAGTCCATGGGTTCGCAGAGTCAGACATGACTGAGCAACTTTTACTTCCACTTCACTGAACAAGTGAATTCTAACGGTTCTGGTCCTGCGGTTCAGCTCCCTCCAGGCCTGCACTGTAGGCACTGCCGTGAGCCGGGGGCTCCCCTTGGTGCTGGCTGGGCCACACCCTTGGCTGCCCTGTCGGGGGTTGGAGAACCCTCTGGGGTCGGATTTGGATAGCCTGGCTTCTGTGTCTCCTTGCATGCTGGTGGAGAGTATGGTTGGAGCCCATAGAATCAAGCACTTTGCTCTTGTTTTGTGGGGCTGTTGAGACCGGCCCACAGGAATGACCAAGACTCACTTCATAGCTTGGTCTGTTTGCATTGATTCTAGCTCCTGAGAAACTCCTGCTTGGGACACCAGAGTCCTTTGGGTTTTTCAGGGCAATCTTTATATTGCGGTCTATATATACATACTTTATATACGTGGAGAAGGCAATGGCACCCACTCCAGTACTCTCGCCTGGAAAATCCCGTGGACGGAGGAGCCTGGTGGGCTGCAGTCCATGGGGTCGCACAGAGTCGGACGCGACTGAGCGACTTCACTTTGACTTTTCACTTTCATGCATTGGAGAAGGAAATGGCAACCCACTTCAGTGTTCTTGCCTGGAGGATCCCAGGGACGGGGGAGCCTGGTGGGCTGCCGTCTATGGGGTCGCACAGAGTCGGACACGACTGAAGTGACTCAGCAGCATACTTTATATACATATATATATATATGTATATAAATAACCTGGTTTCAGTTCCTGGGTCGGGAAGATCCACTGGAGAAGGGATAGGCTACCCACTCCAGTATTCTTAGGCTTCGCTTGTGGTTCAGCTGGTAAAGAATCTGCCTGCAATGTGGGAGACCTGGGTTCGATCCCTGGGTTGGAACGATCCCCTGGAGAAGGGAACGGCTACCCACTCCAGTATTCTGGACTGGAGAATCCCATGGATTGTATAGTCCAGGGATCACAAAGAGTCAGACATGACTGGGCACATTTAACTTTTACATATAAGCATATATCTATTGATTTGCTGCACTGGGTCTTATTTGCGTCGTAGGAGATCTTTTGTGGAGGTGCCTAGACTGTAGTTGTGGCACACAGGCCCCGGAGCACGTGGGCTCCATAGGGTGGTGCACAGGTTTAGTTGCTCCAAGGCATGTGGGATCTTAAGTCTGTGACCAAGGAGTGCTCCTGTGTCCCCTGCCTTGCAAGGCGAAGTCTTAACCACTGGGTCACCAGGGAAGTCCCACCTCAGGGCGGTCTTAACACGACTGATGGATGAGCGAGTGAGTGAATGAATGAATGAGAGAACCAGAGGCAGTTCCTTTTGACCCACGCCCCTCCAGTCCTGAACCATACCTGCCCCCTCAGCCCCTTCCAGGCATCAGATTTCCACCCTCATGGGTGCAGAGCCTTGGGAATTGCTGCCCAGTCCTCCCATCACACCCTGTGCCTCATGATCGTGTAGAACAGTTCTGAGGTGGTGGGCTGTGCTGTGTGGCGCTTTATTGTGCAGAGTCTCGTGTTCTGCTGTGTCGCACCGTTTTATATGCTTATGTGACTTAAGATTATGGGGCACAAGCAATGAGATGAAACGCAAGTGGGGATATAAAGTAGATAACACTATCTTTTAGATTGGATATGCATCATTAATTCCTTCCTTCCTTTTTTTTTTTCTTCCTTTTAAAATCGGGCCATATGAATTTACTGCTCATGAAATCAAAGGGCTGCAGCCCTGGCCAGTGCCATTTATGTGGTGTGACGGCCCCTCTCCGGAGCCATCTCTACCTGCTGGCCTGGCCTGGTTCTGCCACCAGCTCCAGCCGCCCTGGGTTGGAGGCTCTCTCGACACGGCCGGGTGGCTCTGCCAAAGACTGTGATAGTTCTCTGATGACGACGGTGTCAACAGGGATCAGAGTGAGAGAACCAAGCTCATTTTCACTTTTGACCCAAGAAGGACGCATTCCCAGATTTTCAGATGTGAGGAGCTCATGCACTAATTAGCACTGTCTCTTGCCCTCAGCATCAATTTTGAAAGTCACCAGTTCAAACTGAACATCCAGAAAACTTGGCAATAAAATCCGAGGGATATCCAAACAGATTTCAAATGAATCAGTGTATGCATTCAATTTGCTGGCTGTAATAAGACTTTATATTTACATGACACTTTTTTTTTCTATTATGGTTCTTACAGCTAATAATGCTGGAATAAATATTGATTAAATACAGTTCAGCCTATAACAAAGGCATGGCTCCCACCCTGAAGACGGAGAGGTTTCCGACTGGCCATCTCATAAATCCTGAAACGTCTCTGTTAGAAGACGGCCCTGTGCTTATGATTCTTGGCACACAGGGAAAATCTCTCGTCCTTCAGAGACTGGTTTCCTCACCCACCGGGAAGCTTTCTGCCTTTGGTGTTGGTCTCTCCACTGGGCTGGTTCTGAGGATTTTATTTTATGTCGCTCTTATTGGGGGGTTCCACAGTTTTCTCTGTTGCTGAATCCTATCAAGGTCCTGTTGCATGTGCCCACCTCACGGGGATCCATGGCCCTGGCTGGAGTCCCCTGGGGTCTGGCTGCAGAATGTGCACGAGGTTCTGAGCTGCTCGTCTCCTATTCCATCTT
The DNA here is from genome assembly GCF_055505025.1 of Bos grunniens. NCBI lineage: Eukaryota > Metazoa > Chordata > Mammalia > Artiodactyla > Bovidae > Bos > Bos grunniens. The sequence goes on along the minus strand of NC_141188.1, from coordinate 4,893,088 downwards.
TGGTGACTGGTTCTTTACCACTAGTGCTGGCCTGGGTCTAGGTCTCTGCATGCAGCTTCCGATCTCCCAACTGCACCCACTGTCTGTTTCACAAGGATGAGAATAGTAACAACAGCAAAGGCCGCCGGGGAGGTTGTCGAGAGGGCATGGAAAGCACGTGGCCCGCTTCTGCCCCGGGGGAAGCTCAGCATGGCTGCCTGTTTCCTGTGGGTATTTCGGACTCCACCCCCTGTGGGGTTCCCCGCTGCCCACGTCGTGTCTGTGGGTGCCCCGGTCCTGGGATGTGGGCCCCTGGCAGCTCCACATCTAGTCACAGCAGCGTCTCTGTCACCCGGCGCAGGCAGACAGAACAGGCCCTTGGCCCCACAGCTGAGTGCCCCCCAGAACCCTTCGAGGGGGGCTCCGGTCTGGGCCAGCCCCAGCCCGCCATCCCCTTACCTGCCCCCCACTCAACTGGGTTCCAGGATATGACAGAACGAACACTGTCAGCCAAATCGAGACTGACTTAAGTGACCTTTGCGTCCACGAGCACAGAGTGGGCCATGTGTCTTTTCTGAAGGGTGTGCGAGTCAGCGGTCTGCTTCGGGGCACTGCTGTTTCTGCTCATGCCCACTGTGGGGTCTCAGACGGACACAGGCTTGGTTTTCCCACCAGGGTCATGGAGGGACTTGAATACGCCCCTGGATTTCCTAGAGCTCGCTTGGCTCACTCCCTTCCTGTGGAGGAGGCACTGCAGACGGCCGGGGCTCTCCTGCTGGGGGGTGGCGGGTTGTGGGCTTGCCTGGAGGGACCACCATGGGGGTGGGGGTGGGCGTTGGGGAGGCTGGGGGAGAAAGGGGAGGAGACCATCCCGGGCAGCCCAGTGGCTACCGGAATGACACATTCTCTCTGTGGTTCATGCTCTGGGTCTGTGTGGGGTGAGCTGGGCTGTGTGCCCCGACTTGTGTACCCCTCTAAGGGAGGGCATTTCGTCTGTGCATTCAGCCGCTTGCCGTCTGGGACCCTGATCATTATTCCATAAAACCCATTGTCAGTCAACAGCCATCAATCACGCGGAATTCCCGAGCACCACGGATCTGTCAGGAAATCAAAAGACTGTAAGCGTGTTGTGATTACCCATTCATGAGCCATTTTGACTGGAAACTTCGCAGACCTGCCCTCTTGCTACAAACAGGGGGAAAGTTAAAGTCAATCACTGGAACAATTTGTCAGTGCAGTCTGGTTTTCCCTCTGAGGAAACCACCGCTCTGGCTGCCACCGCCGGGTCTCTGGCTTCAGAGAGCGTCTCTTTGCCGTTTACGAAGACGGCTGCACAGCTCGCCTTGTGGCTGGTTTTCTAGGCTGACGTGGAAGACAGATGGGGGCCCCTGAATGTCAGGAATAGGGCCCTAAGCTGTGGTCCAGGTGGTCCCCAGTCTCCTGCCACCAAAGAAGAAAGAAGGGGGCTTGTGGGGAGGGAGGGATGGGGTGGGATGCTGGCATTGCCCCGTGACCCCAGGAAGAGCCCTCCAGTCCAGATCTACGTTTCCATGGTCGACGCGTGTCACATGTGGCGATGCGCCTTGGAACTGCCTTGAATGTGAGGTCACGGTGGAGCGTGGTCCTCGGCCTGGGGCCGGCCGCCTGCGAGCTGGAGAGCATCCTTGTTCCATCCATCTCTGTGCCCGTCTCCACAGGCTCTGCCATCTTCGGACCCGGACTGATAGATTAATGTTTGCCTTTCTGGTCGTCACCTTGTGGGTCGTTCTCGCCTGTCTTTACAACAAGCAGGCTCACAGAAATTCTGAAAAACACACACAAAAAGCCACTCCAGCCAATAATCCTGACCTGCCCCCGTGGAGCCCCTCCCGTCCAGGCTGACAAATGTTAGAGGGTTACGGGACCTGGCTGGCACCACCAGATGACCTGCTGCAGTGCGAGGGCTTGCGGGCGAGGCGGCCAAGTGCACAGCAAAAGCGATGAGATGTCAAAATCCCGCGAACGTGACCATTTCTCAACGGCCTGCCTTATTGGCAACTTGTCCAGCTGACCTCGGCCTTGATTGCCTCTTCACGGAGGCAAGCCAGGTAGAGAGAAAGGACAATTAAATAAATGCAAAGCCATCCCGGCCAACTGGCCAACGGATGGGAACAACTTTCGTAGCAACTGCGAGGAAACAAGAGGATTAGGAAAAAAAAAAAACTGTCAGAGAAAATGAGCTCAGAAACAACGAGTGATTCTGACCACAGGAGGTGATCAGGAACTTTCTCTGAGGGGCCCCTGCGTGGAGGGGGGCGGGCCTTGGCCTCTGATCGCCCCCAGTGGATGTACAGCTGCCGGCATCTCGTGGAGGAGCCATGCTCCCTGTGTGCCATATTTTACCAAAGCTTTACCCTTAATGACCACACGGATGTGGATGATAATGAAGCATGTTGCAAACAGGTGCACTGCCTCCTGTCTCTGCTGCTCGGGACAGCGGCTGCTGTTACCTGATAGCTCCAGCAAGGTGTTGGTGGAGGTGTGAGTCCTTCCCTGGGGTGACAGCCACACCCTCCTGGCTCCCCACCATCCCAGCCCGGTCCCTGGTCCCCAGTCCCCATGGACCTGCCCACGGGGTGATTACAGCTGACTTGAGCTGAGCGTGGTGCATACCCACGCCTCAGGAATGGCCGGGTGCCAGCCGAGGGCTCCAGTCTGCGATCAACCATGAATCTCAGAGTGAAGGGCACCCAGGGCACGGCCGACAATGCCATGCCCTTGAAGGATCTTGACCTACCTGGAACACTCCTGCTGCCTGCCAACTGCAGAATGCAACCCCTAGATACTTGTGTGTGTTTTTAACTTGGGGGGAAAAAAACACAACGGACTAACAAGCCACTGAAAGCAGACACCTTCTGGTACCCCAGGGTTACATAGCGAGTACAGCTGGAGTGGTGGCGAAGGACTGATTTCAGTGCCGGATCAGATCTCTCCTGCGGCCCCCCTCACTGCATCTGGACCCAGACTGTGGCCAATGCTGCAAACAAAGGGCCGGAAGCAGGGCTGCAAGGCAGGGCATTTGGGATGCTCTCTGCCCTGGTGTTCCGAGTCTTCACCAATCAACGAAGCTTTGAAGAAACAACTGTATCCCAAATGCAAATCAGAAGGGAGGTGATTTTTTTTTAAAATTAAATAAATTCAAAAGACGCAGCAGCTAAATATGAGGAAAATCCAGCCCAGCCTGGAGTTGGGGATTTATTATCATGAGATGCAGTTGGAGTCTTCTCCGGGGTTATAAATACAGACCTGATGAAAAACAGAAAGTCCTTCTCTATGTTCACGATGTTCCTAAACTGTGCTCTCTGGAATCTGCGGGACTATCCAAAGCCAAGGGCTGCAGGGATGAGCCAGTGCTCAGCCGTGAGCCACGTCGCTCATTCAGACTACACGGGGCTTTCTCTTTCTGGTGGGAACATGGCTGGCCGTGGTTCGAGTGTGGGGTCCCAAGCCCAGAGCCAACATGGCAACGTCATATGGGGTCTGATCTTCCGTTGAGATCCAGCTGCAGAAATGTCATGTTTCCTCACGAAAAAGAGACAAAAATGTCATTAGTAGTTTTCAAAACAATTTGTCTTTGTGATTTTCAGCAAAGGATGAGATGGGCCTCTCTGAGCCTCCAAGGCTTGCATCCTGCTTACTCTCAGTTCTCTCTTGTCTTTTTTATGAGTATTCTCCTTCAGTGAATTAACTCATCAGCCACCATTTGGGGGCTCTTTGTATTGAAAAGCTCATTATTTCAGAGGAAGTGCCCCATGAATAAAAAAAACCCCAAAACACTGACAGTTATAATTAGATAGCTGGGATGAAGAGAGGTCCTGTGTGTGTGTGTGTGTGTATGTGAAATTAGATGAAAGGAAAGAGAATTTCACCTCCATCTCTGCATAAAAATCTGGAGATGCTACTGGAAGAATTATGCTAAAAGACGAATTTTCAGAATGAGTTGTGAGCAAAGCTGGTAGTGTGTCAAGTACAAGGATTGGACTTTGGGGTAAAGGCTGTGATGTGACCAATGTGATTATTCATTAGTGGTTCTATGTGGAAATTCCTCGAGATGTCAACTGCTGGAGGAAACTGAATCAGGGTGTGAATTCGAGTCTCCATCCACTGGTGGTTGTTGTTGAGTCACTAAGTTGTGTCCAACTCCCTGCGACCCCATAGACTGTAGCTCGCCAGGCTTCCCTGTCCTTCACTATCTCCTAGAGTTTGTTCAAACACATCACATTGAGTCGGTGATGCCATCCAACCATCTTGTCCTCTGTTGTCCCCCTCTCCTCCTACCTTCAATCTTTCCCAGCATCAGGGTCTCTTCCAGTGAGCTGGCTCTTTTCATCAGGGGGCCAAAGGACCTCTCCTCAGGTGACACACACAGGACCTCTCCTCATCCCAGCTATCTAATTATAACTGTTGGTGTTTTGGGGTTTTTTAATTCATGGGGCACTTCCTCTGAAATAATGAGCCTTTCAATACAAAGAGCCCCAATATGGTGGCTGATGAGTTAATTCACTGAAGGAGAATACTCATAAAAAAGACAAGAGAGAACTGAGAGTAAGCAGGATACAAGCCTTGGAGGCTCAGATACAAGCATTGGAGCTTCAACTTCAGCATCAGTCCCTCTAATGAATATTCAGGACTGATTTCCTTTAGGATGGACTGGTTTGATCTCCCTGCAGTCCAAGGGCCTCTCAAGAGTCTTCTCTAGCACCACAGTTCAAAAGCATCAATTGCTCAGCCTTCTTTATGGTCCAACTCTCACATCCCTACACATGATGTGGGTATGTAGGTATCATCTGCTGGTATTTGGGGGCAGTTTGGCTGACTTGACTGAGTAGGAAGTTTCCCTTCCCATTGCATTCTGAACACCAGGAGGGAGCAGAGACATACCAGGAGCTGGACTGCTCCCCACTATCCATCTGTGGAAGCAGGCAGAGAGTTTAACAAATCTCTCACCAGTCCAAGAGCGGTTGTGATGGGAGGATGGACTTCTTAGTCTTCTCCATTGTGTCCAGTGATCCTAGAAGAAGACTCTAACTCACGTGTTATTACTCAGAAATGAGTGGATGCAAACCTCCCCCACTTCTCCAACTATCAGACGCTCAGTTGTCAACCCAGTTGGGTCTGGAGTGGGTTCTGGGGCTTCCTGCCCGTCTGCGGACCATGCTGAACAGCAAGGCCTTAAGAGGAAGTGCATGTGTATGACTCCCAAAGCATGCCTTGAGGTGAAATGGAGTGAGGGCCATGCCTGCATATCTGAGACTCTTTGCACATTTCTGAAGGCTTGAAAATATATACTTTTATCTTAGCCAACCTCCCTTACCATGAGTATTATTTATGCTATTCATTTGCATAGGAAACCCGTTTTGCATAATAATGCTGATGTAAATTCTATCCCAACCCCAGATTCTTCAAGAATTGCATTTTTAAAGTACTGTTTACTGTCGGATGAGGTGTTAACACCTGACGTACGTTCTGGTGTCCCAATCACAATGTTTAGTTCCTGAAGGGGCAAATCTCGCCCGTCCCTGAGGGGAAACCATTCACAATTCTCCTGCATGTCCTGAAATGGGGGAGAAAAGGAATGCCTTCTACTCGCGCTGATAGGAAGTTTTCCTCCCTGCGTTAATAGGCGCTGAATTTCCAAGGCTGCTTGAACTGAAACGTCTTACGGTGCTGCACTGTTTTCAAATAAAAGGGGAAAAAACATCCGCTGCTTTCTTTGGATGAATTTATCCCTCGGTCACCTACTGAAAGGCTTGTAAACATGCTTTAATTCAGTTTCTCGTGAACTATTTTGCCTTCATTGTTCTTAAAAAAAAAAAAAAAAAACTTTTATTGAGGCATAATTGCCATAGAAAAAGCTGTTCATACTTAGTGTATGATTTTGGAGGTGAGTGTGCTTCCCTCGTGGCTCAGATGATAAAGAATCTGACTGCAATGTGGGAGACTTGGGTTTGATCCCTGGGTCGGGAAGATCCAGTGGAGATGGGAATGGCTACCCACTCCAGTATTCTTGCCTGGAGAATTCCAAGGGTGGAGGAGCCTGGCAGTCCTTGGGGTCCCAAAGAAGCAGACACGACTAAGTGACTAACACACTCTTGGTATATACCCGAGAAACCATCACCAGGTCATGAATGGATCCAACACTTCCCTAAGTTTTCCACTGCCCCTATTATTACTGTCTTTAAAAAATATATTGTATAATATATATTATTTATTTGGCTGTCTGAATGTTAGTTGTGGCGCACTGGCTTAACTGAACCTGTGGGATCTTAGTTCCCTGAACAGGGATTGAACCCACGTGAATTGGAAGGTGAATTGGAAGGTGAGTTCTTGACAACTGGACCACCAGGGAGGTTCCATTATTTTTATTTTCATGGTAAGAATATTTTACATAAGATCTACCCTCTTACCAAAGTTTAAGTATCCTACAGAGTGATGTTAGCTATGCTGTGCAACCAATCTCTAGGACGTATGTACCTTGTGTACCTGAAACTTGGTACCTTATCTTACCCTTATCTCTCACCACTCCATCACCCTCTCCCTCAGATCCTGGAGAACACAGTTCTCATCTCTGCTTCTGAGTTTGGCTCTTTGAGATTCCCTGCATGGTGAGATCGCACAGTCGTTTAAGCACTGACTCTTGAAACCCGTGAGGCTGTCTTCCTGAGGCCGGACATGGACAGTGGTTCAGGTTGGACAGCAAGCAAGTTCACCTTTCCCGCTGTGTCCTCTCCTTGCTGCTAATAATAAATCTACAAAGTGCACAGAAATAACTGCATTAGAGTCCACGTAAATAAGCAGTGTCCTTAGTATTTTGTGCCCCATAAACACCAAAATAACTGATGAGTGTTATCAGTCATTTGACCACTTTTGGCCTACTCAAGTGAGAAGTTCACCTCTGGCTACAGACCGTGTGAGTCCAACTATATGATATTTTGCAAAACAAAAAACTCTGGGCAGAGTCTAAGGATCAGAGCTTGCTAGGGGTCAGCAGGGAGTGAGAGATGAGTAGGGGGAGCCCAGAGGCTGTTTAGGACAGTGAAGCTACCCTGTATGATGCTCTAATAGTGGATATGTGTCGTATGTTTGTGCAAACCCATTGAATGCCCAACACCAGAGTGAACTGCAGTGCAAACTATGGGCTCTGGGTGCTGATGAAGTGTCCACAGAGGTTTGTCAATTTGAACAAATGTACCAAATGATGGGAGGGGTTGACAGCGGGAAAGGCTGGGGATGTGGGAAGGGAAAGGAAAGGGAGAAGTCTGTTTCTTCTTCTCAGTTTGTTGTGAACCTAAAGCTTCTCTAAAATATAAAATCGTCAACAATAAACTTCACCAATGTACTTTGTCTGGCTCTCATTGGACATGTGTGTGTGTAAAAAAATCTCCCCATTTCAGAGTTCAACAATTCCTTGAGTGATCAAGAGCCTTTCACGTGAAAGATATTCTGTATGGAAAGAGAGAATCAGTAGGGAAGTACTGAGAATCCATTGCCTCTGTACTGAGTGTCCCTCAGCGTTCAGTAGATGGTCCATAAGTTCCTACCGAATGTGTCTTTCCATATCCAAGGTCCATAAAGAAGGGCCTTGGCGCACGGGATCATGAAATAAGTAACACATCTTTCAAAGGCCTTGTCTAGTGAGCGTCACAGACATGTGGACAGCTCCCCATAGGAGAGCACTGGGTCACAGTCACGGAGCTCCTCTGCCAAAAAGGTGCTTTATGTTCCTGTTGTAATTACCACTTACTTTTGGAGAGACACTTTGAGAGTGTGTAATAGCCTTCCTTCATCCAACTCTCATGCCCTAGTTTCAGAACCCACCAATGGTTCTTACCTGAATTAATTACCTCTCTGATAGTTGCCAAATGGTGATTTTCTAATTACATCATAGTTACCATATTTCTTAGTTGGCTTTTGTTATTAGGAAGAGATTTTTCTTTTCTCTATATTTACTTATTTATATCTGTATGGTCACTGAGATTACTGTCTCATCTGATGGGATGCAACTGATTTACTATTATTAATTTTTACATATTTAATTTTACATTATTAATTTTGACTCTCAGATTACCCTCATTTTGACCAGAAGTAACACAGTCAAACTTACTTCCATGTCCTTTTAATGTATTCTTATTACTCTTTGGGCAATTTCTTTTCTTCTGTCACAAAAATTGATTCCAAACTCACCTTGTTCTTTTTCTAGCCTGGTCAAAAGTCAGTCATTTCTCCACAGAGCCTTCGTTCTTTTAGTGGAGAGTCATATTTAAAAACCAAGAACTGAGTGGTAGGTGTAATCCTTTTTACAGCAGGAGTGTTGCTTCTAGGTTCTCAAAGCAGGAAAATGTATATCTGTTGTGTCTGTAGGTATGAAAATAGGTAAACATATAAAATAGATACATGTATCATATCCACATTTATATCTCTTCTTATATATGTATTCATACATTGTCTATGCATCTATATATGTATTATCTATTATTTATCTTTATCTATCTATTGCCACAAGTTACACTATCTACTCTAACTTGAATCCAACACCAGAGGCTTTATTCTAGTTTTTCTCCTTTTTCCATATCTAGACCTTCCTTCTTCCTCAGGCAAACTCTGGTTTCTATTACATCCACAGACGTGACCATGTATCAGCATGTACTCATCCTCCTGCAGGGAGCCTATCCCCAAGCCCTGCCTGCTCCCCACCACTTAGTATGCTCCCAGGGGTACACACACTCTCCACTGTCTTCACATACCTCCTGAGCCTGCTGGACATTCTGTCTGTGAATGGAGGGAGGAAGGGTGGGAAGAAGGAAGGAACACGGAGGGAAATAGAAAGGCAGGTAGGTAGGTGTCCTCAGAAACGTTTTTCTCAGTGTACCCACATTCCAGGACTTGCCTGGTGGCTCAGAACCCATCTGCCAACGCAGGAGACATGGGTTCAATCCCTGGGTCATGGGAAGATCCCTTGGAGAAGGAAATGGCTACCCACTGCAGCATTCTTGCCTGGAGAAATCCCAAGGACAGAGGAGCCTGGCGAGCTACAGTTCGTAGGGTGGCAAAGAGTCAGACATGACCTGACAACTAAACAACAGCAAAAACCCACGTTCCAAGCCAGTCGTCAAAGAAGTTGAAAACCGCTTCTGTCCACCCCTGTGATTACTGTCTACCTGGGAAGAATCGGCCGTCTTCAGACAGGTCCTAAAATATTCCCGCTCTGAATAGGACGGTAGCCGGCGCTGAGTGTGGCTGGCGTATTTGTGTGTCTCTGCCTGGGAGTGCCCGAGTGTGTCTTGACAAATGGAAGGAGCAGGTGTTTAGACATGACAGCACAACTCTTCATAGGAGTCACTTCTTTAAATCCAGATTAAATATACAATGTGAAGCCTGACCTTTCCGAGTAATTAAAGATTTCTACTTCATGGTCTTTATAGACATGGTAGAGGCATGAAGAAGCTCTTTAATGTTTCAGGTGGATAGTGTGTAGAGTTTTTTGCCGTGTAGAATTTAAAGGGGCAAACACGGAGCAGAATCCCGGACCTGAGGCTATGGTGGCCTCGGCACTCGTGGACACGGTGGACCCAGGACTCCCTCTCACGGGGAGGGGTGCCCTAAGAAGATCGTGTGTGGTCCTGGTCACTGGAGGCCTGATAAGGGGAGTCAAAGAAGGGGAGTCGTGCTCAAGCAGCCAGGCCAGGGCACAGGGTGGCACTGACCATATGCTGGGTGGATTGATGCGTGAGATGGACAACCGTGCCCAGTAAGCCCCCTCCCCAGCACAGCCAGCCTGACAGCACCTGTCCGCCCCCTCCTGCATCTGCCCCCTGCCCAAGTGTGACAGCCATATTCCTCGCACCTCACAGATTCGGAAAGCTTTGTGCTTGCAGAAGAGTATCTCCCCTGGGGCTGAGACACGTGCGGAGTGACGGCTCTGGAGCACACGGTGGCCGGCAGAGCAAACCTGGTGCCCACAGAGCATGCTCCCCTCAGGGCCTCCATTTCCACGTGGGTGAAACCGAAGCATTGGATGAGACCATCTAGAGGCCTGTCGAGCTCTGACTTTCTGGGCTTTTCCACAGTGATGTGGTTTAGATGACTGGTCAGAATCCAGGGCATCCCGTCTGGGGAAGGGCTTCCTTCAAGAAGGGAGGTGCGGGCTTCCTTTTGGGAGGCGGGCCGGCAGGGGATTTATGTCCTGGAATTGCAGGGGCTGCCCACGACCCCCGTTTCTTCAGCCCTGCTCTGTCTCCCCTTGTCAGACCCGAGGCCATGCTCCTGTCCAGAAACTTGGAGCTGAGTCTGGGCTGCCTGGGACCCGACTGGGGGTCTGCTGTGCCCCTTCCCCCTACAGAGCCACCCCTAAGCTGCCCCGACATGATCACCACCCAGGAAGGGGCAGTGACGGATCCGCCCTGATGGAGTGTTTGGGCAGGTCCGGGTCAGGCCCCAGCCATTGCTCTGGGCCTCCCCCTTTGCCTTTTAGGGGGCCATTCTCCCTGCTTTAGGGCGCCTATGTCTCGCTTCCTCACATCACACAGAGACAACTTGCTCTCAGGGCCAGAAACCAGTGTGATAAGGGGTCAGTATGGCTTCCCAGGTGGCTCAGGGGTAAAGAATCTGCCTGCCAATGCTGGAGACGCAGGAGACTCTAGTTCTATCCTTGGGTTTGGAAGATCCTCCGGAGGAGGAAATAGTAACCCACTCCAGTATCCTTGCCTGGAGAATTCCTTAGACAGAGGAGCCTGGCAGGCTACAGTCCATGTGGTTGCAAAGAGTCAGACATGACTGACTGAGCACAGGGGTCAGCGTGTTATCTGCACTGAACAGAGTTGCCTTTTACGTCTGGCCAGCTGAATTAAAGAGCTAACCTCAGTGTCTTGGAAGCTTACCAGATGTCCTCATGTGGACTGGAACTGTGTTTTAAGAAGGGACACAGAAAAGGTGTGCCTGCCTTCTGTCTGGAGGCCTCAGGGACTCGTCTGGTGCAAGATTCAGGATGCCTTGAAGCCCATCCAGCCCTACAGGTGGAACTGCCAGGGAACACAACTCGGGAACCATGTGTGAAATTCTAGAATTTCCCCTGCTGGCCTTTCCCTCTTCTTCTGCAGTCTGTGCTCATGAAAGGGGATGCCACATTCAAGGACTTCAGCATCAGAGCTGGAGGGTGAGTTCATGACTGACACCCATATCTCATGCCACGTCCTAAAATTGCTGGTATTGATCATAACAAGGGCCACCTTGGAGAAGGAAGTCATTCACCGTCTGGAGGAAACAAGCACTGCCTTCATCAGCACTTTACAGAAACGTCCCCAAGCTTCATAAATCCAGGGGTTCAGCCTGTGATCTTCATTTGCATTTCAACATGGCCCTATTTGAAGGTGGAACTCATCAACTCACCTTTAACCAACTACTGCTTTTAATAGGACTGCCCCTTTGATTTGAGGATGAACACACATTTTATAAACACGCATTTTGGACTTCCCTAATAGCTCAGTTTGTAAAGAATCCACCTTCAATGCAGGAGACCCTGGTTCGATTCCTGGGTTGGGAAGATCTGCTGGAGAAGGGATAGGCTACCCACTCCATTATTCTTGGGCTTCCCTTGTGGCTCAGCTGGTAAAGAATCACTTGCAATGTGAGAGACCTGGGTTTGATCGTGGGTTGGGAAGATCCCCTGGAGAAGGGAACAGATACCCACTCCAGTATTCTGGCCTGGAGAATTTCGTGGACTGTAGTCCCTGGCGTCACAAAGAGTCGGACAAGACTGAACGACTTTCACTTTTACTTTTCACATATTTTATCCTGTTCAGTTCAGTTCAGTCACCCAGTTGTGTCTGACTCTTTGTGATCACCCCAAATCTCATTTGCAGAGCAGTCCTTTAGGAACATCAGATTTGGTCTCTAACAGGAAAATACAACTTGTTAACAAGGCAAAGAAGAGATGGATAATTTAGGATACAGTTGATCTACACAAAAGCTAAAAGAAAATTGCTGAATCAAGCGCCAGCTTGGCACAGTTTTCTTCTGAATTTAAAATCAAGTCCTCAAAGAAGTGATGGCCAAGACTTGGGCTCCCATCTGGGGCTCGCAGTCCTGTTTATACAGCATCTCAAGCTCCAGTCTACCTTCTGAGGACGTTTTCCCAACAGAAGGGATGGCTGCAGTGTCTCTCCTGCCTGGATCCGTTAATCCCTTTGCTGTCAATGACTGTATTTGGTGGCACATTATTTTAACCGTCCATTACTATTAACATTAACGAATGGTTAATTACAAGAGAATTCCTATCGAAGTGCATAAGAGAGCCATATGAATGCCAAATGAGTGTATTAATGATTGGTGTTATCACAATGAATATGAAATGATTCCATAATGACTGGGGAGGTAATATATAATAAAAAAAGATTGCTCCCACTTTTATATACTTATCACAGATTTAAAACTCATTCTTGGCCTCCATTCAGAAACCATGAGTTACCTGAGAGCTTTTCCCTAAAGATTTCTAGGGATCTGAATGTCCTCAATCAAAATCTAAACACTGTTACTCATCATTGAGTTAAACTTTGAGGATAAATGCCACTTTATTTCTCTATACAAAGAGCCCTGGAAACACTACCTCATGGTCTTAAGTAAGTTCAACTCATTCATTTATTCATCCAATTAGCCCATAAACATTTATTGAATACATATGATGTACTTGACATTGTACAAGGTATAAGGGCCACAAGGAGAAAAAGAGAGAATTCTTGTCATTAACAAGAGAATAATAAAAATATAATGACGTGTTTCATATGCTGTAATAAAGAGGAAAATCATAGAGTTGGAGGATCACATTTCCAGGGCTTTTGTGGGAAAGGGTCACAGGCTAAGAGACACTGAACTGGGCTTTTGTAAGAGAGTAAGTGACTTATTGGTAAGTTAATAACAGGTTGGGACAATGGTCATTTTAAGTAGAAATCACAGCAGAAGCAGAGAGGTATTAAATTATGCATTGTATTTGCAGGATGAAATGCAGAAGACATGAGATAGGACAGTTGGGAGTAGAGCCTTAAATACAGAATGGAGCTAGATGTGTTTGTCAAACAGAGAGCTTGGGTTTCCTTTTTTCCTCAAATTTTGTGTAAAATATCAATTTACACATCCAAGAAACTCAGCATTCATCAAAGAGGGCAAAATCAAAGAAAAGGACAGGAACCACATCAAAGCCAAGCTTCTCAACCATAAAGGTGAAGGAGAAATACTGAAAGCAGCAGAGATGAGGTTGTACACATCACAGAACAGGTGTCCATGGGGGGCTGACCATCAGAAACATTGCGGCTAGAATACAGCAGAATAACTTCTGTGACGTGCTGGAAGGAAGAAATCATTAACCAGAATTCTATAGCTAGCCCAACTATCTCCCAAAAGAAGATGAAATGAAGACATTTCAGATAACAAACAACTGAGACAATTTGCTGCCAGCAGATCTGTGCTACAAAGGAGGTTTTTCTTTAGGCTGACACCTAGAAACTGACACCAGCTGATAACTAGAATTTTAGGAAGAAAGGAAGATGGATAGAAATGCTGAATGTAGGCAGAAGTATATGTATATATATTATACATTCATGCATAAAAGCACAGATATGGGCAAAGATATGCATGCACGTACTTCTTTTGTTAATTTCTGTAAGATACATGACATTTAAAGAAAAACTATAGCATCATATTGGGGAGTTGATGCCATATATAGATGGGCATTTGTGGCAACAGTAGCACAGAGGATGGGACTGCTATGAGCCCCCAATATCATAAAATATTGCCTGTGATTGGATAAATTAATGGTACAAACGTAATTCCTGGTGGTGGTGGTGTTTTAGTCACTAAGTCACATCCAACTCCTGTGAACCCATGGACTGTAGCCTGCTAAGCTGCCCTGTCCAGGGATTCTCCAGGCAAGAATACTAGAGTGGTTTGCCATTTCCCTCTCCAGTGGATCTTTCCAACCCAGGGATTGAAACTGTGTCTCCATAGAGCAACCCCCCAAAATTATGCAAACAATATAGCTAAAAGTCTATAAAAGAATCAAAATGCAATGCTAAATGTATCTGATGAGCCCAGTGAAGACAAGAAGTAAAGAACAGAGGAACCAAAAGAGAGAACCCTTCAGGGTGAAAGCAGGAGATGAGGAGGATTGGGCGCCTGAGAAGTGCAGAGAAGATGAGTTGGTTCATGCTGGCTCCACAGTCCGTGTAGACATCTAGGAGGCGAGGACAGGATGGTAGTGTTTGGGAGAGAGGTCAGAACAAAGATACACAGCAGGCGGCTGTTAGCATCCGGAAACAGTAATTAAAGCCAAAGGAATGAGTGCACTGACTCAGGGAAAGAAAGTCGACCCAGAACAAAAGACCATTTATTTCACAGTAAAATACTGGTACTTGAAGAGCAGGTGGATGAGGAGAACCCAGTCCAGAAGATGATCATGGCAGAATATTCCGAAAGACAGCAGAAACGTCACAACATTCCAAAGCGTCTTCTAAAACTCAAAGCTGACAACTTAAGGGCTCTTACATCATGTCTTGTGCTATTTTTGAAATAGAATTTGGGAAGACTGAAAAGTAATCCCCCAGAATGGTACTCATGTTTATCTCTGGGCTTGGGATCACCAGGGAATTTTGATTTTCTTGTCTTTTACTGCTGTACACATACTCTACCATTTACATGTAATACCTTGACAAAAAGAAGAAAAACAGTGGCTTTTGATTTTCTGAGGGTGGAGTGTTTAGTGGGCCAAGGGGGTAGAGTCTGGTGGGTGAAGGGAGAGAAGTGCTAAGTGACTGGTGGGGGTTGATGACTATCTGAGGGACCAAGGTCAGAGCTGAATCCTCCATATGTAGAGGGCTGGGGGTTCCTAAGTGACGCTTTATTTTCCATAAACACTATGCCTGCTCACGACCATGGGGCAGAGCTGAATGGCCCAGCACATGGACTGGGTATCTGAATAGGAGTGACCATGAGGGTCCCGGAGAAGACACTCCCTCCTGAAGTTTCACCTCCAGGTGATGGTGGGACCAAAACATTCTTGAGGTTGGCACTTGGAAGTTGACCTCCCTCAGAGATCATTAGCTCCAGGAACTGTGTGTTCTCTGCAAAAATCTGCCATTCTGTTTAAACATAAAGGAGCTGGCTGTTCAGTTGCTAACTCATATTTGATTCTTTGTGACCCAAGGACTGCAGCACGCCAGGCTCCTCTGTGTCCCTGAGTTTGCTCAAATTCATGTCCATTGAGTCGGTGATGAAATCCAACCATCTCATCCTCTGTATTAAAGGAGGTAGAAACTTCCAATACTTGTCAGTGTTTAGAAGCGATCAGGAGGGAATTAAAAAAATATACTTAAAAGATATACTTACCGTGCATTTTCTGTTAACAACATCTTAATCCATGATAGGAAGGGGAGACCTGGGGGTTTGGTCCAAGTGGCCAGTGGGCAGGAGCATCAGAATCTTGGAAGACACAGCCCTCTCGTGGGGACCCAGAGACCAGCGGGAACAGCCCAAACCCAGACAGAGGAGGGAAACTTCATGTAGAGATGTGGGCGGCACACACCTCCATTCTCAAGTTGAAAATGCAGCTGAAGCCGGAGGAAAACTGGAGAGATTGTAGACAAGAGAACACACCTGCAGCTTTTGGAGGAAATGAAGGGGGTGATCCTGAGTGTTTCCCACTGCCTCCCATCAACCAGCCTCAGAACTGGGGGGACTCGAGCTGCCGAGGGGGTGGGGACAGGATTTACAGGCCCTGCAGAGGAGGGGGAGGAGGAGAGCAGGATGCAGCTCCCATTCTGGGCCTTTCCCATCGAGGATGATAACGCTAACCTTGTGGATCTCAATATAAGGGGGCAGGGAAGGTAAAAATCATGTAGAGCGTGGCCCTAACCACCGGGTCCCCTCGGACGGTACAGCAGTTGGACCATTTGGCTGCTGTTGCTGTCATTAATAAAGAACCTCTTTTATAGGCTGGGGCGTGCAGAGTGTTTTTAATGGCTGTGCTTCTCTTTTGAAAAACATTCCTGCAGCCTTCCCTGGAGTGAGTCTCGGGACAATATTAAATTCAATGAATCACCAGCTTTCGGGAGGGCAGGATCGAGCAGTGCCGAAGGATGGCTCAGTCCCAAGTCCCCGGGGGCCACGGCGACCCGGCCCGTGTCTGACTGTCATTCCACAAAGATGCCGCTTAGGGCAGGTGGCTGCCTGCGCCAAGTCCCCCGTCCCTCCTAAGCTCATCTCCGCTCATCCTGGAATTTTGGGCCATTTGGAAAGGGGCCCACCGGACGGCTCTATCCACTCACGGCGCTAGGCGTTCAGATACCCTCTTGCCTCACCGTCGGCACTTGGTTTCTTGATTTGCAAATTATGCTGCATGACTGGACCCTGTTCCCACACCAGCCTTAACCACATACAAGACTTGAGCTGATGGGGAAGAGTCCCTAGCCGAGCTGGGTTTGCTTGGGCTCCGCTGTACCTGCCTGGTCACAGCTCCTGCCTTCCATCGCCTGGGGACCTCTCCTCACCATCTCCTGGTTGGCTTATTTGAGGGCCTGGAAGGTCACAGTCCCAAAGGTAGGTCTTGAAGACCAGGTTGGCCAAGGGGCCTAATGCAACAGATTCTTTCGAAGGATTTTGAGTGCATCCAACTCCCTTGTGGGGGTACTTGACTCATAGGATTTACTGTGATGGTGCTCATGAGTCTTGGTTAGTACGTTGGTCCTACTGATAAGGGCTGGGGGGCAGGCATAGAGCTCACAGGTCTTGCTGCTTCAAGGATGCCACACAGGCCTGGCAGTGCCAGGGACCTGCAGGACCTGCACCATCTCTTACCCAGCTTACATCTCTGAATCAGAATCTGCATTTAACTGGCTGACTCTGACGTCCATTCAAGGATGCTTCTAGTGACTCATCTGAAACTAGTGGGGAGCTGAACATCCTTGTACCAGGATCGGGCTTCCCTGGTGGCTCAGTGGTAAAGAATCTGCCCGCCAATATAGGAGACTCAGGTTGGATACCTGGGTTGGAAAGATCCCCTGGAGGAGGGCATGGCAACCCATTCTGGTATTCTTTCCTGGAGATTTCCATGGACAGAGGAGCCTGGCGGGCTGCAGTCCACAGGGTGGCAAAGAGTTGGACATGACTGAGCATGCACGCACTTGGCGTGTGGCCTGTGGCTGCAGAAGGGGGTTCCCTTGCTCCCCCAGACTCACAGCCTCCCTGTTGAGAGCACACAACGTGTACGACCCTTTCCTCCAACTCTGCTTTGTCCAAACACTTCCAGCTGTGAGTCATTCGTGTGCGAGGCTTCTCAGGGACGAGTCCTCATCTGTATCACTTTCCCAAAGTGTCACCAGGGCCCGATCATGCCACATGTGGTGATGACGGGGCTGGTTCATCAGTGATGCTGGGTTGAAGCCAGCTCAGCCCACTGTAAGCAGCACTAGAGCTGGCTTCCCAGGGCCTCGTGCTGATGTCTCCCTCCCCGCAAGGGCCGGCAGAGCAGCTCAGGGGCACGGGAGGGGCAGGGATGTGACCCTGAAGCCTGGATGGATCTTCATCATTGGTGCCCCAGCTCCTGGGTGCTTCCCTGACGTTGGGAACCATGAACCCAGGAGGAGCCTGTGACTTTGGGAACACAGGAGCTTCTTCTCCATGGGTAAGGAGAAGATGAAAAACGGCTCCGAGGATTTAGTTCAAGAAATGGTAACACGTGCCTTGCCACAGCAGGCAGCAGCCTCTGTGGCTGCGGATGACCATTTCCTGGCTCTGGCTCACCGTGCAGGAACATGGCATCTGGACAGGACTCACTCTAGGAGATGAAAGATGGAACCAAGCCGTTTCATCAGCGACAAGAACATTGTGTGTGTGTGTGTGTGTGTGTGTGTGTTTACTTAGAAGCTCAGTTGTCTTTTCCTGTGAGACACATGAGTGTGAGCAGTGGACTCACCGTCCACTCTGGATCACGGAGCCCCTCGTCTGCACATATGCCCTCGGACCCCTTCCTCTCCAGCCAATGTCTGCGCTGGGGGATCTGACACCCGGCTCACCTGCCCAGACTCCTGCAGATGTGGCCACCACACCGACCCCCACCTGGACCCAGTCCCCAGGCGGCCAGAGGGGACAAGTCAAGGACTTTCCGAGTCTCCTCGCTTCTGCCAGGAGATGTCATGGCCCTGATGCGGCTCTTGTTGGTGTTAATGATTTCCTCTTCGTTTCCAGCTGGCTCGAGCTCCAGCACCTCCAGTCTCCCCATTTGATCTCTGCATCTGGGAACAAGGTAATTAAGGCGGCGACGATATCAGAGAACGTCTCTGCCTCAACTGGCTGCCCGGCCCCAGACAGCACTCCATCCTAAATCATTTGATAATGTAAGAGGCCCGGTGCGGCTCTGCACTTGACTGAGGGTGAGTTCATTAGGTCACAAATCAGTAATTGATTCTCGGTGTGTCTCTGCTGCTTTTATTACAGTAATGAGGACTCTCTCTTTTTTTCATCTCCTCTAATACGTTACCCAAACCATCAGCTTCTCAGTTTGGTGTCAGGATGACTTTGACAGGTTGTTAGCAACTATATGATGTACAGAACATCACAGCGATGTCTCAAACTGTGCTGCTGCGTACGGCACGGGGCCTTAGGTGCTGCCGAAATAAGTGAAAGCACTTGCAAGGAAAAGAAGCTACAGCCGCGATTGAAAATATGACTACAGGCTTAACGTCCTAATGAAGAAGTCCTGTGCACCATGGCTGCGTCTCTGCTCGGAGGGTGGGTTTCACAGGGCTGGTGGCCCCTGCCATTCTCCTCCAGAATGTTCCCGGGTGGGAGAGGGGACGAGCGAGACTCAAGAGCAAAACAGATGTTCTGACGGCGAAAGTCACCGGCTCATCCCTGCCTCCGTGGGGCTCCTTTCAAAGAAAGAGCAGCGATTTGCTGATTTCTATACAGTCGAATTTCTCCTTAAGTTCTTTTTCTCAGGGAAGGGAAATCCATAACATGAAGTTCTGTGGGGGAGAAATATGCTGCCATTTGCTGTAATTCTACTGCATTCCCGGATGGCTTCAAACGTAGAGAGTTACAGAGACAAAAGGGGGCAAGATATTTTCTTTTCTTGGTGGATATAATCAAGATGCTAGAATAAAATGCAGTGTTTGTTTTTATTCAATGAACTTGTAGATTTTTTTTCTTTTTCATTATTGTTCCTTAGAAGATATCAAATGCAGTTCCTTGTGCTATACAGTAGGGTCTTGCTGCATATCCATTTATATATAATAGTTCGCATTTGCTAATCCCAAACTCCCAAGCCATCCCTCTCCCACCCCCTTCCCCATGGCAACCGTACATCTGTTCTCTATGTCTATGAGTCTGTTTCTGTTTTGTGGATAAATTCATTTGTGTCATAGTTTGCATTCCACAATAAGTGGTATCATTTGGCATTTGTCTCTGTCTGACTGACTCACTTGTATGATAATCTCTAGGTCCATCCACGTTCCTGCCCATGGTATTGCTTCAGTCTTTTAATTGGCTGAACTATTAATCTTTTAATAGTCCACTGCGTGTAGACTATATACACAATAACTACACCTTCTTTATTCATTTATCTGTCCATGGACATTTAGGTTATTTCCAACAATAACCTTGTTTTTGAATTTAAACTTCTTTCCAGAGTTTTCCAATTTTTGAGGTAGAGCGTTTTGATCACAGGCATTAGCACTGTTTGAAGGTGTCAAGAATTTGAAGTTCAGGGTCACTATAGGAGTTTTGGAGTCATCCTCTTACAAGTGAAAGTGTTAGTTGCTCAGTCGTGTCCGACTCTTTGTGACCCTACTAGGCTCCTTTGTCCATGGGATTCTCCAGGCAAGAATACTGGAATTGGTTGCCATGCCATCCTCCAGGGGATCATCCCGACCCAGGGATCAAACCCGCATCTCCGGCACTGGCAGGCAGATTCCTTACCGTATGAGCCACCAAAGGCCAGACCCCCAAAACCAAAGGCCTCAAAAGTCGCCCTTCCCAGCCACGTTTATAGGACTACTGACAGGTTAAGGTAGAGAACTGAGAAATGCACTCTGTTTATACACCTGTCACAAAGGATCAGCACCAAAATATGAGATTAGCCAGTGTTCCTTTTAAAACCGGAACCCACGAGACTGTTGGACAAAGAACAAAGCGCCTAGGGTGGGGCCATTCAGCCTTGAGTGTGATTTTTGTTACACAGCCAGACATCTCGCTGATTAAGTCACAAACGATCCTCCTTGGGAGACGAGGCTGCGAGATGTGCCGCAGCACAGATTCCCGTGTACTGGCCACTGCGCTTCCCCGGCTCTGAGCTTGAGCTGGAGGGAGCGGAGGCCTGGGGCAGCCAGCAACCGGCGGCATGCTGGCACCACCCGCCACCTCCAGCGTGCGAGAACACCCAGAACTGCCCGTTTACTTAATGTGTGCAGCCTGGGATTATGAAAAGCTTTTATCCACACTAAAAATAATATTTAGCAGGCCTCATCGATCCTTCTTTAAATAAAGCACCTATTTTAGGTGAGGTTAGCGATTTTATTCACAGGATTAATTTCATCCCACAAACTGCTGTGCGTCGATGTCTGACAGAAGATCTTTTTATAAATTCAGCATTGGAAAATAAGTCATAATCCCATCTGCTCCTTCATTCCTGTCCTCACCGCGGAAAGAATTCAACAATACAAGGTCTCCTGCAGACGGAGACAGGTGGAACAGGCCCTAATAAATCACCAGCAAATATATAGATGAAGGTGACAGCGGCTATAAGAAATCGAATCATTACACTTGTTCTGCTGCTGTGGGCTGAGTGACTTGTTCTTGGCACAGAACTTGGACATCAGAGCATGCAAGTTTCCAAAGGCCCCCGGGCCCAAGGCCTCCTGAGGTCTCAGGCACAACGCCATTCTCACCCCCTGGCCTCAAACACGTGAAGCCGACATCCCCCAAGAGAGTGCATGTGCTTTGGAAAACAAAAATTATTTAGAAGGATTCTCAACCCCCTGTTTTGGAGTCTCTGTAACAGCTGAGTGCAGGCAAATTTGTTAAGGGAGAAAAGAAAGAAGGAAGGAAAGAAAGAAGAGAGAGAGAAAGAGAAAAAAGGAAAGAAAAGCGAAACATTCACAAATTACATTTGTGAATGTAAAACAAACGTTTAAATAAAATAGCCAATTTCCTTGTAAAACCTCAGTCGGGCAAGTTTTCTGTTTGCTGGACTTTAATTGGATTTTGAAGGAAAGGGAATCCCCAAACCACATACTAAGAATATTTTGCTGCCTGCTGCTTTCTCTGGCAGGATCTTCCTGGTTTGTGGAGAGAGGGCTGGTCTGACATTGGATGCTGCTGGGAGCTGGGTGAGAGTTTCAGTGTGATGACCGTCACTGGGGGAAGGTCCCAGGGTTTGGAAGCACTGCTGGGCACCTGGACACAGTCCTCCTGCTGCTCTAGCATTCACTATCCCCAGAACATGTTGGCCCCCTGGGTCTCAAGCCACAGCAAAGCTGGTTGCACATGGACCCCAAACAGAGTGTCAGGGACACTGACCACAGACTTCCAGGAGCTCAGCTGTAGCCGACACACTCCTGGCTGCCTGGGGCCCCTGGTTCTCTGATCAGGAGTCCGTGTTCTTCCCAGCTCAGCTGTTCCCTTGATGCTACCTTTATGTGTGTCAGTTGCTCAGTCGTATCTGACTCTTTGGAACTCCATGGGCTGTAGCCTGCCAGGCTTCTCTGTCCATGGAACTTCCCAGGCAAGAATACTGGAGTGGTTTGCCATTCCTTCTCCAGGGAATCTTCCCGACCCAGGGGTCGAACCTGAGTCTCCTGCACTGGCAGGTGGATTCTTTACCCGCTGAGCCACCCAGGAAGCCCCCTTTGCTTCTACCTTTATTGAAATCCTAGCCATTATTCGAATCCAGTGCAGTCTGACCATCTTGGTTGGCTCCGGCTGCTCTAACAAAACACCACAAGCGTTTATTCTCACAGTCCTGGAGGCTGTTCAGTGTGCTGGTGGAGTCGGTTCCTGGGGAGACTGGATTCCTGGCTAAAGATGGCCCCGTCTCACGGTGTCCCCGTGTGGCACAGAGAGAGAGAGAGAGAGAGAGAGAGAGCTCTGCTCGCTTCCTCTTTTAATCAGGATGCTAATCCCATCCTGGGGCTCTGCTTTCATGACCTCATCTGATCTAATCATCCCCAAAGGCCCATCTCCAAATGCCATCATGTTGGGTATTGACGCTTCAGCAGAGGAATTTTGGGCACGTGACCTTTCAGTCCACAAAGCCTACCACGTCCCTAAACCTGTTGCTACTGCCGTAGCCTCACCATGCTCCCCGTCCTGGGCTTCCCCTTGTCCTCACTTGGGGACGCACAAGACACTTGCTGGGAACTGTTGAGGTCTGCCCTCCAGCGATCCTAGCTGATGCCACTTGGTCCCTCCACCCAGAGGAGTGTCCCTCAGGCACCTCAAGGTCAGGAGGTACTAGGTGGACTCCCACCGCCCTCCCCCCCAAGAGATGCTCCTTTGCTCTTCTTTGAAATCCCAGGGGTGCAGGGTAGCTGTCCATCCACATTCTCCTTCTGCATTGGCGCCAACCCATCTCTGGGTTCTGCCATGGTGGGCTCTCCACACCTACGATGCTGTCTGCTTTCCTCCCTGTTTCCTCTGAAACTACTCTCCTCCAGTGGATGGTCTCTAAGCTGTATCTTGGAGGAGACACTTAACCATCAGCTCTTGGGGCTTCTGATCTTGCCCCTCCAATAAGCTTCCAAGTTGCTTCTGAACTGTTCTCTCCGGAGCAGGAATCCGAAGACACTCGTGTACTTGAGTCCGTTGCTGACTCCCCAGGGCTCCCAGGAAGAAGCAGGACGTCAGACCACTTGTGATTTGGCATGGTCTGCTCACCCTTCCTGTGTATTTCTCAGCATCGCTTGCATTGTAATCTGTGGGCTGAACAGGGTACACGCCAGTTTCTGGACTCTGACAGGCTCCCTGCAGTTTCAGGATCTTCGTTCAGGCCCATCCTTGATTTAGTACGTCCTCTTTCCCCAAGGCCTCCTCCTTAGACGCTTGTCTACTTTCACACATTCTCTCTATTGTCCAGAATAGGCATGAGCAAATGGGAGACACTCCAAATATATTTAAGAAATCAATAAAATAAACTCGACACATAGACATTCATATGAATGCTGTGCTCAACATAGCATTTCCTCTAGGACACAAACAAAAAAATTATTTTGTAAAGAATTAAACACCTGGTTTCAACCTGCTTAGAATAACAACTTCTAAGAGTCTGTCTGTCTGCCTCTCTATCTCTCTTTCTGTATTTGTGACTCTCTCTTTCTCTCAGTGGGATTATCTAGCATGGGTATCCACACTTATTCTATAAAGGGTTTCCAGTATGTATTGATTATAGAAATAAAATTTATTACTGAAGGATGAAAATTTTCTAGCACTAAAGAAAGGTATGAATGGGCCTTGGCCTCAAAATATTTTCACTTATTTTTAAGGTTTGCTTTTCTATTTACTGAGCACGTCTCTATTGAGCACGTGTTGTATGCCCAGCTCTGTGCTAGGGGTTGGGACTCCAAGAAGGAATAAGACAGAACCCTTGCTCTATGTGGGCTTTGCTGAAAAGACGTGTGGTGTGCCAGCTGGTGCCCTGTTGCTTCCCAGAAAGGAAGCCTCTCCTCAGATCAGAGGAGGAAGAAGGAGCTACTGGGGGCAGGGGTCTCAGGAAGAATACCCCAGGTCCACATGGAGGCTGGGAGCTTTCTCAGAACACAGGTGAAGTGAAATGAAGTGAAGTTGTTCAGTCATGTCCGACTCTGCTACCCCATGGGATGTAGTCTGCCAGGCTCCTTTGTCCATGAAATTTTCCAGGCAAGGATACTGGAGTGGGTTGTCATTTTCTTCAGTGATGAACATCAAGTAGGATGTGTAATATCTATCTATCTACATAATTATTTTCTAGCTTTGATCCATCATCTATTTATCCATCTATGACAACTCTCCTTTGTCTATGGTTCACTTTATTCTCTTGGTACACAGCATGCATCCTTTCATCTCTCTCTAGCTCGATCACATGCTTTTTAATACTTACATAATATTCAGCTTAATGATGACACTACAATTTATCTAACCATTCCCTTGTGGATGAGATGGCTGGATAACATCGCCAAGTCAGTGGACATAAAGTTGGACAAACTCCAGGAGATAGGGAGGGACAGGGAAGCCTGGGATCCATGGGGCCACAAAGGGTCGGACACGACTTAGTGACTGAACAATAACTATGGATAGAAACTTGGTTGTTCCCAGATTTTAACCAGAATATGCCATTCTATTTTATAAACCTATCATAGTTCATTGGGCTTCGCAGGTGGCTCAGTGGTAAAGAATCCACCTGCAATGCAGGAGACCTGGGTTCGTTCCCTGGATCGGGAAATCCCCTGGAGAAGGGAACAGCTACCCACTCCAGTATTCTTGCTTGGAGAATTCCGTGGAGAGAGGGGCATGGTGGGCTACAGTCCATGGGGGTGCAAAGAGCTGGACACAACTTAACAGCTAATGCTTTCACTTCACTTTTCAATATTCAATTTATTGATGACACTGCAATTTATTTATCCATTGCCCTTGGATGGAAGCTTGGTTGTTTCCAGATTTTAATGGGAATATGGCTTTCCATTGTATAGACTTCTCATATATTAAACTCTTATGGGTAGATAATTAGACTGTAGTTGCTTTCCTATTGAAAAGAGTACGCAAGCCATTCTCCTGTACATGTATCTTAATTATGCTTCTATTTTCTGATAGAATCACAAAAGTGAGCTTGTGCGGTCAAAGGGTAGGCAAACGTCATCTTTTATCAGATGATGCCAAGTCATCCTCCAGAAGTTTGGATCATTTGGTTGTTCCTGCCAGACATTGTCAAGATGCAGACTTCATTACAACCTCAATATCAATTGGTGCCAGCAAGACATAACATCTAAAAATTGTATTCAGAAAAATGTGTATTTTTATTATTATTTACTTCCATATTCCTTTAATCACAGTGGCTGAGCATCTTGTCACAGTTTTGTTTACCATTTGTACTTCTTCTCACCTACACATATTCTTTATTCTTTTGAGATTTATTTTCTTTTGATCTGTTGGATATATCTGAGCACGGGATATTAATGATTAGTTGCAAATGTTTCCCCTCCCCAGTATGTCACAATTTCTTTTAATTTTGTTTAGTCTGGTTTTTTTTGGAAAAAAGTTTATAATATTTTGTTGCCAAATATGTCATTTTGTCCATTGTTTCATGTTGTTTACTCTTGCTGCAAGATTACAAAAATGTTCTCACATATTTTCTTCCGAAACTCTTTTGATTTTAACTTTTTATCTTTAGGTTTCGATTTAGCAGAAATTTGTTTTCGTTTGTGGCATAAAGTAGGAATCTTTATTTTATGTTTTTTTCCACCCAAGTAAGTGATTGTTCTTTAAGCACTTAAAAAAAAAAAAAACCCTCTCCACACTAATTTGAAATGCCACATTTATCATAGAGTACAAGTGCATGTGAACTTAAATATGTTTCTGAGATCTTTTGGCCCCACTGGTGGATTTGTGGACTGTTATGTTTTCATCATCTAAACTCTTCTCTTTCCAAGCTGGAAGGCTTGTCAACCCCCAAAGATACTGGGGGACAGAAAGGATGCATCAAACTCTTCTATTCTCCAGAAATCAGAGCAAACTGTAGGACATAGTGCCTTTGTTATGAGAAATGTAAATTTTCACGCAATCTGGAGGAAATCTTTATACTAATTAACTAAAACACAAGGCTACAAAACCACTCTTGATGTTGCAGAAAGGTCTCCCAGAATTTAAAGCCGCGTAGTGTTCCTCATTTGTATTCCTCGTTGCAGAGGATGTAGGAGGGCATCCTTTTAGAGCTGGAAGAGGTCAGCCTCGCGATGCTTTGCTTCATCCTCTGGCTTCTCCTCCTTCCCACTTCCGTCCCAGAGAAGAGAGTGCCCGCCTTGGGAAGGAGAGCCGTTCTGTCCCGCTACACCCTCAGATGTGAAAGGGCAGTGGGAACCGTCACATTCTCCCAGCAGGAGCGGGGAGACTGGAGCGTAGGTGTAAATCTCAGGAAGCTGATTGCTGGAACCCAAGAGCTCTACCTTGTAAATAATTCACTTCGGAGCAGGAAATCTGCATATGAGGATGAAATGTCATTTATAACTCATAGGATATCGGCTTGGCTGGGAACAACTTCCCAATCTCTTCAACTCATTAAGCGCTGCTAAGAAGGGGGGATATAGATGGTGTGGTATAAACCCCCCGCCGTAAGCCCGGGACCGGTGCGGGCTAGTTAGCAATGCTCAGACTGGAAAGGAAACTCGAGGGTGTGCCTGCAGAACTGCTCAGCTCTCCGCACATCCAGCTGCTGCCGGGGAGCTGGCGGTCCCCGCACCCCCACGGCTTCCCAGCCCTGCCAGCGACCGCCCCGCACGGACCACAGGAAGGCTGGCTGAGGCGTGTGCTCCGGACGCGGAGTGCGCTCGCTGGCTGCAAAGAGAATATATAATGTTCCAATTAAGCACTTAGCTCCTTGAGATTCTGGAATCTCACTTAGATGACTTGTGGAGAAACAAGAGGGTCTTTGTAATGAGCTCCTTTCCTCTCTTTATTAAATATTGATTGAATATGGAAGAAATTCATTTTCCCATGGAGTCGAAGTCTTATACCTGGGGTGTTTGGGAGGGAGGCTTTTATTTTTTCATTTGCTTGTGTGCTTCCCTTTTGATCCAAAGACTCTGAGCATCTCCAGAGCAGGAGAAACAGGGACGGGTTCTCCTGGGTCCTGACCACTGGTACCTGAAACAGGCCTCTCAAGTCATTGGGTTGTTTCTTGAGTGAAGCAGGATGTATCAGAAAAGCACAGCAAGCCTATACTGGAAGGAAGGAGGACATACTTTATCTAAGAAACAAAAAATTAATATGTCCCTCCCCCCAATTTGTATATAAACCTCTGAAAACATTGCAGCCAACTCCACACCTATCTGACACACAGACCTTAATTAAGCAAGGCCGAAATCAGTCCAGAAATAAACTCAGACAAGGGTTGCCGTTTCTCGGCCTTCTTCCCAAGAGACGTGTTTACTAAAGGACCAGGAGGGACTCATTATGAAATGGTTTACCTATTAGAAGGTCCCATGTCACAGGCTCTAAGAGGCAATTAGAGTTCTGCAGGCCCTCGCGGTGATGGCCCGGCCCTTCTCAAGGAGGACCACTTGGAAGGAGGACCCTGCAGGCTCCGAGGGCCGTCTGTCCACTGTGTGGTCGATGCCGCATCGTGGGTGCATGCTGATTTCTTCTGGCCCAGTTTCCTTTTCACAAAATAATTTGATCACTATTCAGTATCGTTGCCCTTCTGGCTGCCACCTGACGGCTTGAGGGGTCTTCTAGAACAGTTTTCTGAAATCACTGTTATCCTTCACAGCATATTGAATGATAAGCAGATGCTACATTTATCCCTTACTTTTTCTCCATCTCCAGGGACCCCTTGTGTCCTATTTTGATTCCTCAGCAACAACTGTGTGGAAAAGAACCAAAATGTGAAGAAACTCGAATATACGGTTCATTTTCAAAAGTAAAAAAAAGAAGATAATTACAGTTATTATTTACATCTGGTTTTTAAGCTTCATGGTATAGGCAAATCTGTTCAAAAATAATAGGTTTATATATTTAAGGTCACAAGTAAAGAAGTAAAAATAGGATCTTTTTTTTTATTGAGTTATAAAATAACTTGAGAAAAAGGTAATGCTTCTAAAGTAATTCTGAGCCCTAACATGCGGGATTTTTAAGCATCTGAGTAAATGGAAAGCAGATTCACAGAGAATTCTGGGACACAGAAACCCCTGTTCCTCTGAGGGCACTAGATTGAATTGTCTCTCAGGCTTCTCACACCTTGAAAATGCAAGTCAGAGTCTAAGTGAGTTATCAGAGATAACTGTGATCGGTGGGGCTTTCGTGTTCCAAAGCCCCACTGAAACTCAGTATATAGATCACTGACTGAATTTTTCAGGTTTCAAGAATATGTTTGACAATGTGCCAAGAAAACTTTCTCAAATCATACCATATGTCATTGGTTTCG
Source organism: Bos grunniens (assembly GCF_055505025.1). Taxonomy (NCBI): domain Eukaryota; kingdom Metazoa; phylum Chordata; class Mammalia; order Artiodactyla; family Bovidae; genus Bos; species Bos grunniens. The sequence goes on along the minus strand of NC_141188.1, from coordinate 4,864,923 downwards.
CAGAAGTTACACCTCACATCCAATAAGTCGTATGCATTTATCCTCAATTTCACAGTCTCCCAAGAAAGCATATTGAATAATAATTGGCTGAAAGATCATAAACAAAAACATTCCATCAATGGAAATTAAGCTAGTCTGGGAGATGGTGATCAGACTAACAGGGCCCTGGAGTGTTGGCTTTCTTACTCCTCAGAAAGAAAAAAGAGGCTCAGCAAATAAGACATGTGACCCCCAAAACAGTGATACCAACCAATTCTCTGATTAAAGAATTTGTAATTACATTTTCAAGAAGTGGAAAAGTGAAAGAGAAAGACTTCCTTACAAGGGACTGACGAATGAGAAAAGTAGCTAACTTGGGGTTTTATTCTTCCTGCGGCTGATGGTTCTGCTGCTGCTCCTGCTAAGTCGCTTCAGTCGTGTCCGACTCTGTGTGACTCCATAGACGGCAGCCCACCAGGCTCCGCCATGCCTGGGATTCTCCAGGCAAGAACCCTGGAGTGGGTTGCTGTTTCCTTCTCCAATGCATGAAAGTGAGAAGTGAAAGTGGAGTTGCTCAGTCGTGTCCAACTCTTCATGACCCCATGGACTGCAGCCTACCAGGCTCCTCTGTCTATGGGATTTTCCAGGCAAGAGAACTGGAGTGGGATGCCATTGCCTTCTCCAGCTGATGGTTCTGTCTGGTAGCAAATTGAGTGCAGAGGGAGAGACCTTTCTTTCATAGTATTAGGGGCACGGAGCTATGGAATAGAGAACTCAGAATTGAGCTGATGTGTCAACCGTTTTGGAGTCATTTTCTCTCCTGGTATCCATCTATGTGCCGTAATAGGTCTAGACACCACTGAAGAATTTGCAGTGGGGCTTCTTATAAGCTGAAAGTGGTCCTTCTTAGACCTTAGTCATTTCATAACTGGAGTGATTGTGGGGGAAACTGGACCAGCCTCACCGCAGGACTGAAATATTAACAGGATGTGCCGTGAGAAGTAGCCATTCTTCTGTTTCAAAGACTGAGCTACTATTTGCATTTTAATAGTCTACTTGCTAATCAGTCTCCAGCCTTGAGACAGTCAAGGCAAAAGGAGAAAGATGGGATTTCTTAATACTGCTAACATCTTTATTCTTGTTATAAAAAGGTGGATTTAATTATTGTTGAAATATATGTATTGCATCTTAACTGTTAAAATGGTAGCTTACATCAAAAAAAAAATCCAAATTGTCTTCAGCATACAACTTTGGTAATTAGAGAGCTACTATGTGTATTATTTACAGATGAGTTAGAATCTTTAAATAATCAGATCTCAAAAAAATACATTTATTTATGTTTTACTTACATCTGTACCATTGGCTGAAATCATGTCTTAATACTACAAAATGGTCATCAAGAAGCAATTGCAGGGTGGAAACCTAGAGATTTCTTCTAGGCTGAGAGGCGGGTGATTAAATCAACTCTGGAGTATTGACCCCAGATTGTCCCTCTCTTTACATATGCACTTCCCAGGCATTTGAAGCAAGGGCTTGTTTGGGGTTATTATTCAGGCATTGATATAAATAAAAGCAAGTTAGAGATGACAGAGCAGAGAGAAATACTGGAAGCTGCCCCAGACCCTAATTCAGGATCCTCCAGGTACAGAATCCTTGTGCCCCGCCTGCATCAGTTAAGACCACTTTTCATGAAACCCACCTTGACTGGCTGTGGGAGGAAAGGACTTCAACGGGAAAACGGAAAGAAACCCAGTGAGCCTTCCTTAAAGTGGAGCCTGAAGGCAGGGACTGTTTTCTCAAAGTCAGGATTTCACAGTGTGTGAAATGTAGGGAGATGCTGGGCTCCCCTGCAGAACCTGAACTCAGAGCTTCTTTTGCTCCATTTGGGTTGACCACGAAGCACTTTTTTCCCCTATAAATCAGGGCTCTGGGTTCTACATTCCCTGGCAAGGCTTTGCATTATCTGAATATTTAATACCCAATTTTTAAAATCAAATGGGATCAAGCTGAGACAGACAATTTAGAAAACACCTAGATATTTCCTCAAAATGTTAAACACAGAGTTAGCCTTTAACCTAGCAATTCCACTCCTAGGCATACACCCGGCAGGAATGAAGCATGTGTCCATACACAGATTTGCTCATGAAGTCCACGGCAGCATGATTCACAAGCACCAAAAGGAGGAAACAAGCCCAATGTCTGTTCGCTGATGAAAGAGCAAGCAGAATACTGTGTATTCACGCAGTGAAATGTTACTTGGCCATAAAGAGGATCGCAGTCCTCACACAGGCTGCAACATGGTCGATCTTTGGAACATCATGCTAAGTGAAGGAGGGTGATCACAAAAGAACACATTTATATGAAGGGTCTTGACTAGATAAAGCTACAGAAACAGAAAGCAGCTGAGCTATACCTAGGGGCTGGAGGAGAAGGGGTAGTGTGAACAGGTACAGGTTTTCTTCACGTAGTGATGATAAGATTCTAAAATTAGACATGGTGCTGGTTGCACAACTCTGTGAATGTAGTAAAAACCACTGAATTGAGTACTCTAAAGGTGAATCTTATGGTGTGTAAATTATATCTCAGTCTGTTACAAAGAAAATAATTTGACCCTTCGTTTATTGAGCTAGGACTTGAGAATTTTTAAAACTGTGTGCTTCCTAATTGAGCTCAAGAAGTTCTGCTGTGAGATCAGTTATAAAAATTAAAATGCTCCATTTTTCTTAAAATCCTCCCCCCAAGAGTATAATATCTCTCCCTTCCCCGTGGGACTTCTCAGAGCCTTTATTGCATATCTGTACACTTTGTGAACATCCAAGGTTGCCATGGTTTCCAAATGCAACTGTCCACTGGACCGCTTTCATCTTAGAGACTTTGGTGAGGATCTCTGGTGGCATTCGTGTTCTAGAGGAAGCAGTGAGAGGAATGCTCTCTTGCTTGACCTCAAGAGTGAGGAAAACGCTTCACTGATTTAGATGGAATGAGAGAAACCGTTGGAAATAGAGCTGAAGATAACCACGGCTTCAATCAGGGTAAAAGCCGTGGAAGAGCCCGAGGACAGGGCAGCCCGCCAGCAGCCGCCTCTGAGTGAGGGTCGTGCTGGGCTCGTCCACAGTCCAGGTCCCGGGTCTTCCCGATGGTTCGGGGAGGCCAGCGTGGGCCCACCGCCACCTCTGAGCAAAGATGACGGGGGAAGCGCTTTGCTGAAAGCTCAGCAGCAAGAAAGTGGCAGGCGGGGGTCTGAACGCCCCCATGAAGCAAAAGCTCGCCCCCAGAAAACGTGGGGTGAACAGCACCCCTGAACAGCCTGTTCTCTTGAGCAGCCCAGTTCAAGAGAAAACAGTGAACTGATAACAAACAAGCTATGCTGTGTTCACCCCTGTCCTCCAAGCTGACCTTTGATTGGTCCTTCCACCTTGAGAAATGAAATTAACCCGTAATCTATGAAGTTCAAGGATGCGGGAGAGATAGAAATCCAGCTTCTTTCCACTAAATGATCTTAATCAACAAAGAAACATTCATTTTAAGGGTAGGTTTTTGGCACAGACTGACTTGTCAATTGCTGCCTAGAACTATTTTCCTTTTTAGTTTTTAAATCTATTACTCAGATTGAGGCTGTTCTCTGCAACGGATGGCTCCAAGAGAAAGGCTTTTCTATCTCTCCTTCATTCAATAACGGACAGTGAAGATTATTCATTGTTGTAAAGGGAGATTTTACCTATTCAGCTATGGATACTTCTGTGAACAATCAATCAGATGTATTTTCTCATTAACCAAGCAAACCTATGTCATAGTATTTATCCACTGATGCTTCACAAGTAAGCAGCAAATACAATCAACTAGATTCCTATCCATAACAAAATTTTCTTAAGGGTGCCTATGTCAGCACTAAAGATGGGAATTTTCTTTCTTTTTCTGGCCCCAATAGTCACAAATGATCTTGTTCTTAAACATACAGGCTGAAGCAATACTTTTCTTTTTTTTTAATGTGTATCAGAACCCATGGCTCTATCTAGATACAAGTTAGATGAATGATGTACAGTTTATTTAACTAACCTGGAGCAGGGCAGTTCCCTCCAGTAGTTAAATGGTATGGCTGGAATTCAGTACTCAGGAGTTTCATGATGACCATAGCCTCACATGGAGTGGAGAATAAAGCTTCCATTCAAGAGGACTGCTAAAATCTCTAAAAGTTCTGGAAGAGTCTCATACATTTATCATCTTATCTGCATAATGTCTTGATCTTTCTAGGTCCTATACATAGTAACGGAGTTATTATGATTGTGAAAAGTGATTCACTGTCAATCACAGCACAAAAATGACATGCATTTCCAAGGTGTAAGGATTGGGTTATAAGATACTTTATTGACCTCCTATCTATGCAGTATGAAGGTGAGACAGTGGCTTAGAATGCTATTTGGGAAAGTATGCTGTGCACGAGATGGTGCTTCTAGGAGGGATCAGTCGATATTACACAGAGGAGGAGATGTGTAGTTTAAGTATGAGTTGAACATGGTTCACCATCTTTCTTTATTGCAGGACTTCTCGGAGCCTTTAATCTGCTGTTATGTATTAACTCCCGAGAGATACACACTGCATGCAGAGTTTCCTAAACACAGCTGGAAGCCTTCTTCCTCTCACCTTTCCCCTTGAACCCCCACCTCCCACTTCTTGCCCTTCCCCCCAACACAGGGCAGTTCATGAGACCAGAGTCTGATTCGATAGAGTTTGGAAAACGTTGGTTGTGACTTTATTCCAATATTTTCTCATGAAGGTGGAGTGAGCATGAAGAGCTGGTGGTCAACCTTTTTCTTCCCCATTTTAAATGAAGGATGCGCTTCCTAAGAGTCCAGGGTCTGATCTCGGGTTGGCCACTCACTGATCATGTCTCCTTGACTGAGTCGGCCCCTCTGGGTCCCAGATTCCTTTTCGGTCCTGAGTATTCTTGGAAACAAAGGTTACATAAGGAATGTTCAGGGAAGGGCTCTGTATGGAAGTCTGAGCTGTACATCAGAGTGAAGTCTTCCCAGCACTTCCACTGGGCAGTGTTCAGGCTGAGCACACAGTATTGCTTGGAGACATTGCTGCCAAAGGCATTGCTCAGGTTGGGGTATTGAAGTGGAGAAGCATCGCTTTCAGCCTTAACATTCCAAGAGGAAGGAGCTGAGTTTTAGGGGACAGAGCCTTCTCATGGCAAAGACATGATGCAGAGAAGAGCTAAACCACAGTTATTGTTGAAGCATCTGCTCAGGTGCTCTGCGTTGCAACACTCACCTTCTACCATTGCAGACAAGCCTGCCATGGATCAGGCTATCTTTGGTCACGTGGCAACGAGTCCAGGTATAGCATCTCTCACTGTGAGAGAGGAGGAGTGAATAACTGTGAGTGATAATACGAACTTGCACACCCAGCCTGACAAACATCTTCCTGGAACCTGCCACCCACATTGCTGAAATCCATTGCCAGCTCCTTTTGAATTCCCTTCCTCTATGTATCAGAGATGTCCTTCTGAAGACCACGTTTATCCACAAAGTCCATGCAGAAATGTTTGAACTCATCATACACCCAAATACTATCTATAAATGTGAGATACTAAATTTTCAGTAAATGAAATCTTTTAGATGCATTAACACCTAGCAAGAACTTAAAGATCTGATCAGAGACATGATCTTTGAACCAATGAACACTGGTCAAAAGGAAAAAAGTCTCAATTTTACTGCCTGGGTTGTGACGGGAAGGAATTCCTTCTAGTTCTCATCTGGTACTGGCTGTACAGTGCCATTAATAATGGGTGTCTATGCTGTATGATCCATGAAGTGATGGGAATTATCCTTACCCCACAAACATCTTCCTACTGGCTGCACTGAACTTTACCATTATATGATTTATTAGTAAGTGTTGTTTTTCCTGCCAACATTCTGTGGTTTAACAGCCCACCTGAGTGTGAATTAGTTTATCAACTGACTTTCTTATTGAAAAGATAGATGAGGCTGCATGGAAATGCTTAGCACGTGGGTAAGAAGCAGCTGATGAAAACAGCAGAAAGGCCCAGAAGATGAACTCCCTTGCCTTCGAAACTTAGCTCAGACTTGATCATTCACTTAATTCAATAGGTTCCCAAGCTGCCGATGGGAGAAAAATCTCTCCATCAGCAAGTTAACCTCAAACTTGAAAAAAAAAAGACGGAAGAAATAGAGTATGAGCAGGAGATAAACGTGGATGGTCTGTGTACCTGCGAATTCCTTGAGGTGAGGGATGCCGCCTCGTGCGTCTTGGTTCCTCCTGCCTCCCGTGGCACCCGGCACAGACAAGGTGCGGAGAGATGCTGCCGGAGCCCAGCACCGCTTCTGCTGGTTCCCACAGAGCCCACTTCCACCTTCGCACAGAGCCTGGAGACTAAACCAGTGAACACCAGCCAAGGGCTAATTCCCGAACCATCGTGGCCCACCTATCTTTGACTCACTCAGATGTTGACCATGACATTTGTAAAGTGTCACAGGGACTTCAAATCCACTTACGACCATCATTTATAAAATGCATAAAACCAGCTTTTGAAACCTTCGAGGAGGACGTTTTGCCTGGGGCCGGAGCACTTCAAGGCCCTTTCCTTCAAGATGTTGAGAAGAAAATCGGTGGAGAACAAGAGAGAGGAAGCGGGTGGTGGCCACCTGCTGTGGTCCTGTCCTTTGCATCGTCAGAAGTGTTGGGCGTGAAGCCCCGCAGGACAGGAGGGCTGGGGAAAGCCTGCTTGCTTTGCAGGTAATGGGATAGAGGAGGACTTTCCAGAAAGTTTGTCTCAGGACCTCAAGCTTACTGATTGTGACTAGCCATAAGTTTCCCTTCCAGAAACTATTGATCACCACACTGCCTCTGCAGAAGGAATGTCCATACAATGGAGTCTGTGGCCAGCACAGGGGCTATTCTTCTGCACATGCAAACGAATGAGTGTAGACATGTATACCTGTGAAATATTTGTTATTAAACGAACAGTGAACATGTGCATTGAACCCAAGCTGGTAGCTCCATAGCTCAGGGTTGTAGCTCCAGAGCACAGGAATGAGTGGCCCGGTCTTGCCCTCAGCAAGTTTCCCTGTCGAGTTGGGAGACAAGACACCTTCCCGCCTTCCCCAGAGACAAGAGGAACTAGGGCCAGGAAGGGGGTGGCATCCTCAGAGCCTCGTGCAGGGACAGGGAGGGGCCGGCAGGTTCTCGGTGGTTGCTCAAAGAAGCTCACAGATGCAGAATATCTTGGGTTCTGGCTGTCTCTGAGCATCATAAAGCTCATAATAATAACTAAAAATCAGCCCTTAATTTCCCATAGGTCCTCAGACTCCCAGCTGCTAAACGGTGGTGGTGGTGTTGGTGGTGGGGAAGGTGGGAGGGGATAGGCCAGCTCCAAAGAGGGAGGGGGCCCCAGTGACGACAGAGACCAATGCTGAGAAAGAACCAGGGCGCTTTCAGGCAAGGAGGCTCTCTGGAGAGAAAACGAAGTCTTAACTTTTCATGAAGATGATGTGCAAACCGGATCATTCCGATATGAAAACATGGTCAATCCTTGGTGGATAAAATGAGAGCAACTTAAAAATCACAATCAGGAGCACACAAAAATAGAGGATGTAATTTTGTTGTTGTTGTTTTCCAAAGAGCTGTGGGCAGTGGTGGCTTTTTCCACCTCTTTCTGCACTTCTGCCGTCCCGGGACAGAACATGTGATGGTCCAGGGACGGAGCAAAGGTGTCAACCTGACTCCAGCCCATGACCTTTGGCAGTTGATCCAATTGAGGTCTCTGTGTCTCAGTCTTCTTTCCTGAAAAATGGGCAGGATTTCGGGGAGGTGCAAGAGAGGGGATAAGATGAGAACTTGCATTGTAAGATAATCTGCAGTATTCACCTGGAAAATAGTGCTTGCAGGAGAACCTCTTAGAGGTTCTTTAAGCATGGTTCTCTCTGGAAAGACTTCCCTGGTGGCTCAGATGGTAAAGCATCTGCCTAAAATGCGGGAGACCCGGGTTCAATCCCTGGGTTGGGAAGATCTCCTGCAAAAGGAAATGGCTACCCACTCTAGTATTCTTGCCTGGAAAACCCCATGGATAGAGAAACCTGGTAGGCTACAGTTCGTGGGGTCACAAAGAGTCGGACATGACTGAGCGACTTCACTTCTTCTCTCTGGAAAAGCGTGGAAGATTGAGTTTTAATTTCAAACAGCGTTATGAATCAGGACCCAAAGGAAAACTCAAGGCCAAAGTAGAGTTCATGTATAGAGTTCAGTAGATTTTTAGATATTTAATTTCAAACAATTTGAAATTGTCCTGAAGTAGTAGCCAGGCCATATTGAGTGCGCCTGCCTAAAGCTCTTTTTGAGAATTTAAACCGCGCAGTGTGTTAGGCCAGGCCTGTCCTCCAGCCAGAAGAAGTGCTAACACCACATTGGCAAGAAGCAGCCCCCGATGATAGGAAGCAAAATGGATATCCCACCTTTCTGAGCGCCCTCCTGCCTCCCCCACCGGCCCCACTCCTCCCCCTTTCCTTGCAGGTGTGACATCTGGATCCCTGAGATGCTCCTGGGTCCAGGCTCTTCATGGAAGCACCTGTGAGTGCTGCAGGAGAGGGTAAGTCACGAGAGAAGCCATCCCCCGCCAGGAGCAGACAGGAGTGCGATCACTCCTCCAGCCCCCCTTGTGTTTAGGCTGGCACCCTAACCATCTGCAGGTGCTTAAAAATGCCATTCAGTGATTTTTATTGTCACACTACAATCTTCTTATGTCAGTGGGCTCCTCCCATACCTATTATACAGCACGAAAATGAACGATCCCACAATTTATGGGCCGAGTCACAGTGGGTGATTAATTATCAGTGGCCTTTCATTAGACTCTTAGTTAAATGAGCTCCTGTTTTCTCCATGCATCTTCTCCACTGAGAGATCGGTTCTTTCAAAGAAAATCCAGATTTTTCTGTGAACCTGCTTGATTGGGCAAGATTGTTGCTGTATTTAAGGATGAGTGATTCCCCAAGGCTTTTTTTTTTGTTATTTTTTTACTGAAGTATACTTGATTTACAATATTTCATTCATTTCTGCAATATAGCAAAATGATTCAGTTATACTCATATACACATTCTTTTTTGTATTTTTTCCATCATGGTTTATCCCAGGATATTAAATATAGTTCCCTGCGCTACACAGTAGGACCTTGTTCTTTGTCCATTCTATATGTAACAGTTTGCATCTACTAACCAACTTATTCTACTCATTTTTCATCTCTGAAAAATAAAGAAACAGACCTATTTACTCTCTTTATGGGCTTCCCTGGTGGCTCAGATGGTAAAGAACCTGCCTGCAATGCAGGTGACTCTGGTTTGATTGCTGGGCTGGGAGGATTTCCTGGAGAAGGGAATGGCAACCCACTTCAGTATTCTTGTCCAGAAAGGATCCATAAAGAGTCGGACATGACTGAGCAACTAGCATACATCTCCCTCTTGTTTCTTCTAATCTCTCACAGGCCCTGTACCCTTTTTTCGTTCTCATTTTTCAGTCCCCTGTTCTGCCCTAAATTGAGATTCTCACTTTGGCTCAATGGACACACGATTACTAGGGCCACTCTGCAGTCTCCTTGCCAAGTCACTACTTGTCCAGCTTCACCTGATGCCTGTTCCTAAATCACATCACAGTTATGCTCAGACGGCCCTGGGGCCTTCCCTGGTTACCACGGTGACATCCTAGATACCTGGTCCAGATCTGCTGTGTGGTTTGTCAGGCATTACTCACCTTCTCAGGACCTCCCTCTGGTCCCGAGAGGGGGATGTCTTTTCAGTGTTTCCTGTCATGAGCTCTTTGTTTACAAGAGCCTTCTACCTAGAACACCCAGCTCACCCCCCTGAGGCCAGGGCAAGCACACCTCCCCCTTCGAGAAGCATTCCTAAGTCTCTGAGGGCTCTTCCTCTGGGCTTCCGTCGGTCACTGAATTGGCCACCCTGGAGTCCATGCAGCAGCTTCCACCTGCCCTGCAGCTATGGGTCTTCCTAGATGCCTGGTCTTCTTTTCAACTCAAAGGCTATCTCATCAGGGGCCTTTTCATCTTAGTGTATGTTTCTGTCACTCACTGTGTGAACTTCCTTCACTGTGGTGAGTCCTGAGAGTTGATTTACTTCACCCTGCTGGAAGAAAGAACAGAAACTGTTCCAGAGATTGCCAGGCTCCCATGGGGGATGTTTTATGCACCCATTACTCTGCAAAAAATCCTTGTAAGTGTCTTCCCCTTATTTAGGTGAGACTCCAGTCTATGGATGAGAACTGGGAGGGTCACATGGGAGACCTTGAAAACATGACTTTTCTTCTTTGGGTATCATTTTTTGAGTAGTTTTGAAAAGTTTCCCCTGGAGAAGGAGACAGGGGTCTGGGGCTATCAAGGAGAAAAGGACAAACTTTTTTCTATATTGCTTAGTCTTAGCTTTTTCATACTGTTTATGGGGTTCTCAAGGCAAGAAGTTGGTGTTGGTGTTGGAGAAGACTCTTGGGAGTCCCTTGGATTGCAAGGACATCAAACTAGTCAATCCTAAAGGAAATTAGTCCTGCATGTTCATTGGAAGGACTGATGCTGAGGCTGAAACTCCCTCAAATACTTTGGCCACCTGATGTGAAGAACTGACTCACTGGAAAAGACCCTGACGCTGGGAAAGATTGAAGGCAGGAGAAGAGGACGACAGAGGATGAGATGGTTGGATGGAATCACCTACTCGATGGACATGAGTTTGCGTAAACTCCGGGAGTTGGTGATGGACAGGGAGGCCTGGAGTGCTGCAGTCCATGGGGTCGCAAAGAGTCGGACATGACTGAGGGACTGAACTGAACTTGTCTTAGTCAATATAACAATGTATCTTGCTCAAGGACATGTTTCTCCTTAACAAGAACCTTCTGACTAATCTTGTTATCTTAAGATGTATATTGCCGGAGTGGGTCTGGTAAGACCTTTCTATTGTTAGTTCTAATCTTGTTAATTCAAGATGTATGTTGTGGGAGTGGGTCTGGTGAAAGCATATAAGGCCTTGCTAAGACTAGTGAGTGGGGGCCCTCTCTGTCCCCCTCTGATGTCTATGTCAGAAGCTTCCTCTGTCCCTTTTTCACTGTAATAAAACGCTGCTACACACACACACACACACACACACACACAGAAAAGTTTCCCTGTATGTCTGTTTGGCTGCTTTCAGATATTGACCTAGGGTAAACCTTTGACAGCTTCTTTAAGAAGGAAAGGGAAATGTAAACTTGAGAATTCTGGTGGCTAAAATGTTTCTAAAATGCAAGATAATAAAATTAGCTCAAGCGCAATTATAAAAACCTTAAGTATTTGGCAGTTAAGTATAATTTGCATAATCCTGGAATAGAATATGTTTGTGATTTCAGGAAAAAACTCACAAGATCAGTGTTTATTGTTTTACTTTTTGATTGCTTCTGAAAAATTGTATTGGTATTGCTTTGTATGAATAGGTCTCCATGAGTAAATTATGATCAAAATTCAAAGCCATCATAAATTAAATGTGTTTTTTTCCTGCTTTGGTATACAAGACTTTCCATTAAGCTAGCCCCATATAATATACCTTGGATGTGTTCAAGAAAGCCCTGTAAATTATAGTAAGTATTTAAAATGGTAAGTAGACATTGGAAAAGGCCACATTAGGATTAATGAATGAAGGGGTTGATACTGAAAATGCACTTGTAAATAAATAACATGAAAAGTAAAGATGACATGTTGTTAGGTTAGAGTTACAAGTAGGGGATGACAATAAATTGCAGGGTGGCAACCGTGTTCATGGAACTTCAGTTTCTTTGTAGAAACCTTTCGAAGTCCCTTCTAGCGAAAACGTCCCAGTTTCATCCAGTCTGTGCTCAACCCTGAGCTTTTTCCTGCCCCTTCTCATGGGAAGGAACTGAGCTCCCTCTGCTACTCAGTCCGCTCCCTTCCCGCCAACGTTGGCTGAGTGATTCCTACCACAGCCGAGGACAACCAGCAGAGGGGCTGGCTTTGTGCTAGGAGATGGACTCTGTCCTCATCACCCCAAGACTCACTGTGATGGGGAAGGAAGCGGACCCAGGATGCACGCTGTTAGTGTTAGCTGCTCAGTCGTGTCCCATTCTTTGCGGCCCCAGGGACTGTAGCCCGCCAGGCTCCTTCTCTGTCCATGGGACTCTTCAGGCAAGAATACTGGAGTGGGTTGCCATGCCCTCCTCTAAGGGATCTTCCCAACCCAGGGACTGAATCTGAGTCTCCTGCATTGGCATACAGGGCATAGAGATATTATTTAAATATATGTACCTATTTCTCTAAACAGTAGGTTTGGGGCAGTGAATAGCACTTTGAGGAGAGAAGGAGAGGAGGACAGTATGTATTTGTACCATTATTTTAAAATTTGTGTGGCTTTGACAGAATAAAATGGAGACACTTGGATTTATTTTAAAGTTATGGCACCAAGGTTAGCATTCTCTTTAGACATATAAACTTGCAGCTAGCTAAAATGTGATTTTTTAAATTATCCACACATATACATGAATTTGCATATATGATGATGAAAGGAGAGAGGTTTTCTTTGGAGATGCTCATTTTCTCTAGTAGCCATGATGCATAGCTCCAATTATGTGATTTGCATACCTGTTCAATTTCTCATTTGCTGAAGAAGATAAAAGAGAAGAGAAATTGACACTGATAAGATCAAGATTGGATTTGGCAGTCCAGGACTTTAAAACAACATTTATAAATATGTTAAAGGAAAATGTGATTATAATAAGTGAACAGATCAGGAATCTCAGCAGAGAAATAAAAACTATAAAAATAAATGGAAATTGTAGAGTGGAAAAGTGCAATGCCTGAGATAAAAGCAGTGATGGAAGTAGAAAATCAGCAATAGATGCTACAAAGTGGATGAAAGTGAGATGAGAAGCAGATGTTTATACCTTCCAGAAATTATCTCCCACAAATGACTTATTAATTATAAATGACACAGTTCAGACCCATGGTGAATTCCATTTTATACAAGTGATCAAAGCCAACCTCACTGATACAGGGACAAAATGATGCTATGAGAAGGACATGGCCTTTCAGTGGAATTCTCGCCAAAATGGCATAACCTGAATCCAATTATAAGGAAACGTCAACACACTTGAATTCAGGGATGTCTATGGAGTAAGTAATCTATGTTCTTTAAAATCTTAAGATAAAGAAAGACAAAGCAACAGTTCCTGAAGAATGGAGCTGAAGTAACATAACATCTAAATGCATCATGAGATACTGGACTGGTTCCTGGCCTGAGGGTAAAGAATGTAAAGGACATTACTGGATAATTTACATGGTTTGAATACAGGCTATGGATTAGATAATAGTATTATTTCAGTTTTTTTTATTTTTATAATTATTCATATAAGAGAAAGTCTGTGTTCAGAATAACACATTCAAGTATTTAGGAGTAAAGGGGCTCAATGCTGACAAGCTACTCTCAAATGATTCAGAAAAAGTTTGCATCTCTTTACCTTTCACACAGGTCTGTTTCTCCTTCTGTCTTTATCTCTCTTCCTCTTGAATAATAACGCAAATGGAGCAAGCTGTAAGCTGGCAAATCTGGGTAAATAATATATGGGTTTTCCTTGTATTATTTTTGTAAATTCTCTGTAAGTCAACCACACACATATCAAAATAAAACATTACAGATAGTCATATATACATCTGTAATGATTTCATTTGAGCTGCCAAAGCCAGTGATTTCTAAATTTGTTCAGTTTTGAACCTGCTGCTTGGACATAGTTCAGCCCTTTATTTCTTGACAAGAGCAAGGGCCCAGGGTCCGCGCAGGAGCTCACCTGGTATGGTTACCACAGCATGGAGGGGCGCAGGGAGATTCAGAGAAGGTGAGAGCTGAGAGGGGAGGACTGAGAGGTGAGCTCTCCACATGCTCGAAGGTCATGGAAGCCGCTGGGCATTACGGGGAATGAGAGGAGAAGCCATCAGGGATTTCTGATGGAGGAATGGCATGATCTGTCTCAAGACTGGCTCCTTCTTCACAGCAGGGAGAAGGAAGATTGTCTGCAGTGGCCCAGGCCCAGATGTTGGTGGCCCGAAGCAGGACGGGGGCAATGGAGGAAATGGTTAGGCTCTCAGTGTGTTTGGAAAGAAGACCAAACAGGGTTTGCTGGTTGATCCCATGTGCGATGGGAGCTAAAGAGAGGAGCCCAGGTGGTAACGAAGAGTTTGGTCTGAAACTGGAAATGACCATTAACTGCAGGAGTGGGGACTGAGAGAGGAAAATGGAATGACCATTAACTGCAGGAGTGGGGACTGGGAGAGGGCCTTGGGAACTAGTCTGGATGCATTAAGCATGAGACTCCTGTTAACTAAGTATGTGGTGATATCAGGGTGATGGTCGCATTGAAGTCTGGAGTTCAGGACAGGCCTTCAGGCTGAAGATGTAAGTTGAGAGTCATCAATATGAAGATGAGTTTTAAAGATGTAAGGCTGTAGAGATGCGAATAGGGTCAAAGGTTGCACCCTGGACATGCCATCAGAGGGCCCAAGTCCCAATTACTGGCAGAGAGAGCCAAGGGAGTTTTGGAAGGACTGGGCGAAAAGTTCAAGGCTCTGGCTTCCTGAGCTGGTCTCCATCCTTAATGCAGGCACTCAGAGAAGAATCTCCTATCACAAGGATTCCCTTTAAATAGGTGGGAGGCAGAAGTAATGCGCTAATCCATTTCTTGGGCATTTCTAAACAGAGGTACATCTTAGGCATGTGGAAAACATTAGAGAGAGAGGGGAGTGGCGTTTGTGTTGTCAACAAGGAAACCCCTTAATTGCCCACAGTTTCCCAACAGGGCTTCCCCAGGGTTCACAGAGGCAAATGCTAGTTCTTAGAGGCCATAAGCTCAGTCCCCCAAGGATTCTCCACTTTGGAGAGTAAGTCCACGGTTTGCCAGGCTTTCAACTCTAGAACTTGCCTCTTTGAGAGACTAGATGTTGGCTCACAGGTTTCACACATGGATGCCCATCTGCAGAAGTTCACCCTTCTCCCTTGCCCTTCAAAAGGATGCAAATGCACAGATATAAGAAGCAGAGTGAGGTCTTGAGCATGTTAAGCTAAAAAATGCTTCCTGACTCTCTAAAGGCCCCGGTGCTAAACTTATCTTGCATTTAAGTAGATATTTGTGCTGAGTTATTAGGAAAAATGCACTAAATGTTTAGTTCACCTTCAGCATCACCTTCATTCTTTCCCCCATTGAACTATGTTAGTATTTATCTCCTTGGGAAGAGGAAAAGCTGGGCAAGGAGGAAAGAGACATTCAGGGCTGAGCACCGTGGCTTATTGATGGCACCGTGTCCGGAGCCTCAGAGAGGCCTTGCTCACATGCTAAATAAGAGAGGTAGTTGTGCTGGAGGTGATGCATTATCCCCAGGGCTCTGTCCAGCAGAAAGTTGACCTTGTATGGGCATCTACTGGCTACAGGCTGCAGGAGGGACTATACTGTGGTCCTTTTCTTCCATAACAACACTGCCCCAGCCACCCAACCCAGGACGAAACACAGTCTCAGCTCTATATTCTGATGATGATCTGTGGGTTTTGCTTTCATTTTTGGAACTTTCCCCTTGAACAATGACCTTTATTGATTTAGAGGAAGATTTTAGCTTCCTTGGTTCTTGCTGATGAGTCAAATTTTTCCTTTCAATTCCAAGGCCAGTGAGCTTTGATCTGTTGCAAGTGTTCTGACAACGTTGTCATCTTGTACAAATGCTTTGAACCTTGTGGGTCATTGGCCACAGGGAGCGCTGGAAGGAAATGGAGACACACTCCGTCATCCCTCTTCTGTCACTGGGGAACACCTTGCCCCAGACTCCGAGGTGAGCAGCATTGCCTCCAGAATAAGTGGCCCGTTTACTTTGATGAAAGTTCTACCGGAACTTCTTGGAAACCATTCTTCTGAGGGACTGATGGGGTTGGTGACAGCCTCAACATTGACAGAGCTCTTACATCAGGGTCATTTTTAAGGATGTTACTCACTCTTTCAGAGAGGTTATCACTGGTGTGCCTGTTGGTTAAACTTTCTACATATTTCGTGTACTTATCCTGAAGATTTATCCATCCAGAACACAAATCCCTTCACAGTTCTGTGCCTTTCTAAGTAATTCAGAGAGCGGCCTTGGCTAGAGACTCAGGTGAAATCATCATCCCCTCCAAGCTCTAGAATCTCAAGGTGGAATGAGCCAATAAGTGATAGGAGCAATTAGATGAGAGGTGGACTTGTGTAGCTCACTACATGCGGGGGCAGACTGGACCGGGGCAGAGGCCCAGGAGGACCAGGGTCCCAAGTCTCACCATTGCCAGCCACGCGCCTTCTCCAGCTCTGTCTCTGTCTCTCTTGTGTGTGTTTCCAATCTCAGGACGTTTTCTGGTCTCTGGTTTCTTTATAACCTTTGCTCCAAATTCCTTAAAATAGCAATCTTTCCTCTTTCTTCGTTGTTCAAAAGTGTTCAGCAGATAGTTCTAAAGGCATTCAAGTCACCACCATAAATCTTGAGTGGTTTTAGAAAGATATATAATACTCCTAAATGATGACAAATTTCCAGGAGATCAGTAAAACATCACTGAGTGATGTACCGCCGGGCCGTCGTGTCTGTGCAGCGGACCTGAGGGAGCATATTGAGCTGGCACAGTATTTTAGGAGTATCATCGGCCGTATCTTTTGTTTTTAATCTGCCAAAAATGCAACTCAAGAGGTTGGCCACACATAAAATTGGTCTGTTCTATACCAGGTCTGGCTGGGAAAAGCCCCAGGATTTTTGATTTGCCATCAGAACAAAAGGTTGGCCTGGGACCTGGTGTGTGTGTGTGTGTGTGTGTGTTGGAGGGGGTGGGGCTGGCAAGGGGAAGAAATCCAATATATGAGAACTGGATGATGGTGTCTCAGAATGGTTCCGAGCACTTAAAACAGTTATTTGGGGGAAGGAGGGACTGGATTTATTTCTAGAGTCTCTTCTGTACATTAACAAAAGCTGTGATTTTATTTTCTGAAGAAGAAGCCTTATTTATTTATTCAAAGTCTTTGTTGTTTTGTATTTCAGTATGGTTGATTTACAATGTTGTGTTAGTTTTAGGTATGCAGCAAAGCAATTCAGTTATGGATGGATCTATGCTTTCTCAGAGTCTTTTCCCATATAAGTTATTAAAGGATACTGAGTAGAGTTCCCTGTGCTGTAGTCCTTTTAGTTACATATCTTATATATAGTAGAATATATGTTGGACTTCCCAGGGGGTGCCAGTGGTAAAGAACCTGCCCTCCAGTGCAGGAGACCTAAGAGACACAGATTTGATCCCTGGGTTGGGAAGACGCCCAGGAGAAGGGAATGGCAACCCACTCCAGTATTTTTGCCTGGAGAATCCCATGGACAGAGGCACCTGGAGAGCTACAGTCCACAGGGTCGCAGAATCAGACTCGACTGAAGTGACTTAGCGTGCACATATACATAGAAGTGTATATGTTAATCCCGAATTCCTAATTTATCGCCCTCCTTCACCTTTCCCCCTTTGTGGTTTTAATCACTGAAAGAAAACAAAACAAAGCATGTACCTTCAGAGCTATGAAACACCCAGGCGGCAAGCCTTTTCTCTCCATCACCGGGGCCTTCGCGGGTGAGTACTGGTTTGGGAAGAAGGTGGACATGCTCACTGCAGTTGGTCACTCAACGGAGCAGCCACTGAAACTCCATCATGATAGGTGAGTGGTTAAAGTCCTGTATTTATCCGGCTTCCAGGGTTAAGTACAGAAAGGCCAGGAGAGGAGGGGGTGTCTTCTGACTGCAGCGATGGAGATGAAAAGGAGACTGTTTCCTCCCATCCACAGGGAGCTGGTGGGGCGTGCGTTCCTCATCACGAGACTGCACCTTGCCCAGCACATCTGGAAAAGCTGCTCTGGGGTGTGTGTTACACCCCACACAATCTCGCCCGGTCCTTCGGAAAGTCTTCTGGAATTCGGGAGCCTGGGAGATGTTGAAAGGTTCTGATCAGTGGTAGAGGCCTCCAGAATTAAGGATGGCGTGTATAAAACCACAGTTGCCTGGAGCATCTCCACACTTGCTCGCAGTGGGTGAGTTATCTGCTTTTGCAATTTGTCAACGGTTCTTCCATTGCCGTGGTGACCCCTGCACAAACAGGCCTCAGCCTACGAAACCACCGTCCAGAACAAATCCAGGAGGGAACTTGTGGGGAGTAAGTGATACCATATCCCTAAACGGAAAGGCAATCTTCTGGAAAGCCATGTCGGACAAGCTTCCCAGATCTCATGGTTTGCCCAGTGTACTCCTGAATGCAGCATCTGTGCAGTTAGAGATGTATACAAGTTTACAAGTTTGCTCCTCACTGATTATTTTATGTTCTTCAACAGACTGACTTGCCACAGGGAAAAACTGGGTTATTGTAATGACCCACTTCCCCAGAGTATGAGAGACACAACAGTGCATGTGCTTAGATGATGAGGAACTTGGGGAATCTAGCAAAGTCTCCAAGCAGGACCAGAAACGCATGGGTACCTGTCTAAGTGCCTGGTGGCGCAGGGTGGTGGTATAGGGCATAGGGATGGAATATGGTGAGGAGGGGTTTCTGAGAACGTGCATTTAAAGTGTCTCTTTTGTCAGAGATGATCACCGACTTCTAGAATATGATTCTGACTATGCAAACAAACAAATGTACCCGTATTTACCTACTAAAAATTTGGGATAAATTACCAATAAAATGTTCTATCGTGATCTTTTTGAGTGCTGGGAATATCAACAGTCATTTTCTTTTCTGTCTTTTCCCAACTTTCCTTAATGAATACAAAATCCTTTCACAATTGAAAGACAGCTTATATTCAAAAATCAAATTATCCTAGACCTCAAGACCTGGAAATACATTTCTTCTGATGAACTTTTAAATATTGTGTCTGATGTGTCTTTCAAATATTGGACGAGTTAACACATAGACAGTGCTTGCAGTGCTCATGCTAACTAACATCACATGCTCAGTGATGTTAGTAACTATTGTTATTGTGGTTATTATTGCACATAAATGATATGTAACTCAGAATCATAACAGCTAAAAATAAATAAAGTGTCTCAGGAGTCCTGGTTTAATGACAAATGACTCTGTTAAAAATCTTACTGTTAAATGTAGAAGAAGCAACCATCCAGCTTTTCCACCAGCTCCCCACTGTGATGGTTCCACCACCCTCTGCAGCACTGGTCTTGAGTCAGCATTTGGCCACCTCAAGACCCAGAGACTGGGAATGAATCTCTGATGTCTATCACCAGTTAGTCCATACTTTCCTAACATTACTTTGCTTTAAGTAGACATTAATAGGTTTCCCAGGTGGCGCAGTGATAAAGACTCTGCCTGCCAATGCAGCAGACACAAGAGACTTGGGTTAGATCCCTGGGTCAGGGGAATATCCCCTGGAGAAGGAAACAGCAACCCACTCCAGTATTCTGGCCTGGAGAATCCCATGGACAGAGGAGCCTGGCAGGCTGCAGTCCATGGGGTTGCAAAGAGTCAGACACGAGTGAGCACACATGCATGCGCAATGTTAATAAAATAATCACCAGAGGGGCTCATCCCTTCCAGAGGAATCAAGGCAGAGAAGGGAAGTGTGATGCACTCTAACTCTGCCGCCTGGGCTGCTTTGTGGTCTCAGGAGAATTGTGTATCTCCTTCCTATTTCAAAGGTACGGGGTGGAAGAAGGCCATCCTACAATCCACCTTACAGTCCGGTGAGACACAGGGTTAGTTCACACCATGGAAACTGATAATTGTAGAATTAAGCAGAGTTCCCAGGAAAATCAGACCCCGACACCCATCAAAGGTTCACAGAAGTTTTTCTACAATTTAGCCACATAGCACACGGGTTTTCTGAATCTCCATTCAGCTGTTTCAAATGCGAGCTTTAAAGGGTCCCCTGAGCCCAATAGCAAACCCGTGATTATAAAAATATTTAAAGCCACAGAAAGAATATATAGCTGTGCAGACACATGTGTTGATTTATTGTGTACCATGGTTTGATACACACTGGAAGGCAAGGTTTCAGGCTGACAAAAGCCTCAAAGTTGCAGGCTTCAATCCATATATTATGGCACCAGCCCCAGAAAGGGAGAAGGGCCTAAAACAAGACCATAATATAGGGTCTCTGAAAACTCCCCGACATAAGCAGGAGACGGCATAGAAAGTTACATGACTATTTATGTGACACAAAGTCGTATTCATAGTGATATGACCACATAAATAGTATTGTGAATTTTGGGAATATGGAAATTAAAGAAAAATATTTCAAACCCAAACCATAGATCATGAAAACTAACAAATCTTCCCAAATGTCATTTAAAAAAAAAAGATGCAATGGGAAAAGGATCAAGGTTCTAGAAATATCTGAGTTTTCTTTCTTGATGGAAATTTCATTTTCTTAAAATACCTCAACATTTTATATGTTGTAAATATATTAAGAAAAGGAGATGGCTTAGGTTTTTTAGAACAACTTTTGTAATTTGAAATATTATGTCATTTGTATTATATGTAAGTATTATATATCTGTAACGCTGAAATATCACAAGGAATTGCATGAGACCCTGGTCTTGAATGTCCTCCTGGGGCTCCTCCACCTGTTTCTCACCTTCGCTCACTGCTCCCTAGCCACCCTGGACTTCCATCTGCTTCCCACGCTTGTCAGGCCTACCTGGGTGGGGCCTTTGCACTTTTTGTCTCTTTGTCTGGAACTTTCTGAGCTCAGATCTCCCTGGATCACCCCCTCTTCTTCTCAGGCAGTCTAGTCTTTCTTTGTATCAACCCAGACTTTCCTCTTTAACAGGCAACCAGCAGGCACCTCTTTCTACATGATTCCAAGGTAGTGCTTGTTGACTTTTTCAAATCGGGTTCCTCACAATAAGAAGACACTGAAGCCCACAAGGACAGAGATAAATACAAAGAGAAAGATAGGAGAAGCCCTATGATGTTTGAGTTATTTTACAATAACCCAAGAACAGTGTTATACACAAAAAGGTATGTGGTGTGTGCATGGGTTATGAGTCAACAAATTGATGAAGTGATAACATATATGAATGAACGTGTTCAGTTGATGTGGAATACAAGGACTGCCTTATGGGCAATGCAACAGGCTACGGCATAGAAGAGTAAGTCATACTTATGGCTTGCCTGCTGGCACAGTGGTAAAGAATCCAGCTGCCATGCAGGACACGCAGGTTCGATCCCTGGGTTGGGAGGATTCCTTGGAGACGGAGATGGCAGTCCACTCCAGTATACTTGCCTGGGAAATCCCACGGACAGAGGAGCCTGGTGGGCTACAGTTCATGGGATCACAACAAAGTCAGGCACTACTTAGCAATTGAATAACTACAAGGTTATTCTTGTTAAAAGTCAATCATGAATAGCCAAAATACAATATGTACAGAATATAAACTAAAGATCTGTTTTATGAGAAATAAGTGTATCTTTAATGTTCTTATCACCATATTTAAAACCTTTAGAAGGCTTGAATTTGCAAATGATGATCACAAATTGATATTATGCCTATTTATGGATAGTGTTCAAAAAGTGTAGCAGGTTAATTACCGATATATTACATAGAGTTCGATGTTTTCAGATGAGTGTCATATCTAGTTGGGAATAAGTGAGAGCAGTATAAAATCAATCCACTGTTAACTATTTGTGAACTAGTGCCTTTAAAGATGTGCATATCTGTCTATGCTATACAGAATCTGAGAAGTGATCTTGAAACATTTTAAAAAGAGTTTTCATTCTCAAATGCATTACTGGATTGCTGAAGTGGAGAAGAGGTTATGACTTGTCAAATGTATTTAAACCGGTTTGGATCATTTCTTCTTATTGTAAGTACATAATTTAATAAAACATCATGTGAATCATAGATATTGTTTCTATGAAAAATTAGTTGAATTTTTGGAAAAAACTCAAAGTCAAATTGATAAGAAATTGCTGATGACTGTGAACAGGAAAGTTACTTTTGGGGAAAAAAAAATCTTAAAAATCCAAGATTTCGCACTTAAATTGCTTCACAGATTTTCTCATTTTCTTTCTTTTTGAAATAAATGTATCGAAGAAAACATAAAGAATGAACTGGGAGTACAATTCATGCAAAACAAACAAAAATTGATGATGAGCAGAACTTCAAAAAAGGTCTTGATGAATAAATATGTGAAGTTTTGTTTTGATAACTAGAACAGGAAATAAAAATTTGCCAGAGCTTTTATATTTATGTTCCTCAATTATTCAGGCTAATTATTTGTTTAACTTGTTTTATGTTAATAAAGTCTCCAAAGGTGAAGATGGAAAAAAAATGAATTGGAACAAGTTTCTTGAAAAAAATCAAATTGACATTGAGTTATCTTATTAATATGACTGGATTAATATGACTGGTAAGAGCAATATCTCCAAAATTCTGAGGGTAGAATTTGAACCTAAAATTCCAGTAAAAGCAGTAATTAAGCATTTGAGTAGAAAACAAAACAAAAACAACTTCCTAGTTACAAAAGACTCAGAATGTTTATCTAGAAAAGTCACTCTGGGAAAACTCCTTCCAAAACTGGACGTAGAGCGGGTAGAGGAGAGTCACATGGTGGGTAAACACATCCATTTCCTCATCTTCATCACAGGCAGGAGCCAGATAAAACCCACAAATCAGCACTTTCTACACTTTTGAACTACTTGATATTACAGTCATGTCTATGCATCACATATAACAATATTTAATTAAAAAAACCACTTTATAGTATATTAATATCTTTAAGTCACAGGTGCTTCATGGCTTACAAAGAAATTATACCTACATTGTAAAACTTCTAGCTTTTCCTAATCCATCATTCCAAGAGCTGAATAAACAGAAAAAAAAAAAAAAAACCTAAGATTGTTCACAAGAGAACTACAAACTTTAGGATCCTATTTGAAAATATCTCCTTATGGAAATAGTTTTGAAAACATTCTGATAAGAATTTAAAAATTTTCAACTTTATATTTCAATTTACTAACAATTTTAAAGCCAACTTTAAGAAAAAGAACACTTTTAAAATTGTGAAAGCTTATTTAGGCACCAAAGTCAATCTTTATTTAGGACTAGTAAAGAAGTCACAAAAATTTGCAGGTTTATAAAGGCTTAAAAATACCACAGAATTAGAGTCATATAACCATGGGATTCATTTAAAATTATGCTAATTGGAGACAAAATCTTCGAGATAAGTTAATATATCCAGTCCCCTAAAAACAAAACAAAAAAAATAAAATTACATCACATTTTAGTAATCAGTTGCCTAATTCTTTTTTCTTTTTTTTTTTTTACCTACTTACTATTTGACAGTCTCTTCATAAGGCAATGAATTGGTGATACCATTTTCCATAAAAAGAATTGAAAGATATGCCTTCCCTCTATGATAGATTAAAATTTGTTGTTACTGATAGCTCAGAGAAATTTCTTTCAGGTTCACAACTTGTGATTGCTATTTTAATACAAATACTAGACTCATTATTAAATTTGGGAAACCTTTTTCAAGTTTCTGTTATGTACAAGGTGGAGAATTTGGAAGAATTTTTTGTTGATCAGTTCCTGGCTTCACAAAGATAAAACTTTGTTTCTTTGTCACTGTTGGATTTGAATCCTCATTTTCTAGGGCTTGGAGACTATATGGTTCTGAGCCTTATTTTTAAGAATATACAATTATGGATACAAATATGCAATTTATAGCACAGGGCCTGAGAAAGGGCTTATGCACACGAAGATCTCAAAGCTTTAGTTTTATTAAGCTTGTGGTGTCTTATAAGTACCTTGCTGTCTTAGCCAAATATCTTAATTATGGTTGCTGGGCCTGTATTAACAACCAGGGGTAAATGTATTTCTAGAAAGCTTCTTGACAGTGGGACAGTTCACAATAACTACTCTTGGAAGTGACTGTTAGCCACATAAATATATCCCACCAATCCTCAAATTAACGTATCTTCAGTTCAAATTCCCTTTGTGCAACCTTTCAGGATGCTTATGGCTACTCCATCACATATCATCTGATATGAAGCTTCCCTGGTGGCTCAGTGGTAATGCAGCAGACACAGGAGACTCGGGTTTGGTCCCTGGGTTGGGAAGGTTCCCTGAAGAAGGAAAACGGCAACCCACTCCAGCATTCTTGCCTGGGAAATCCCATGGACAGAAGTGCCTGACAGGTTACAGTCCATGGGGTTGCAAACAGTTGGACACAGCTGAGCACACACACACAAGAGAGAAAGTAGAAAGGGAAAGAGAAAACAGTCTTAACTGTTCTCTTAATTTGATTGCATGCACACATTTTTTTGGTGGTTGCATATTTTATGAACATGAACATGGGAACGAACATTTGGGGCTTCTCTGAGAGCTTTAGAAGGAGTCCATGCAAGTGAGGGGCCCAGAATTTGAATGTCATTGTTTTGTTGTTTAGTCATTAAGTGGTGTTTAACTCTCTGTGACCCCATGAACTGTAGCCCAGCAGGCTCCTCTGTCCATGGGATTCCCCAGGCAGGAATACTGGAGTGGGTTGCTATTTCCTTCTCCAGGGGAGCTTCCCAACTCAGGGATCATAGCTGCGTCTCCTGCACTGCAGGTGGATTCTTTACCACTGAGCCACCTGGGAAGTGCCTTAAGTGTCATTAGCTTAGCAGTAAAGTGAAAAGGGAAGTGTTAGTTGCTCAGTTGTGTCAGACTCTGTTATCCCTTGTCACAGACTGTAACTCTTTGTGATCCTGCCAGGCCCCTCTGTCCATGGGATTCTCCAGGCAAGAATACTGGAGTGGGCAGTCATTCCCTTCTCCAGGGGATCTTCCCAACCAGGCAGATTCTTTACCGCCTGAGCCACCAGGAAAGTCCTGGAGTGAGGAAAGCATCTAGGTAAATCACTTTGTTTTCTCCCCACATATTCAACTGTCCCAGTACCATTTACTGAAAGGTCTATCATTTCCCCCATTGGACTGCCTTCATTGACTTTTTAAGTTGGATTTTCACTTTCATTTTATTTCTAATTTGATGTCCTTGCATAAAAATGACATCTATTGATTTTTGTTATAACTTGCGTTTAGTCACTTTACTGAGCCATCTAACTTGATTCCTTTTTTTAACATATAGTAAAAATCATCTGCAGCAAATGATAATTTCACATACTCTTTCCCAATGATTTTCTTCTGAACAAGTTTTTATGACACTGATTTGGAATTCTAAAGTGATATTGAATAAATGAATTTATTCTTATCATATTCTTGCCTTCAATGGACTACTTCAAGTGTTTTATCATTTAGTATAAAATATTTGCTCTGAGTTTTGGAAGATACATTCCCCAGCCTGTTTGAGAACTTTCTATCTTAATTTATGATACATTATTAAAAAACAGGAACAGCTGTTAAATTCTGTTCAGTCTCTCTCTCTTTTTTTTTTTTGCATCTGATGAAATGCTTAGGTGAAATTTCTTTTTTAAATAATTAATGCACTAAATCATGTTAACAGACTTCCTAGATTTGAACTGCAGGGTGAAACAAACCCACTTCTTCACTGTGTGTTATCCTCTTTTATTTTGTTGGATTCACTAGATTAATAAGAATATCTTTAACTTACGCTGATAAGTGAGGGGAAACTATATTTTCAGTTTTTTTTCTATGTTTATTTGGTTTTATTTTCAGATTTAGCTTCACAAATTTGTCTAGGAAGTTTCCATAGTTTCCATTGCTATAATATAGTTTAGCTGATGGACGAGACTATGTGTTCCTTGAAAGCTGGTAAATAATTCTGTGCCTGAAAACTTTTTATGGTAATATGAGAAGTTTTTTAATTCCTTTAAAAATTGTTAGTATAATCTTTTTTTTTTTTTTTTTTTACCATCTCTTCCCTGGGTGAATAGTTTTGGTAACATGTTTCCCTAAAAATAATCTATTTCATTTGTTTTATATACTCAAATGATTGGCACAATATTGAACATACATTATTTTGTTATGATTTAAAAAATTTTTAATCTTTGTTTACTTTCTTCTTTTTCCATCGCTGTTGTTGGTAATGTATTTTTGCGTTCTATCAATTTGTCTATTTTATTAGTCCTTTCAAAGAACTTTTGTTTACTTTGTGTTAATTTCGGGTACTAATTATCTCTACTTTCTAGCAAATAGCACTTTTCCCAAAGAGTCTCTTTGAAAAGCATGTATTCAAAATGCAGAAAACAGTGGAAGCAGAAAAAATGTTTCTCAGACATCAATCCCTAAGTTACGTTCATGTCTGATCTTTTAATAAATAGTCAATTTTTTTTCCTTCTATAAAGTACATTTTTGCAATTTAAAAAAATGTTGCATCTATCTAGATGTTTAAGTTGCCTTTGTTTTGAAAAACCCCACATCAGGTCATCATTTACAAGTCAAGTTACTAGAAAAGCAAGAGAAACTCCTGAGGAATTCAGAAGTGCACTAAATACTCTGCCCTCTTGGAGGCCTATTTAAGACGGGGTCAAGGTGCTCATGGTTAGAATCACGTAGAAAAAACACCTTGCTTGTTTCTTTGCCAAGTGAAAACTTAATCGATTATTATTTCACAGTCTCGCCCCCATCTTCATCTTCTTAGAATCCTCCCTTAGCCACTC
Source organism: Bos grunniens (assembly GCF_055505025.1). NCBI lineage: Eukaryota > Metazoa > Chordata > Mammalia > Artiodactyla > Bovidae > Bos > Bos grunniens. The sequence continues at coordinate 4,838,294 of NC_141188.1, read as the reverse complement.
TTGGCTTTTTCTGGAAGAACGGCCTCTGCAGCTGTCGCTTGGCTGGAGGAAAGGCGGGGGACCCCACAGCCCCCCTGCCCAAGAACCAGGGACATCGCCACATTCTGCGCCCTTAGGACTAACGTCAGGTTCGGCCTAGAGTAGGTTTTGGCAAAATGTCTGCCAATGAATCGTGTCCCCTCTTCCTGGAGATATTAAGCAATATTCTTTGCTTTGTCCACACTTTCAGGAGGAGAGAAGGTGTATCGGCAAAGGATGGTGCTGAAGCATGAAGCTGCTGCTGCAGCCTTGAAGCTGGAAGGCTCGCCCTGAAGTTAGACGGGTTGGGGTACCCAACCTCTGCCAAACCCACCTCTGTGTTCCTGTCTGCCTGGGAAAAAGAAAAGACACTCTCGATCCGTCACCTGAAGTAGCCACAATTAGGAAAGTGTTAGGACTGCATTGTCTGAGTTCTTTGCCAGGATCCCGGGAGTAGGGGTGGGGAGGGACAAAGGTGTGGGCTGAGCGGACCCTTCAGACAACCCCATTGTCTCCAGGGCGGGGGGATCTCTTTAAAAAAACACGTGAGGCTCCCCTGGAAATGTTCATGTCCTTCTTCTCAAGGGCACACACGGCAGAAGCGACCCCGGCTCTCAGATCACAGGCTCTGTGCAATCTGAACTTTCTGAGTCATGGTGTTGTTGGCTGCGTTTTGTTTTCCTCCAGGGATTAGACAGAAGTTGGACATAAAAGGACTTTTAGGTCAGCCGGAGTTGGTCTCTGCCTGTGACACTCCTAGCTTAGTCATCACCCTGCTCTTAGCAGCTCTCGGTGTTGTGGACAGAAAGATGCCTTGTGCTCCCACAAAAGCAAAAGGGTCTTTTCAGATGCAGAGATGCCATTCCTGGCTCATTTCTCCTCCCACCTCGGCCTACACAGAGACAAGGGAGGGCGCCCAGGGGGCTGCTCCCAGGACCGGGTCCCCAGGCCCCAGGGGCGCTGGCCGGGTGGGTGGCGCTGGCCGGGTGGGTCCGGCCGCCCACAGCTGTCGGCGGGGCTGCCCCGCAGCTGCGCGGCCCAGGAGCCGGCCCGGCCCATCCATCACCAGGGCCCCTCAGCCAGCAGCTTTCCGGCCGGCCGGACGCCCTCGCGGCCCCGGGCCGGGTCTAGACGTCCCCTCCCGCACAGCCCGCGCTATCTGTCAACTTCTGGGTGAACTCTGTTTCCCCTCCTGACCTCCCGTTCACCCCGGACAAACGTGAAAGTGTGAACCGGGCCTCCGAGGGGCCAAGAGGCCTCTTAACCCGCCCGGCTCTTCCAGCCGCACATCAAACAGCCGGCCTCACCCCTCCCGCTGCCGAGGCCCTCCCGCGTGTGCAGGGGGCTGCCAGGAGCTGCCCACCTGCGTAAATGGGCCCTGGGCGGCCGGCAGGATGTGGGGCGGCTCACGACACATCAAACCAGAACACGAGACAGTGGAGCGTGCTTGCCACCTGCTAGGCCTCTCGGAGTTTTTCAGGAAAGGACATGGGCCCAGAGCAGCCATAGTTCCCGGGCAGGAAGCCTGCGGTAGCTCCCCTCCAGGCCTTGGGTGGGAGAGGGCGGAGGACCCCCATGGAGGAGTGCCCCGACCCTGCCCCAGTGGATGGTGACCCCACCTTGGGAGCAGTCTGGCTTTAGAGGTCTGAGCACATGTGCACTAAGAACTTAAATGGCTTTCCCCGGCTCTCTTCCAAAAGTGATTGTTGCTCAGTTGAGTCTGACCCTTTGTGACCCCGTGGACTGTAGCCCACCAGGCTCCTCTGTCCATGGGATTCTCCAGGCAAGAACACTGGAGTGGGTTGCCATGCCCTTCTCCAGGGGATCTTCCCAACCCAGGGATTGAATATTGCATAATAATCATCTGCTCTGTTAAAAAGCAGAGATGTTAAAAAGATGGAGGCCGTGGCTCTTCTCCGGGCTGGGAGCCTGGGTCTGCTCTGGTTGCCTCCCTCTCCTTCCCACTCCTCCAGGCCTCCCCAGAAACCCAGTCATTACCACATCACCTTTGCCTCAACCATGGCCTTGGAGGCCCAGGGGTGGTCAGGGTTTCTTTAGTGGTGGTTGAGCACCAAAGCCTGGTTTTACAAAGCTTCCCTGACTCAAAGACCTGAAGGTAGGTGGTTAGATACGTGCTGAGAAATACTGTCCTTCCACAGTGAAGAGACAAGGGAGAGTTCTTTCAGGCTTCAAGGCCTGCCAGAGGGGAAGGCTGCTGCTCCAGTGAACCCAGAAGGCTGGGGTCAAGGCCGAGGGGGCTGGCGGGGCTGGCGGGGCCCTGTCTCCTGAGAGCTCCCCGCTGGAGATGGCAGAGGCGCCATGGGTGTGCAGGCCAGACTGGGGCTCCCCCACCCAGTTCTGCGAGTGGAGGAGCAGCCCTGGGAGCCCCAGGGCCCAGCCTGAGGGCCCCCTGACCCGGAGAGCACAGGGCCCCCCAGGACCGCTCTGTGTGCAGCTCTTCATAGGAAATGAAGGACTTTGAGTAAAAATAAAGCCATCGCGCTGAAGTTGCTTGTTGAACATTATTAATAAGTGTGTTAACACATACTTATCTCTGCCAGACCGTGTTAGAGCACCGAAAGCCCCTGGATTCTGGATTCTAGAGCCATTTCTTTGACTTGCTCTGTGCATGTGAGTATATTTCCATCTCCTGAAGGTCTCAGGTTGTGATCATATTTCCTGTCCTGTCATACTTGATTTGCTCTGTTATACTGGGCAGGTTGGGACATAATTCTTATGGATACAAGTCATGGGGCTTCCCTGGTGGCTCAGCAGTAAAGAATCCACCTGCCAATGCAGGAGACACAGGAGACTTAGGTTTGATCCCTGGGCCAGGAAGATCCCCTGGAGAAGGAAATGGCAACTCACACCAGTATTCTTGCCTGGAGAATCCCCATGGACAGAGGAGCCTGGTGGACTATGGTCTATGGGGTCACAGAGAGTCAGACATGACTGAGTGACTAAGCACACACATAAGATGAGGCCGTGCTGGAGCAGGGTTGGCCCTGATCCAATGTGACAAGGGACTGATAAAAAGAAGAGAGAGATGCTGAGGCAGAAACACAGGGAGAGGAAGGCCCTGTGACCATGGAGGAGAGAGTGGAGTGATGCGGTCACAAGCCAAGGATTGCAGGACAAACACCCAACGCTAGGAGAGGTGAGAAGCCTCCCCCGTAGGTTTCAGAGGGTCCTGCCAACACCTGGATTTCAGCCTTCTGATCTCCAGAACTACAGGAGAGAAAAATTCCTGTTGCTTTAAGCTACCGGGTTTGTTGCATTTGGTGACAGAAATCACAGGCAACCATACTAATGCAACAGCATTATCTTGCTTTCCCCAGACTTATCTGATGTGCTGACACCTTCTTCTTTGATGGCCTGTCTTGGGAGCACTTGGCCAGCCTAGTGTGGCCCTCCCCACTTGCCTGCCTCGATGGCCTTTCCTCTTCATTGATTTCTGCACCCACTAGGAACAGTGTGGTGTACAGGGTAATGGCCCCAGAAAGATGTCCACCCCTTAATCTTAGAACCTGTGACTCTGTGGGTTACGGGCCAAAGGGGACTTAAGGTGGCAGATGGAATTAAGGCTGCTGATCTACTGACTTTAAATTAGGGAGATTGTCCAGGTGGGTCCAGGAGATTGTCCAGGTAGTCATGAGTTTCCTTAAAAGAGAAAGAGAGAGTCAGAGAGACAGAAAGATGGGAAGGGCTCAGCCCAAGATGCTGGTTTTGAGGACAATGAAAAGTGCCACAAGCCAAGAAAGGTGGGTACTGTCTAGAATCTGGAAAAGGCAGGGAAATGGATTGTCCTCAAGAGCCTTGAAGAGGAATGCTGTCCTGCTGACACCTTGAACTTGGCCCAGGGAGCTAGCTAGGTTCATGTGCTTCTGATTTGTGGTACATTAAGGTGATAAATTTGTGTTGTTTTGAGACACTAAGCCTGTGGCAATTTGTCATATTAGCAATAGAAAATTAATACAAGCAGCTGGTCAAACAATTCTTGTTCCTTAAGAAAATCTGTCTTTCTATCTGAAAAGTTAAATTTAAGACTTTTTCAGAATCTTGTTCCAGAATATTACCTCTATCAGCATGAATTTGTCTCCTCTTAGACACCAGACAAGACTGTGTATATGAGTATTTGTAACAAGACAAAGACAGTACAGTTTAAAGCTGTTTCCCCCAGCGGATTTGAGCTTTTCCTGGAAGAGATCTTCCAGAATGCTGGCATGGTTCTGTTTCAGATCAACCTTTGTGTTCATGGTGCTTCTTCCAGGAGCTTGAGATCATTTAAATCATAATGTGATTGGAAGTGTAATGATGAAAACACGGTGTAGGTTCCTTCTAATTTGTCATGAATTTGCTGCAATATCAGGTTAATCAGCTCTGTTCCCTGTTTCCCAACTCGCTCATCTCTGCCCCCAGGTCTTTTATCTGAGTTTCTGGGTTTTTAGGTATATGTGAACTTTCCACCATGTGCATCGCAACAGTCATTGTGTATGGATTTGATACATGGCTGGTGCTGGAGAAGACTTTCGAGAGTCCATTGGACAGCAGGGAGATCAAACCAGTCAACAGTAAAACAAATCAACCCTGAATATTCGTTCAGGACTGATGGAAGGACTGATGCTAAAGCTCCAATAGTTTGGCCACCTGATTTGAAGAGTTGACTCATTGGAAAAGACCCTGATGCTGGGAAAGATTGAGGTCAGGAGGAGAAGGGGGCTACAGAGGATGAGATGGTTGGATGGCATCACTGACTCAGTGGGCATGAGTTTGAGCAAATGAACATGGGTTTGAGCAGACTCCAGGAGATAGTGAAGGATGCAGAAGCCTGGCATGCTATTGTCCATGGGGTCACAAAGAGTGGGACACAACTTAGTGATTGGACAATAATAGCGAAGGGATCCCGCCTTATCGATTAGCCTGGATGTGTCCTCAAGTCACTCAAAGGTATCTCACAGAGTTGGGTTTGACAGACCAAATAAAAGCATTAGATTTTTAAGGTAAGCGTTGGAAAGCTGGAACAGCTACCCTCATCTTCCTGCGTGGAGACAGTGATGACCAGAAGCAGTTCAGTCCAGTCACTCGGTTATGTCAGACTCTTTGCGACCCCATGGACTGCAGCACGCCAGGCCTCCCTGTCCATCACCAACTCCCAGAGCTTACTCAAACTCATGTCCGTTGAGTCGGTGATGCCATCCAATCATCTCATCCTCCATCATCCCCTTCTCCTCCTGCCTTCCTTCAATCTTTCCCAGCAACAGGGTCTTTTCCAATGAGTCAGCTCTTCACATCAGGTGGCCAAAGTATTGGAGTTTCAGCTTTAGCATCAGTCCTTCCAATGAATATTCAGGACTGATTTCCTTTAGGATGGACTAAGAAACAGGTCCAATGCAAAAAGAATTTCGCAGAAAATTGAAGGGAGTGAGAACAGGGCTGCGCATTGAGATCCTTCCTAATCTTTTTCCTTCCCTCCCTCTCTTCCTCGCTCTCTCTTCCACTTTTATGCTCTCAGATAGTCCTCATGGCAACGGACAGGAGTAACTGCTCCAGGAGGTGCCTGGAGATGTCCATGGCGTTGGAGGCAGGGAGCCATCTCTCCTTCTCAGATAGGAGGCCCCTCAGCCGCTGGATGAGCCAATGCTTTTAGGGGTCTGTGCACGGTGACACAGATTCGGAGGGGTGTGCTCAAAGGTTACTCACATATCTCACATAAAGCAAATTTGAGCATGGAAAGGCCAGGGAGCGTTAATCAAATGTCAGCTCCGAGACACTTCATGGGCCATTTCTGGTGTTTGTAGAGCGGGTCTGGCTGGGGCCCTGCAGGACGCGTGTGTCCCCGAGAGAGGACACAGACCGCGCGCGAGCGTGGGGCCCCGACAGGGAGTGGGGACAGGACGTTCTGAAACACACACCCAGTCCATGCCCATCTGTGCAGGCCTGCCTAGACCGGGGCCTGTTCCTGTCCCACCCATCTTGGGAAGTTTGATCCCACGAGGGAAATATTCTGCATGAGAAGGATTGGCGCAGGCATCACGACGCCTGGCGTGATGACGGGCTGGCGATGAGCACCAACCGTGGGGAAGAACAGGCCCTGTGGCCACCCCGCGAAGCCTGAGCACCTTCCGGCTGCACCCGGTGTCCTCGAGGCTCCTCGGCTCCTGCCTGGGAAGCCAGCCGCTGCTGCTCTCCCTCTGCTCCGATCCAAACAGAGCCGCAGTCCCAGTCACAAACTCAAGAGTCTTTTGACAGCAGCAATTAAGCAACTTAATTAATGAGTGAATAAAAATGATAATATTTACTGAATGGGAACATTCTGTTTTGCATTTTTATTCAAAGTCTGCACCTGAAGGATGCCACCCGGCCGTCTCCCAGCGCCTCTGTCACCGTGGAGGCTTGCGACCCTGGCTCCCTCTGACTCTCCCTTCCCCTGTGTCTCTCTCCTTCTTTCTCTTTCTGTGTCTCTCTTCCTTTGTCTCTGTCTCTCCCCACCCCCACCTCTCCTCCTCCCTCTCTTTCTGTGTCTCTCTTCCTTCGTCTCTCTCTCCCCACCCCCCACCTCTCCTCCTCTCTCTCTCTCTGTGTCTCTCTTCCTTCGTCTCTCTCTCCCCACCCCCCACCTCTCCTCCTCTCTCTCTGTGTCTCTCTTTCCTTTGTGTCTGTCTGTCGGTCTCCCTCCTTGTGTCCCTTCTGTCTCTGTCTTTCCTTCTCTTTGTCTCCATCTCTCCTTCCCTCCCTCCTTCTCTCTGTCACTCCCTCTCCTCTCTATTCTTTCTACCTCCTGCCTCCTTTACTTTGAGCCTCACAGACACTCCAAAAGGAACAAACCCAGTGGAAGACAATCATTCAAGGCTAATCTCTTTCCTGTTTCCAAGAGGAAAAAATCTTTATCTCTGTTACAGTCTCTGTGTGTCCAGTTCTTCGCGACCCTGTGGACTATAGCCCTCCAGGCTCCTCTGTCCATGGAATTTTCCAGGCAAGAATCCTGGAGTGGGTTACCATTTCCTTCTCCTGGGGATCTTCCCAACCCAGGTATCAAACCTACCTGTCCTGTATTGGCAGACAAATTCTTTACCACGGAGCCACCTGGGAAGCCCGTCATAGTCCCTCTTCACTCCTAAAAACCTCATTCGTACATGAAGGACAATTTCATGATACTTTTCTGAGGCTGAACTTTACATCAAAGTGGTGATTAATTACTGGTAAGGGTGTAATAAAACATTAATGAATTTTGTAATTAACCAGCTCAGGAATGACATCCCTCGTCTCTCCATGAGTGACAAGCTCGCAAGCTTGAGTGTGTGCGCACACACGCGTGCAAACACACACACACACACACTCACAGAGAACTTCTTAAAAATTTCTTTATTTGGCCATTCATCTCAGCAGCACCCTCAATGCATTCCATTCTTTTTAAAAGCCACATATATTTTCCTCAATGAAATATAGAATCCATCTCGAGTGTAAGAAGAGCCCCATCTGTAATTATTTCGTGGTGACAGACAGTGAGTGTTTTAGCTATTATTTCTGATGGTGTTGTCATGGATGCCAAGTACGTACGGTGGAGGGAGCCAGCCACGCCGGGAAACCCACCTGGAGAGCAGGTTTCTTTTTTCTGTCGTGAAAGGTTCCCCAGTTTGACAGGCCCACCATCCTGGTTAAGCTTAATTAGTCAGGAGAGAAAAATCACTGACTTCAGAGTGTTAGGTTTGGGGCTCCCTCCCTTTTCCCCCTTTCCACTCGGAATGTGACATTGTTTGGAGAAGAGGCAGCCCCAAGTGGGATGCGTGTTGCACACGTCCCGCTCCTCTCGCCCTCCCCGCACGGGCCGCCTCTCTGGAGGCCCATCTGTGTCTCCCGAGGCCGTGGAGAACCTTCCAGGTTGCTGTGGAGCCTGTGTGGGCAGCACTGACATGATGACCCCGAGAGAAAGACCGGTTTATTCCAGGATGAAAGTGGCTGCAACGGACACCAACAGGAGTTGCATTGGTTGGAAGAGGACGTCGCCCCACAGTGGGGTCACACCACCCCATGTCCCTGCCTCTCCGTGTCCACACCGGCCAGCACTCCCCAACGCCAAATCCGGCCATGGCCACGGGACTGGTCCTGGCCGAGGGGACAGCGTCCATGCTCCCCGAGCTGAGCAGCGTGCTTCTGTGCTCCCACTCTCTTTCTTGGGCACGTGCTTCTCCCACAGGGCGCCGGCCTGCTCCCCACTGCTGACAGGTGTCTGAGTGAGTCCAGCTGGGGTCGCCAAAATGGCCCAGCCAAATCGTAAACTTGTGACAAATGCCAGGTTAGAATTTTAAACGTGAAGCCCCCGAGTCTGGGATGGATTCTCACACCCTAGTGGCTCGGCTGGTATTCAAGGCTCTTCAACACAAAGAGCCATCAGACAGAAACCACTGGGAGGGTCCCCCACCGCGCCCCCCACCCCGGGGTCCAGCAGGTGGTCGGGACCTCCTCAGCCGCAGGTGCTGGCTGTGAAGGAAGGTCATGGAAATAAATGGCAGGGAGGGGAGGTGAGGGGCCAGGCTTGCAGGGAGGGGTGGAGAAGGGCAGAGGGGTGTGGACTGTCCCCGGAGACCACTGCAGGGGTTGCTCTCCAGCTTCAGCCAGCCAAACCTCCTGCATCTGCTTCTATTCAACTAGTTAAACTCAACAAGAAAGACAGGATGGGTCTCAGGTGGGGAGTCCATCTTGGAGAGCGTTAGAGAGAGCAGAGCACCAGGTGAGACCTGGCGGATGAAAGGCCACCTGTCTCCCTGCAGATTCTGGCGGCCAGCGGGCCCAGGACGGGGTGCAGGCAGAGGGCTGTCTGGGCTCTGGTTCCGACCCAACCCCAACCCCAGGGAGACAGAGCGGCATGGTGCCTGAGTGCTTCTGTTAGAAAAGTCTGACCCACCTTCACTCACATTCGGCCTTAGTCACCTCATTAGCGCTCCGATCAGTCTCCTTACCAAAGTGTCACTGCAACGATCAAGGTGGGGAACAGGATGGCTGGCCTCACGCTGTCCCCTCCGCACAGCAAGAATTCCATGGAAGGCAGTCAGTACCATTTTGTTATTAACGTTGTTCCTGCAGGCACTTCCCAGGAGGCCCAGTGGTAAAGAAGCCACCTGCCTATGCAGGAGATGCGAGAGAGGCGGGTTCGATTCCTGGGTCAGAAAGATCCCCTGGAGCAAGAAATGGCAACCCACTCCAGAATTCTTGCCTGGAGAATCCCATGGACAGAGGAGCCTGGCGGGCCACAGTCCATGGGGTCACAAAGAGTCAGACACGACACATCTCTGCTGTTAAGGCAAAGCTCCCTGAACCTCATTTCTCTGTGTGCTCAACTGGTTTAAAATGAGGCAGTCAGTTTTAGGATATTTTGCTCCATCATCCTTTTGTTTTAGCTACTCATGAAATGAAAAAGAAACACTTTAGGATAGGTGGGTTAGGGGTCCCAAGCAGGAGAGAAAGATGCATGTGAGGGAGTCATCTGTGCTTACAGAGGAGCTTGAAAAGGGCTGATATGAATGACCGAGAGACCACTGCAGGGGCCGGACCCCCTGGGTTTCCTTGCTGCTGTTGCCGGGGCTGTCACCGCTGAATGCAGTAATCCTATAGGAAAGCCTGTAGGACCTTCGGTCAGTGAGTTTATAACCCAGGAGATTTTAAAAAGGAAAAGTGCCAAGAAACAATCACAGTGGGTGCTGGTGGTTCTGGAAGGGCAGCCTGGGGTGTGGACAGAGCGCTGGTAACAGGGTCCCTGGGCCTCGGCATCCCGGCCGGTTACCCCTGGATACTGTCCTTGGACAGCACGCCGAACACCATGAGATCACAGCGGATCTGAGATCACAGTCCCGCACCTGAAACTGGGAGTAACCAATGATGGTTATGCTCTTGCTCTGTCTCCCTCCGGATGGAGGTGAGCAGCAGCTATGGCGACGCTCATGATGACGGTGTGAAATCTGCTAGATACTGAGGAGAGTGTGGAGTTTCAGTAACAACCAGGCTCAGTGGCTCCCACCTGCTGAGCGCCTGCTCTGTGCTGGTCACAGTCTCTCTGCAGTGCATCATCTCCTCACTGTCTCCACAGCCATCGGGTACAATGTTCATCTATCATAGGATGGCTCAGCAACTGCTGATGTCAAGATGTTACCCGTCAGCTGTTGCATTTCATACCACGTGTGAAACATGTGGGGGCTGACCATGCCCCCAAACACTGGGTCAGAAGGATGTTGGCCTAGTGACTTGGAGTCTCTCAACGCTGGTGGCTGGCTTGGGTCGCTATGTGTCATGAAGGGGGTCAGTTTGGGACTGTGGACCTTTGCTGAGATTGAAGGCAGTCCATTGGCTGCAAAACTGGTGATCAGATGGTTGGGTGCAACCAAGAGCGCATGTGCATGATGAAATCATGATAGATGGCTCCTTTCTGCAGAGGGAACACATTTGACAAGAAGGGGCAAATCTGCACTGCCCACTTGGATTTGGTGGGGCTGTCTGCAGAGGTCCAGAATTTTCCACTAGCTCAGGGGCCCGGCCTTCCAACCCTGGGCCTCCTTGTTCCATCTCTGTGTAGAGTCAGCCTTGCTGGGCTTGAGCAGACAGGACTCGAGAAGACCTCCTTCTTTGAATGTCCCTTTGTCACTGTCACAACCTCAACTGTCCTTTAACATCAGCAAGAGGAGAGCTGTGTGACCCATGTCACATTCTTTGTTATGATGACATGCAGGTCAGGATTTCTCCCTCTCGTTTCACTGATGCTTTAAACCTCCTTTTCAGTCCACCCTAAATACGACTGCTGGATCTTTGACACTGCTTCTACTGTGGGAACACCTGCCCATACACTCTGGGTAACATGGTTCTGTCACTCCCGGCAGCCCCATGTCCCAGGTCCAGACATGTCCAGACACACATGAGCTTGAATATCCTCCATGACGTCCTTGCCCCGGCATGAACACTGACACGGGCATGTGAGCCACCCCAGGTGCTCAGCGTCAGGCTCGAGAGGTCCCAGGCTGAGCCCCTGCTCTCACCCTCACCTAGACTGTGCTCCGAGTTACAGAGGACACAGGAGAATTCAATTCAATTCTTGATTCACAGCCACCTGCTAGCTAATGAGTGACATCATTTAACAGTGTTTTGAAAAGAGAGATTTCAAGTTGTTTTGAAAACTGAAGGAAAAATACAAATGTTTGAGTGTTAAACATTTTGCCCAAATACTAAAATGTTAATGTCTTTTTATTATGACAGTTGTAAGGAACTGAGTTTCAGCAAGCTCAATGAGAATCTGAGCGCTGAGCGTGGTAAACATGATGGCAGCAGAGAGACAGCTGAAAAATCAAGTTTAAAGAAAAGAAAGGAGAGGTGTTCAACTTTTTTCAAATTTCCCCAGATTCTCTGGATATTTCGTTTTCTTGTTTAATCATTTAACTAAAATTTTTCAAAAGGTCTCAATTTCTTTCCATATCCTATAATCATTATTTTTTTATGATTATAAAAGATATGCTTTTAGTTGAAATATTGGAAAATACAGAGGTGCAGAGAATAAAATAAAAATCACCCCAAATACCAAGCCTTAGGAACAACTGTATACATATCCATATAATTTTGAAGCATCCAGTTCAGTTCCAGTTCAGTCATTCAGTCGTGTCTGACTCTTTGTGACCCCATGAAGTGCAGCACGCCAGGCCTCCCTGTCCATCACCATCTCCCAGAGTTCACTCAGACTCATGTCCATCAAGTCAGTGATGCCATCCAGCCATCTCATCCTCTGTCGTCCCCTTCTCCTGCCCCCAATCCCTCCCAGTATCAGAGTCTTTTCCAATGAGTCAACTGTTTGCATGAGGTGGCCAAAGTACTGGAGTTTCAGCTTTAGCATCATTCCTTCCAAAGAAATCCCAGGGCTGGTCTCCTTCAGAATGGACTGGTTGGATCTCCTGGCAGTCCAAGGGACTCTCAAGAGTCTTCTCCAACACCACAGTTCAAAAGCATCAATTCTTTGGTGCTCAGCCTTCTTCACAGTCCAACCCTCACATCCATACATGATCACAGGAAAAACCATAGCCTTGACTAGATGGACCTTTGTCGGCAAAGTAATGTCTCTGCTTTTGAATATGATATCTAGGTTGGACATAACTTTCCTTCCAAGGAGTAAGCGTCTTTTAATTTCATATATATATATATATATTATACTCCAAATGTCACAAAACAAAATTTGGACAATAAATAGAAAATTGTATTCTGACTTTGTCTCTTAATATTATAGTTTTCAAAATATAGCTTTTATTACTTTTATTTTTCTTTATTACATGTTTATATATTCTTTATTAGAAAAACAAAAATACAGAAAATAAAAGCCAGTAAAAAATTCCTTCACTTAGAAATGACTATTGTTATCTATTTAGTTTCATTTTGTTTCTATTTTTATACACTTTGAATAAAAATAGTATTATGTATGTGTGCATGTATATTTATATAAATATCAATATGCTTATATAAATTATATATATCTTATATATGATTATATATTATAATTATCCATAAGTTATATACAATTTATAAAAATATAGATTTATATAAGTTTATGTGATTGTACATAATTTACATACATATATTCCCTGGTGGCTCAGATAGTAAAGAATCTGCCTGCAATGCAAGAGACCTGGGTTCTATCTCTGAGTCAAGAAGATCCCCTGGAGAAGGGAATGGCAACCCACTCCAGTATTCTTGCCTGAAGAAGTCCATGGACAGACCATGGAGTCGCAAAGAGTTGGACACGACTAAGTGACTTTCACTTTCGCATGAAGATTTAATTTTACAATAAATAATATTATATAACTATAGCAAATGATATATGATCATTTCTATTAGTTTCATGAGGTCCTACTATTAGATAACAGATGATCTATTATCAGACATCTAGGTTATAGTTAGCTTTCTACTATTTATAATGAAGCCATGAACATAATTCATAGCTCGATATTCATAGAGACCCCCTAGTCATTTCTGAAATAATACATAGAAGTAGAATTTTGGGGTCAAAGAATGAAAACATGATTTTTTTTTTACATTCAGCAGATATTCCATTACATGTCTCTACCATAATTTACTTAATAATTTCCCATCTTTTGACATTTCATACATGATAATGAACATCCTGAAATCTCTGTACTGATTATAGGTTGTTAGGACCATTTTCTTGAAGAGGATATAGGGTCAAAGGAGATGAAGTAGTTAAAGGTTAAAATGAAAATTGCCGGATTTTTAATGTCCAGAATCAGTGTCTGATGCAATAGAGATACATTATTTTGGTATTTTTCCTTTTTTTCCTGTATGTAGGCTGCCAGGCTCCTCTGTCCATGGAATTCTCCAGGCAAGAATACTAGAGTGTGTAGCCATTCTCTTCTCCAGAGGATCTTCTAACCCAGGCATCGAACCCAGTTTTTCTGCATTTCAGGCATATTTCTGAGCCACCAGGGAAGCCCTTTAGTGAGACACACTAGCTATCAAAGTGACCTAATACTAACCCTAACAATTGTTTGAGGGGAATGAATGGTTTGGAAAGTACATGCGTAAATGATACGTGTTTGCACTGGTGACGTAGTCTCTCCAGAAGGAAGAAGGGAAATACACGTGGGTGTACACGAAGCTTCCCCACCCAGACTCTCCAGCTGGTCGTGATGAGGATCAGTCTGGATCTGAACTGCAGGCCACTGGGATCAGCATCTTCAGACGAAACTCTCAAGGGGCCCACAGGCAAACTGACTTGTGCGATTTCATGTGAGAATTTGGGTGCAAAAGAAGCAGGAGCAAAAGAAGAGTGTCTGTCTTGGCACAGAGTATCTGAACTGTTCATCATGGATCTTAGGAATCTTACTTCCTGAATTTAGATCTTCCAGTTACATAGCTTACTTGCCTTGAGAGCATGTACATTCAAAGGAATGATCTAGAAATTTTGCATAACAGCCATGTTATCAGTAGTAGAAGTTTGGAATTTTGATGAAAGAAAAGGTCTCTTAAGAGGTCACAGGCAAATGAAAAACACGCCAATAATCCTATACTGCAGAATTTTCATCCTCTTGCCCCAGATGTAGCTTCAACACAGGTCAGAGAATTGCCAGAGTGATGCATGTGGCAGGCACTGGTCTAGGATGCCAGCTAAACTTTGGAGATGCTGAGAGTTAAAGGCAAGGTGCTTGCCCTCAGGAAGCTCACGGTTCAGTAAGGGGTGGACATGTACACTGATGATACATGACCACACAGCAGGACTAGTGGAGGCATGGATATAGGATCTCAGTTACTTTTAAAATTCTGTTCCCTCACAGTCAATTTGACACCTGGAAAAGTCATAGGCAAGAGCAAACAACACTGCTCTTTGAAGGCATTTGGAATTTGCCAAGGTTTGTTCTGTGGGTTGTGTCAGACGTTACATGTTATAACTCTGCCAATGTGGACCTACACTGTGACTTTCAGAAATGAGCCCTTAGGGAAAATGAGAGAACTCGGGAGCCCGGCACAGACTTTAAAACTCTGCCAAGGAAAGGACAGATGCCGTCTGCCTCTCGGCCGCATGGGTTGGGCAGGACTGGCGGTCATGGGACAAGGGAAAGGGACTCCGTCCTTGGCCCAGGTGGCTTCACTGTGGCAGAAACGTCACGTCCTGCCCTTGTCACCACGTCTCCCCATCCACAATCGCTCATCATCTCCACATAGACAGCCCTGGAGGAGATCATCAATTGCCAATGCAATTCAGCAGATACACTTCATAAATTTTAATTACATTCCCGCTGAAAATGAATGGTCAGAAAATATAAAACATCTGCCATCCAGATCATTTACATTTTTCATACAATAAATCATCAACAACATCCGAAACCATGGCTTAAATCATGGGAGCGTGGTAGGTCATGGAGAAGGAACGCCATCCATCGTGAGACAACCGTTTGGCTCCCAGCGCTTCTCCAGAGTGTGGGGAGCAGGGCAAGGAGATGGAGGCACCCAACAACTTACAGATGTGCTGGAGAGCACTTTGGCCTCCTCTTCTTGGATGTAAGTTCCCGAGTCTTACCTAGAACCTGCTAATTGATCTCTCTACTCTATTGTGTCCATAGTTAAGTAGGAGCCTATTTAAGTAAAAGAGTGTTTGGCCAATTACGACTAGGAAAAGCAGGCATTCATCACTCAAGTGGCTTGTTTATCTACCTGCAGGTAATATAAAGAGGCAGCTTCATTTTCAAAATCAATTTTTATTAACATTATATTCATAAAACTCCCATTTGCCTCTAAGCATTTTCCATGTCGTAAAGCATGAAGTGGGGCGTTCCCATAGAGATGGGTCTCCTTGGCAAACCTGGGCAGGCACAGGCCCTGCTGCTAGGAAAGGCTCTCAGGGGAATAGCAGCTCAGCTAAGGGGCCCTGACTTACCCTGGCCACAGGCAGGAAACTATCCATCTGGACCCCCCAGGAAGAAGAGGGCATGTCCTAAGCAAAGGTCTACTGTTGTTGCTGTTGTTCAGTTGCTAAGTCGTGTCTGTCTCTTTGCAACTCCATGGACTGTAGCCCTCCAGGCTCCTCTGTCCATGGGCTGTCCCAGGCAAGCCTACTGGAGTAGGTTGCTATTGCCTTCTCCAGGGGATCTTCCCAACCCAGGGATCAAACCCGGGTCTCTTACATTGGCAGGTAGGTTCTTTACCACTGAACCATCTGGGAAGCTCAAGGAAAGGCCTATACAGCTGTCTGATGTGTTATCAAACCATTTTTTTTTTTTAATTCATTTGTGAGTTTTTCTTTTTTTCTCTTTTTCCAAACATTTGCACCTCTGTGGAATGAGAACAGTGATGGAAGAGATCCCTTTCCTTTTAGCAGAGAAGGCTCTCTTCCTGGATTTTGGGAATGGCTCTGTGATATGCAATGTCAGTAAGACTGTGTGCAGTAACAGAAAAGATCCATTGAACAAAGGGCTCAAGGCTGATTCAGAGGTTGGTGTGGTGGGAAACCGCCAGTTCTGATTCCTGTTATTAAATCCGGTAGGAAAAATGAATGACTGTTACCTTTTTAAAATCAGAGGGACATTGGAGTATTAATTTGAGGTCTTTACGGTTCAGGACTCGGGTCCACAGAAGTCAAGTGACCGACACGGTCACCAGTGCTCCATCTTCAGAAGCCGCGTTTCCTGAGAGCTGGTCCAGGGCTCATCTGGCATTCTCTCCTGAGTTTACCGAGCACAGCTGCAGATGCTTCTGACCCAAATGTGTGCCTTTAAGACAAAGTGTTCAGGTGTGTGTGCTACAACCTGAACCAGGAAATATAAGAAAGGTGGTGTGAGATATGGTCCACCTCTCAACAAGAGAGCTCCGAACCCAGCTGTCTGTGGAATGGTCCATAAGCTCATGATGGCCACAGTGAAATGGAAGCTTGATGACAGTGGCAGACACTAATTCAAGGTTCAAGTCCCTGAGCTGCTGCTTTTTTTGTTGTTGCTTTATTTTTAAAATTCATGTTTGAATCAGAGGAAAACTGCTGTGCAATGTTGTGTTGGTTTCTGCCATCCAAGAACTCCAATCAGCCATAATTACACACATAGCCACTCCCGCTGGAGCCTCCCTCTCCCCACCCCGACTCCACCCCTCTGGGTCATCTCAGAGCACCAGGCTGGGCTCCCAGGGTTATATAGCAGCGTCTCACCAGCTATCTATTCTACATGTGGCAGAGTAAAGATGTCAAAGCTACTTTCTCTTTCCAGCCCACTCTCTCCTTTCCCCACTGTGTCCACAAGTCTCCTTCACATCTGGTCTCCCCGTTGCTTCCCTGCAAACAGGCTCACCAGTACCAGTTTTCTAGTCTCCACATATCTGCCCGGCAGATGGTGCACCCCTGGGCTCCAGTCAGCACGAGGATGTCGCAAGCACCCTTCACGTCTCTTTGACCACTCTGGACCACACGTTCTGAAATTTAACAGACAGCTCTCTTCCTGTCCCCCCACATTCTGACTCTGTTTCCAGATTCTGATGGGTGTTTCTTCCTCTCCAAGGCATGTCTCCTTTGATGTGGTCTCAGGACACCCACACAGGTGTGCGGGCCCGTTAGGGTCCGGCCAGGTGTGCGTGAGACCCACGTGTATACATGCTGGACCCTGCACCTTCCCACAGGGTGTACTTGGAACTCAAGTCGGCTTTGGCGTGGTCTTTTACAACTTGCTTTTATATCTCCCCCTAAAGGGAGCTGAGATGCCTGGTAATTTCAAACAATGCAATTGATTTAATATACATGAAAACATGATAAAATCATCAGAAGACATCATTCCCCATGTCTATATCTCCACTGCTGCCCTTCAGATAGTTTCATCAGTATCCTCTTTCTAGATTCCATATATATGCTTTAATAAATGACATTTGTTTTTCTCTTTCTGACTTACTTCATTCTGTATAAAAGGCTCTAGTTTCATCCACCTTATTATAGCTAAGTTTTAATTACTGTAACTTTATGGTAAGTATTGAAGGTGAATAATGTCACTTTCTCAATTTTGTTCTTGTCCTTCATTTTTATGTTGGTTATTCTGGGTCTTTTGCCTCTTTATGAGCCCCCCAGGTTGGTAGGGGTCCAATGTGCTACTGGGGAAAAGTGGAGAAACAGCTCCAAAGTGAATGAACATTTTTTTAAAATCTCTACTAGAAGTAATTGTTTTCATAGACATTTTTCAAAAATAAAATTTTAAAGTTTACTGAGCATTTTTTTTTTTTTTTTGCTCTATTCTATTTTGAGTGAGGATGTTCTGGCTGACTAACATTCTCTTTTCAGATTCAATTGGACATGGTTCTCTAGTGTTTCTTGGCTCTAATTACAGTGGAATGTGCCTGCGAGTTGTCCAACAGCTGCTGCGTCCTTGTGAAGGGTAGCTGCTTTGGAAAGTTAGTCTGAGGGTAGATCTGCTCAGGAAAGTGAACTAGAAGTTGCCATACTTGTCTGGATAATTAAGAATGTGATGGGGTAAAAGTGGGTCTGAATTTCCAATGGGCGCTTTCTTTCCCGCTTGCATGTAATTAAAAAAAGATGCAATTGGTTTGGCATTAGCATATTTCCACCTCAGGAAAAAAATGTTTTTCATTGTAACCATTTCTGACAGGTCTAGCATTCTCTAGAAGACTGAGAGTCCTATCTGCCTAACAGGCAAATATTCAGCACACCTGTAGAATTTAATATTGAAGGTGGATAATATTTTCCTTCCCACTCAGTTTGGTAGATGTTCCTGGCAGTGTAAAATTACAGATCCTTATTTCCCTCATAATTTTCTAAAATTGACAGAAAAGAAAAAAAAAATACTAAGGACATTTTTGGAATACATTTTTCATCTCTTCCCAAAGCATGATTTTTGAGAAATCGAGAATCATATTTATTTAACTTTAATAGATATAAAAGACTAAACTTTTAAAACTTTCTAAGCAAATTAGATATATTTTGGCGAAATGAAATACATTAATATTTCAACTTTTCCCAGTCTTGACTTTAATGAAAAAAAGTCTTCCGAGAAATGTGAGTGAAAATATGATGCAGTTTAAAAGCTGAGTGACGGGTACACCGTGGGACCGGTCCAGCCATGTGGCTGGCGATCCCTTGCCCCCTCCCCTGTGGCCTGTAAGCACAGAACACCCACCACAGTTCTGAGACCGTGGCTTTGTTTATAGTTTATAAAAACAAAGCCACCGAAGCACATTCAATCACGAGCACCCAACCAGCGCCACGTCCAACTCCACATAAAAAAGAATGTTTCCTCTCAAGTGCCTCTGAGAGACCCTTCCATGGTGGGAAGTGGACTGGGAGCCTGTCATTCTATAAATAAGCTTATCTGAGGACCAAGGGTTAGATCAGGAAAGAGGGGGACCAAGCATTTTGGTGATTATTTTAACATATTTTTAAAAATCCCTAATGTGATTTTCTGTTGCCTGGAGAATCCCAGGAACGGGGGAGCCTGGTGGGCTGCCGTCTATGGGGTCGCACAGAGTCGGGCACGACTGAAGTGACTTAGCAGCAGCAGCAAGGATTGTTGACAAATGCCCAGAGTAAAACGATACATAAGAAAAATGAATGAATCGGGTGGTATTTACTTATATGTTGGTATCAGTAAAAATTTGCATTATGTCTAATGAGGAAAATGATCACTATGGATGCTAGTAATTCCATAGTTCACAGAGTCGTCATCAAGGACACATAGCAAGTTCACTGAGTACTCCCTGTGCTAGGCTCAACTGTGCCACTGCTGAAAAGTTATTTCATTTAACCTCCACTGAAGTTTGATTTGACCGTCCGATCAGGAAACAACTGTCAAAGGCTTACAGACCCTGTGAATGAGGCCATCCAGGCATATCTCTCTTCTGCTTCCATCCTACAGTGGAGTCCTGGTGGCTTCAAGCAAAATATAACTATGTGAACACTTAATAAGCAATTTATACCTATGATGATGTTCTCTTCATGTGCCTGTGATAATTAAAACTTGGTATTGTCCAGGTGCCATGTCCTACTCTTCGTGATCTCATGGACTGTGATCTCAGGGACCAGGTTTCCCGGTCCCTCACCATCTCCCGAGTTTGCCCAAGTTCATGTTCACTGCACTGGCGATGCTGTCCAGCCATCTCATCCTCTGACACCCTCTTCTCCTTCTGCCCTCACTCTTTCCCAGCATCAGGGACTTTTCCAATGAGTTGTCTGTTTTAATCAGATGACCCAAATCCTGGAGCTTCAGCTTCAGCATCAGTCCTTCCAGTGAATATGCAGGGTTGATCTTCCTTAAAATTGACTGGTTTGATCTCCTTGCTGTCCAAGGGACTTTCAGGAGTCTTCTCAATCACCACAGTTCAAAGTCATCAATTCTTTAGTGTTCTGCCTTCTTTACAGTCCAGCTCTCACAACTGTATGTGACCAGCGGGAAGACCATGGGCTTGACGATACGGACCTTTGTCGGCAGAGTAACGTCTTTGCTTTCAACACACTGTCTGGGTTTGTCATTAAATATTAAGCTTACTCTTTTAAGTCTTCCCACCATATGCCTCTGTGTTTGTTACTTCCTAAATTCTTTGATGATTACTTTTTCTAAAAGCTATGAAACTGATCAAATCGGTAACCAGCTGTGTGATCCTTTGCTTAATCTACTTTATCATGATAATAAAGATTTGATCTGAGCTTGCAAATACCTATGCTGCCCCAAACTGAGCCACTGATGTTTTGATCCAATAACTCAGCTTCCTTCACTTTAAGAACCCTGCTCAGACATTGCCCTAAAACCATCCTCCAGCGGGAGAGTCAGCCAGCATTGTAAGGCCATCTTACAGATCCTGTTCAACTTTTATTGGTCATAATTTGTTTCCCTGAATTTGTATGCCTTTAAAACCTTCAAAGCTAGTGAAGCTTTCAGCCAGGAGGCATGTGTTTATAAAGCAGAGTGGGTGTTTTTGGAAGCCTTGCTATGTTAGAAATTGGTCTGGGGAGACACATGCAAATTCTTGCTGAATCTATATTTCCTACTGGGAATTAGGTTCTGAAGATTTTGAGCCCTTTGCCAATAGGAAAAAAATTAACACCCCTTAAGATTTAACTTGCCTAATACTGTGATCACTGCCCTGATGGCTTCCAAGTATTGTCAGTTTATATTTTCCTGACATCACGAGCTATATGCTTCTGACACATTCCTGCCCTGGCCAGAAAACACATTGCCTTTTCTGGGTATTGCTTTAAACCATAATGAACACAATAATTGTGTATTCACACTCATCCACGGTGTGGTGAGCTGATCTCATCCTTTGAACCCAATCTGTGTAGGAAAAAAATGTTTCTCATGTTCAGGAAACAAGTTTTGTGTGTCCCCTTGGTCCTGTCTCTTAATGTCCTTGGACATACCAGATTAGACAAATTAGATGTCCAAAATAGACATCTTCCCTCTCCTTACCTCTGCCCCAACTCTCTCTGCCTTCAGGGTGCTTCCAAATGTAGATTAAATAAGCAGTCATTTGCTGTTCACTTGCTGTGTTCAATTCTTTGCGACCCCATGAACTGCAGCCCTCCAGGCTCCCCTGTCTTTCATTGTCTCCTGGAGTTTGCTCAGATTCATTCCATTGAGTCAATGATGTTACCTAACTATCTCATCCTCTGCCACCCCTATTCTGGACCTCAGTCTTTCCCAGAATCAGGGTCATTTCCAGTGAGTCAGCTCTTAGAATAGGGTGGCCAAAGTATTGGAGCTTCAGCTTCAGCATCAGTCCTTCCAATGAATGTTCAGGGTTAATTTCCTTTAGGGTTGACTGGTTTGATCTCCTTGCAGTCCAAGGGACTCTCAGGAGTCTTCTCCAGGACCACAGTTCAAAAGCATAAATTATTTGGTGCTCAGCCTGCTTTACGGTCCAACTCTCACATCCATACATGACTATTGGAAAAACCAGAATTTTGACTATACTGACCTTGTTAGCAAAATCACAACCCCCAAAACCAAAAGACAAAAGAAAACAAACCACTGCACCCACAAGAATTAATTGTTTTTTGGTGAATAACTCCTTTAGCATTGATTAATATTATATCCTCCAGCAAATCTGTGAAGGTAATATACAAATCAACAAACTCATTGATATTCCTGGGGTTTAGGAAAAATCATAGCTAGCTAAAGTACTGGTTTAAAACTGTAAAATAATTCTGGTACCTCAAACTAAAGGCCACCTCTGTCGATAATTTGCTATGTCTCTTAAAATTTCTGCCAGATGAGTGCATGAGTACATGATGTTTGTGTCTGGACTTTTCTCCCCACTGGTCCCCCTGAATCACTCATGAGTACATACGAGTAGCTGGCTGTGTGTATCCTTGATTCGTCTTGATCGGAGGACACGCTTACTAAAGCAGTATGAGCCAGTGTTGGTCAACCTCGGCGTCTTCTGCATTTGATAAAACTGGCTAATTATGGATCCATAGAGAAAAATGTTAGTTTTTACTGTGAACCCTGGCCTTCTGTGGATTTATAAGAAATAAAGAGATGCACAATTAGCCTGGGGATGTACCTCTTTTCTTTAGGAAGAGACAAATGCCATTGATAGGATGTCTCTGAGAGTGCTTCTTCTTCACTTCTTGTTCCAGTGCTCCTCCACTACTTCACGTCGGGGGCAGGGATTGCGGTATTTACTACAGGGTAGAGATGATATAGAATTTTAGAACATCTTTCACCCCGTACTTATTACCAGTGATATAAACAATTGATCCTACGGAAGTCAAGCAGTGATGCAAAAGATTGCTCCTAGATCCCAGCTGCCCTCACCTGCACAGGTGCCCCACCTCTCTTCACTGAACTGGGGAATCCTGTCTTCTCTAGCTGCTCCCTCCTCTACTATCTTTCTTCTCCTTCAAGCTTATAAAAGCATTTCTGCCAAGATTTTTCTTATAATTTTGACTTGATAAAGTCAAATACCTGTTATCATTTCACTCTTTTTCTCAGACTCTTTGCCGTTTGTATTCTTGTTGTTCTGGGGTTTGGACTGACACTTCTTACGTACCACATGTTCTCATTCTACGCTGGACTAGCCCTTTCACGGGTCAAGGCTCAGAGTCAAGGACAAGCTATCTTGTCAAGCTATCTTGGGTGGTTGGGTTCATTGCAAGGACTCAAAGGGATAGAGTGACCACATAATATTAATATATTGTCCAAATCAGGGCTCTCTGAGAATGAAGAGATGTGCCCTTAACTATCTGCCATGAAGCATGTGTACTGGGAACGGCCTGGCCACACTGACACAGGTCTCTCCTCTTCCCCACTTCACCTCTTCATCCTCATTCAACTCCTCCTCCATCTCTTTTCTTTCTTGCCCTGTTTACCTCCCACTCATAGGGAAAGTATATATGTTATCTTTATCTATCTAATCATTTATCTATCTTATCTATGTATCTAGTCATTTATGCATCTATTCATCCATCTATCCATCCATATCTATCTATATCTATCTATCTATCCTCTATCTTATCATCTGTCTATCCTCCAAATCACCAGTCAATACATTTGTCTGCAAATTTTTGATGCTAGACAAGTCCAGTGCTAAACTCACTTGCTAAACCTAAAGATGATTCCACAATGGAGAGGCATAGGTTCTAGGTTGTTTAGGATATGGTTGAAACTGTGGAGACAGAAACACAAAATAACAGTAGCCCCAAACAACCTAGAGACGTGCTCCTCTTTCCCATAAAGGACCAAGCTCGTTCTGCAAAGTTCCGAGGAGGTCAGGCTCCTTCTGACTCATGCCTTCTCTCTCTGTGGTGTTATTCTCTGCACATGGCTGGGGGTGGAAAGGGCAGGGGTCTTAGCATGTTTCCTTCTCTGATGTGTTCTAGTACCATTCACATCCCTTCCATACAATTACTTCACTTCCATTCATATCCTATTGGCCAGTACATGGCCATCTAGCTTCCAGTAGTTGCAAGGAAGTCTGGGGACTGTAGTTTTCCCCCTGTGGAGCCATATGTATAACCCAAAATTGGTCATTCTATTAATAAGCTAGAGCAGGAGCAAATGGGCATTTGGGGTGATCAACAGTTTCTGCCACACAGCAATATGATGCTGGACGATTTATTCACATCGAGATGTAAAATTCTTGCCGCTGTTGCCTTTCAGTAATGACACTATTTTGTAGTCTTCGATTTGCTGTATTATGATATATGTTAAAGCATCTGCAAGAGCATTGTGACTTTAACTCATAAGTTCCAGTTAAGGATTATGCAAATCTCCCTCTAACTGTGGAATTATCATCTTAGCAGATTACATGAAAAGCTTACCAGATACACCATTCATTTCCTTACCTTGGGCTTTTATTTGACTTAACTACAGAATCTCAAGCTTTTTAAGAGTCTAATATTTTTGGAAGCCCTTTTTGTTTTGTATAGCCTGCATTCTAATTTGTAGTATGAAGCTACATTTCTCAAAGTCTACCATTTTCTCAGCCTGCATTTTTCTTCTTTCTAACCCTTCTAAGAATTCCTTCATGTCAAGAAGATGACAGAGCTCATTATGGCCATTAAGATTCAGATGCAATTAAGTTTCATTCCACTTTGAGTGATAGGTGCAAGGTTCCTTCTCCGAATGGGATAATTTTCTCCAGGCCCACAACTTTTATACCCTCATTAATTTGCAAGGCTGTTTTAGAAAAAAAATACGTTCTCGAGTCTGAATGAGACACCTCTCCAACTTTAACCAAATTGTTGCCTTAATGCTCTTCAGATTATAACATCCATTTTCAAAAATTCCTTGCCATTGTCCCCAGAGGAGTCCATAAAAATGCCTGTGCGCTTTGTTTGTGGCCAGTTAAATAATAGGAGAGCTCCCCCTACCGATTGGCATCAGGGAATTAGAGAGGAGGGGCCCACCCCAGGCCCTTGGCTCCAGGGAACCTCAGCAAAGCTCAGCACAGACCAAGACGAAAATCTAAAGGAAGCCTGTTTGATGCTGGCTTTTGAAATACTTAAAAACATCAGCATTTGTCAGGTAGAAAGATTTTCATTTCAAAGTTCTAACAGGTTATTATTATTCCAAGCAATGGAGAGTTAAAAAGGGTTGAACAACTATAATAATGGGGGCTCCTGGATGCGGGGAGTGATTAGGTTTCATTGTTTGTTTGCATAAAACTCTCTCACCTAGCTTTGTTTTGGATTTGTTTAAGAGACATAGGCTAATTAGACCATGCAAATCACTCAGTTTCCTGAAAATTAATTAAGCTTTCTGGCCTTCCTCTGTTCGGGGCCAGGTCACCTCCCACACGGTTCCTCTGGAGTTATGTGGGAGGCGAGCCTGTCTCACGCTGAACTGTCAGAAGATTCCATCATGGGAAGAATGGAGTTCAGAACAGTGGCATTTGAAAGCTTGTTGGAGTTGTAAAGTGTTGGATTCTATTTTTATTAAATCACTTAAACTTTCAACATTGTGAAAAAGATTTACTTAACATACATTTCACAGGTCATTTTGAATGCATATTTAGGGGAAAAATACAGCAGAGGACATTTTTAAAACTAAAGTTACTGTCCTGGAGGAACAGAACAGATGAGTTAACTGTTGAAATCCTATTGTTTCATTAGAGTGTTGGTAAAAACATTTAACATTTTGTATTTATAGTGTTATGAGGAGGCTCTATTCATCTCCTTCAAACATACAGATATAAATACTCTATTATTTGGGAATATTGTATAGAAATGACACAAAGTTATAGAGGCTGCAGAGGAATATTTTATTGGAAGAACCCCCAAGTAGAGAAACTAAGCTGAGACGCTAGAGAAGCGTATTATGTAGCAAGCCTGATGAAAACGCCAGGTCTGTGGGAAGAAGGGCCACGTTCTAGCCAACTCCTTCTTGTATCTGAATTATTTTTAAACAGCTTTATTGAGATATAATTTACATATAATTTAAAATGTACAGTTCAGTGTGTTCAGCATATTTACAGAGCTGTATAGCAGTCGCCACAATCTAATTTGGGGGACGTTTTTCATCCTCTCCAAAGGAGGTCCTGTACCCATTTGGGGTCACTCCCTGTAATCTTCCAATCCCCTCAAATCCCCACTCAGTCCCAGACACAGGTCCGCATCTGTGTCTATGGATTTGCCTGTCATGTACATTTCATATAGATGGAGTCACAGAATACTTGGCTGTTTGTGGCAGGCTTCTTCCGTGGCATAATGTTTGAGGTTTATCCCTGCTGTGGTGTGTGTAGGGTGCCATTCTTTTCTTTCTTTTTTTGTATTGTCATTCCACGGGCACACCACACTTTGTTTATGCCTTTAACAGTTGATGCACATTTGGGTTGCTTCCACCTTTTGGCTATTATATGAATCACAGCTGTTATAAACGTTTGTGTATGAGTCTTTGGATAGACATACATTCTCATTTTCTCTAGGTGAGTTGCTAGGGGTAGGATTGCTAAGACATACAGTACCTTTATATTTCGCATTCTGACGTACTTTCAAACTGTATCCACCAAATCTAGATGGGCTCACTGGTAATTTCTATCAGTTCTCTACAATCTCTTTCAGAAGATAGAAGCAGAAGAAATACTTCTAACTCATTCTATGAGGCCAACTGAGGCTATCGTTTTCCTAATACCAACACCAGACAGAAGACATGAAAACAAAACAACAGACCAATATCTCTCATGAGCAGAGGTACAAATACCTGCTGAAAGGCATTAGCAAATCAGATGTGACAGTGTATAAAAAGAATATATATCATGACCAAGTGGAATTATTTCAGGATTTAATTAATTAGCATTTAAAATCAATTAATGTAATCAATCTTATCAATAGGGTAAAGAAGAAAAAAATGCATAATAATATCAATAGGTGGAGAAGAGAATTTGACAAAGTCCAACATCCATCCCAAAGTCCAACAAATAGGAAATGGAATACATCAAGGCTGTATATTGTCACCCTGCTTATTTAACTTATATGCAGAGTACATCATGAGAAATGCTGGACTGGAAGAAACACAACCTGGATTCAAGATTGCCGGGAGACATATCAATAACCTCAGATATACAGATGATACCACCCTTATCACAGAAAGTGAAGAGGAACTAAAAACCTCTTGATAAAAGTGAAAGTGGAGAGTGAAAAAGTTGGCTTAAAGCTCAACATTCAGAAAACAAAGATCATGGCATCCGGTCCCATCACGGGAAACAATGGAAACAGTATCAGACTTTATTTTTTGGGGCTCAAAAATTACTGCAGATGGTGATTGCAGCCATGAAA
Source organism: Bos grunniens (assembly GCF_055505025.1). Classification (NCBI taxonomy): domain Eukaryota; kingdom Metazoa; phylum Chordata; class Mammalia; order Artiodactyla; family Bovidae; genus Bos; species Bos grunniens. The sequence continues at coordinate 4,811,542 of NC_141188.1, read as the reverse complement.
TTAAAAGACACTTATACCTTGGAAGGAAGTTATGACCAACCTAGATAGCATATTGAAAAGCAGAGACATTACTTTGCCAACAAAGGTCCGTCTAGTCAAGGCTATGGTTTTTCCTGTGGTCATGTATGGATGTGAGAGTTGGACTGTGAAGAAGGCTGAGCACTGAAGAATTGATGCTTTTGAACTGTGGTGTTGGAGAAGACTCGAGAGTCCCTTGGACTGCAAGGAGACTCAATCAGTCCATTCTGAAGGAGATCAGCCCTGGGATTTCTTTGGAAGGAATGATGCTAAAGCTGAAACTCCAGTACTTTGGCCACCTCATGCAAAGAGTTGACTCATTGGAAAAGACTCTGATGCTGGGAGGGATTGGGGGCAGGAGGAGAAGGGGACAACAGAGGATGAGATGGCTGGATGGCATCACTGACTCGATGGATGTGAGTTTGAGTGAACTCTGGGAGTTGGTGATGGACAGGGAGGCCTGGCGTGCTGCAATTCATGGGGTTGCAAAGAGTCGTACACGACTGAGTGACTGAACTGAACTGAACACCTATTCATGATTAAAAAAACTCCAAAGTAAGAGTACAAAGGAACTTCCTTAACTGGATAAAGAACATCCACAAAAAACAGAAAGCCAACTTTATATTTAAGGCTTCTTAGCAGAAACTTTCCTGCTAAGATTAGGGATAAGGCTAGCATGTCCACTCTCAGCACTCCTTCTCAACATTGTATTAATAGTCGTAGCCAAAACAATATATGAAAGAAATAAAACTATATTTGTTCATAGATGACATGATCATCTACATAGTAAATCTGAAGGAATCAACAAGAAATCTCTAGGAACTATGGTTGCATAGTACCGTCCTGTATGCAAAAGTCAGTTGCTTTTCTATCCAGCAATGAACAAGTGAAATTTGAAATTTAAAATACAATGTTATTTACATTAGCATCCCTAGAATTATATTTAGGTGCACATCTCATAAAATATGTACAAGATCTACTTGAGAAAGATGGTAAAACTCTGGTGAAAAATGTGAAAAGAAACAAAGTAAATGGGAGATATTCTATGTTTATGGATAGGAAAATTCAATATTGTCAGGATGCCAGTGTTCGCAAATTGATCTATAGAGTCAATGCAATCCCAATCAAATCTGGGCAAGTACTCCTGTGGATATTGACAAACTAACTCTATAGTGTGTATGGAGACGCAAAAGACAGACTAACCAACTCAGTATTGAAGGAGAAGAACAAAGTCGAAGACTGAAGCTACCTGATTGTCAACATTTCCTATAAAATTACAGGATAGTGTGCTGCTGGTGAAAGAACAAACAAATAGAACAATGGAACAGAATAGTAAGCCCAGAAACATACCCACATAAATGCAGTAAGCTGCTTTTTGACAAAGCATTTTTTTCAGCATAGTTGTTCCAACAAATGGTGCTAGAACAATTGGAGAGCAACGTGTAAAACAATGAGTCCAGACACAGATCCTGTACCCTTCAGAAAAAATTAGCTCAAAATGGGTTACAGACTTAGAAGCGAAATGAAAAGCTATCACACTCCTAAAAGATGACATAGAAGAAAACCTACATCTTGAACTGTTTAGAAACAGCATCAAAGGCACAACCCATGAAAGAAATAACTTATAAACTGGAGTTCACTGAAATTAAAGAGTTGGAGAAAATATTTGTAATAATAAATATAATAAGTGACTGTTATTCAACATGCACAAAGAACTCTCAAAGCTCAACAGTACGAAAATGAACAATTCAATTTAAAAAATGGGCAAAAGATCTAAACAGTCACCTCACCAATTATATACACATAGGCAAACAAGAAAAGATGTTCTACATTGTGTATCAATAAAGAGTTATAAATAAAGCAACAATAAGATGTCACTACACACTTTGTAGAATGGCCCAAATCCAAAACTCTAGTAGCACCAAGAAAACTTATGACCAACCTAGACAGCATAGTAAAAAGCAGAGACATTACTTTGCCAACAAAGGTCCGTCTAGTCAAAGCTATGGTTTTTCCAGTGGTCATGTATGGATGTGAGAGTTGGACTATAAAGAAAGCTGAGTGCAGAAGAATTGATGCTTTTGAACTGTGGTGTTGGAGAAGACTCTTGAGAGTCCCTTGGACCGCAAGGAGATCCAACCAGTCCATCCTAAAGGAGATCAATCCTGGGTGTTCATTGGAAGGATTGACGCTGAAACTAAAGCTCCAATACTCTGGCCACCTGATGTGAAGAGCTGACTCATTTGAAAAGACCCTGATGCTGGGAAAGATTGAAGGCGGGAGGAGAAGGGGACAACAGAGCATAAGTTGGTGGGATGGCATCACCGACTCAATGGACATGAGTTTGAATAAACTCCAGGAGTTGGTGATTGACAGAGAGGCCTGGTGTGCTACCGTCCATGGGGTCGCAAAGAGTTGGAAACGACTGAGCAACAGAACTGAACTGAACTGAACTGAAATGAGTAGCACCAAATGCTGGGCAGGATGTAGGCCCCTGGAACTCTCATTCATCACTAGAAAGAGTACAGAATATACAGCCACTTTGCAGGACAGTTCAGCAATTTCTTACAAAACTGAGAATATTCTTTCCATATAACTCAACATTCATGCTTGTTTGTATTTACCTAAAGGAGTTGAAAACTTATGTCCACACAGAAACTCACAGAGGTTTTTATAGTAGCTTCATTCCTAATTGCCAAAACTCGGAAGCAAGCAAAATATCCTTCAGTTGGTGAGCGGATAAATAAACTATGGTACATCCAGGCAATGGAATACTATTCAGCATTAAAAATAAGTGAACTATGAAGACATGAAAAGATACAGAGGAAAAAAATACTTAATTTTTTTTAGAAACTTAAATACGTAGTACAAAGACGCAAAGATCCAATGTGAAAAGGCTACATATTATACAATTTCAATGAACTTTGGGTAATTTTGATGTGTCAGCGTAGGTTCATTGATGGTAACAAACGTCCCACCTTGGGGGGGATGTGGATAATGGGGGTGGCTGTGCATGTGTAGAGGCAGAGCATATACAGACATCTCTGCACCTTCTGTTCAGTTTTGTTGTGAACCTAAAACTACCCTAAAAAATAAATTGTATTGAAGGGAATTAAAGTCAATACAAAATAGTTGGAAAAAATGTGATTTTGTGTGTAAAGTGCTTAGAACAGTAATGAGCACTCAATAAATTCTAGTAGTTACGTTACATCCATCTCCCCACAGAGTTCCAATGAAGCTGGAAGTCGAGTCTATTTTCTACCTAACCCTGGGTAGAGAGACTCTGAACAAAGAATTAAGACGAAAAGTCAGATTTTATAGCAATAAACCTATTCTTTCCTCCTACATTTCCCTTCCAAGTCCTTTTTCACAAAACATCAACTTAGATATATATTTTTTTCTGTTATCTCTCTTACTTAATCAACCATTTCCCTGGATTCAGCCCACTGGAAATCATTCCTATCTAAATTAACGACAATATATTTTAGCCATCTGAATGAAATCACATTTTTTTTTGTGAGATTTTTTTTTTCTACTTTTTATCTGGGGATGTTAAAACCCTTATTAGGTATTTAACAGTAGACTAAATGATCAGAAATTAATTTGCATGAATAAGAGCCCTGTGACAAAGTTTAAGTAGGGGTTGTTGACAAAATCAATGCTGACTAGCAGCACAGAAATCACAAAACATGCACTGACTTCCGTTCCATCATTAGGAATAGTCATACCACAGACATCTGCCTGGACCAGCTTCTACGGCTGATAATAACCTCAGAGTAGTTAATACGAATATCTCAAGGGCCCACTGGCTTTTACAGTTACAGCCTTGGGATTCCAACCTCACCTGTCCTAAGATGGGAAGGTACAGAACAGACAAAGAGGCCAAATTTGATCATTTACGAGGAATATTTGGTTTGTGTGTAGTTGAAAGGCAAAATCTGGTTAAAATGACAATACACAACAACTACAACAATAATGAATATTCAGTTTAAAAAATGTACTATGTCAGTCAGATGTTCCTTTTTTGTGCTGCTGTTATATCATTTTGGCAACCTTTTAAAAAGAAACACCCTGACCCTCATTTTACAGATAAATAAACAGAAGGCAAATGGAGTGACAGTTTGACCAGGTCCGGCTGGTGATTAAGTGGGTCCAGATGCCAAGCCAGAACTTCTTGAGTCCAGAGCGTCACTTCATGTCTATGCTGCAGAAGGACAGACATGCGGAGACTGTGTCCACAGGGACGCCAACCTTTCCTGGAGTGGCAATCAGGCAGAATGTGAGATCCTAGCCCTTAAGAGAGAGGGAGGAAGGTGAGGGCCCGTCGCAAGGGCAGAGAGCTGAGAGGTGCCGGCTGCACACGGGGAGGGCCTGGGGGTCCAGCCCCAGTTGTCCATGGTAGGGATGCTGGCCTGCGCGTCCCATGCTCCAAGGTCCACGTCCAGGCAGGAACAAACACGGCCGGTGCCCCTTCTGGCCCGGGGACCAGGAACCCCGCCCGACAGTGGCATCTTGGGCAGGAATAGACCTTCGGGGGAGGGTGACCAATCCATCACTCTGGCAAAGTCTAACTTATTGATCTCAGCTTTTCTTTTCTGTCATGCTTGGATTCCATGTTTCCATCACCACCCGGTTGATGGTTTCACCTTTGGGGTCTTCGTGAAGTTTGCATGTTTACGGGGCACGAAAGACGGATTGTGAACCAACCCATGAGCCGCTTTCAGTTAACGACAAGGAAGACATTTCCCAGCCCACGATCGGCCCACCGCCTGTTCTGCATCCTTGCTGCTCTTCTGTGTGGCAGTTAGTCGGCAAAAGAGGTCCCCCCTTTCCAGAAGGTTTTCCTTTGGTGTTCTGCGGGCTGTAACTTCCTTTGCTCCCTCAGTTTTTTTTTTTTTTTTTTATTGTTGGTGTTGGTGGTAGTGGTGGTTTCGTGACAAGTTATCTTTGTGTGTGAGTTTGATGCAGTCTCCAGAAAAATGTGCCAAAATTCTTAGCTTGCCAGTAGAATATTATCTGTGGAATCCCAACCTGGGTTATAGTTCAGTTCAGTTCAGTTCAGTCGCTCAGTCATGTCCAACTCCCTGTGACCCCATAAACCGCAGCAAGCCAGGCCTCCCTGTCCATTACCAACTCCTGGAGTCCAGCCAAACCAATGACCATTGTGTCGGTGATGCTATCCAACCATCTCATCCTCTGTCGTCCCCTTCTTCTCCTGCCCTCAATCTTTCCCAGCATCAGGGTCTTTTCAAATGAGTTAGCTCTTCGCATCAGGTGGCCAGAGTATTGGAGTTTCAGCTTCAACATCAGTCCCTCCAATGAACACCCAAGACTGATCTCCTTTAGGATGGACTGGTTGGATCCCCTTGCAGTCCAAGGGACTCTCAAGAGTCTTCTCCAACACCACAGTTCAAAAGCATCAATTCTTCTGCACTCAGCTTTCTTTATAGTCCAACTCTCACATCCATACATGACTACTGGAAAAAACCATAGCCTTGACTAGATGGACCTTTGTTGACAAAGTAATGTCTCTGCTTTTTAATATGCTGTCTAGGTTGGTCATAACTTTCCTTCCAAAGAGTAAGCATCTTTTAATTTCATGGCTTCAATCATCATCTGCAGTGATTTTGGAGCCCCAAAAAGTAAAGTCTGACACTGTTTCCACTGTTTCCCCATCTATTTCCCATGAAGTGATGGTACCAGATGACATGATCTTAGTTTTCTGAATGTTGAGCTTCAAGCCAACTTTTTCACTCTCTTCTTTCACTTTCATTAAGAGGCTCTTTAGTTCTTCTTCACTTTCTGCCAGATAATCATGAAGGTGTGATCACTCACAGTCACCTAGAGCCAGACATCCTGGAATGTGAAGTCAAGTGGGCCTTAGGAAGCATCACTATGAACAAAGGTAGTGGAGGATGGAATTCCAGTTGAGCTATTTCAAATCCGGAAAGATGATGCTGTGAAAGTGCTGCACTCAATATGCCAGCAAATTTCGAAAACTCAGCAGTGGCCACAGGACTGGAAAAAGTCAGTTTTCATTCCAATTCCAAAGAAAGGCAATGCCAAAGAATGCTCAAACTACTGCACAATTGCACTCATCTCACAGGCTAGTAAAGTAATGCTCAAAATTCTCCAAGCCAGGCTTCAGCAATATGTGAACCGTGAACTTCCAGATGTTCAAGCTGGTTTTAGAAAAGGCAGAGGAACCAGAGATCAAATTGCCAACATCTGCTGGATCATGGAAAAAGCAAGAGAGTTCCAGAAAAACATCTATTTCTGCTTTATCGACTATGCCAAAGCCTTTGACTGTGTGGATCACAATAAACTGTGGAAAATTCTGAAAGAGATGGGAATATCAGACCACCTGACCTGCCTCTTGAGAAACCTGTATACAGGTCAGGAAGCAACAGTTAGAACTGGACATGGAACAACAGACTGGTTCCAAATAGGACAAGGAGTACATCAAAGCTGTATATTGTCACCCTGCTTATTTAACTTCTATGCAGAGTACATCATGAGAAACGCTGGGCTGGACGGAGGACAAGCTGGAATTAAGATTGCCAGGAGAAATGTCAATAACCTGAGATATGCAGATGACACCACCCTTATGGGTTATAGTAAGGATGTTTTAATTGCTAGTTCAGTTAGTTCGGTCACTTAGTTCTGTCCGACTCTTTGCGACCCCATGAATTGCAGTGCTCCAGGCCTCCCTGTCCATCACCAACTCCCGGAGTTCACCCAAACTCATGTCCATCGAATCGGTGATGCCATCCAGCCATCTCATCCTCTGTCGTCCCCTTCTCCTCCTGCCCCCAATCCCTCCAAGCATCAGAGTCTTTTCCAATGAGTCAACTCTTCGCATGAGGTGGCCAAAGTATTGGAGTTTCAGCTTTAGCATCATTCCTTCCAAAGAACACCCAGGACTGATCTCCTTTAGAATGCACTGGTTGGATCTCCTTGCAGTCCAAGGGACTCTCAAGAGTCTTCTCCAAAGATAGCTTCAATGAGCATTAAAATTTAATAATGTCACCTTTTGCATGTGGTACCTTGCTTTCTTGTCCATTAAAAATATTAGAAATGCTTTTGTATAAACTGTTGGTTAAAATAAAACACATTAACAACCTATTAAAACAAATTCTACATTGCATTTCCAAAGATTTCCAAGGAAGTTTTTCTTTGAATCAGCATCAAATTTGACGCATCTGAAACCAAATGCGTCCCTTTCTCTCCTTTTTTCTTTCTTTCTTTTTTTGCTGTGAACCATTTTTAAAGTTTTTATTGAATTCATTACAATATTTTGTCTGTTTTATGTTTTGATTTACTGGCCTTGAGGCATGTGGGTTCAAAGTTCCCTGACAAGGGATCAAAGCCACAACTCCTGCAGTAGAAGGTGAAGTCTTCACCATTGGAGAGCCAGACAAGTCGCTGGATCCCTTTCTGAAATGTGTGGATAGACTACAAATTCTTTAAGGACAAAGACCACGTCCAAATCACGTCTTTGTACCTAATATTCAGCATAATGCTACATTTTTAACAGTATTTGCTTAGCAGCAGCAGCAGCAGTAATTTCTGAATGGTTGAATTAGTTTAGCTGTAAAAATCCTGCTTGGAATTGTATATGCTGATACACATATTATTTTCTCCATTAATCAATGTAGTAAGATACAAACTGATTTTAAAAAGTTAATTTGGAATTTAATCACTAACAAATACACACATTTATCTAAATTGAAACATTCTTAAACAAAATGGTCCTTAGATCTCTTTAGAATAAACAGTCTTTATCTTAACATTGAATGGATCACACAGTGGTCTAGCATATTCACCTTCCACGCTTCAGATGACTCCAATACTCTGCCATGTTTCCTACCATTTCCTATCCGTTGTCTGTCTATCATATACCTATTCATCCACCAACTATCTAACCTGTTCTCTATCTATTATCTATCTAATCTAGCAATTCGTCTATCATTTATGTATCCATCTAATAAAACTATGACTTTAACATTATTTTGGTAGAGAAAGCCTTCAGAACGTTATCTTGGAAAACCACAGAATCATGAAATTTTGAAATGAACATTCTGTAATCCCATTTTAAACAAAAGCAATATGACGAATCATATATTCCAAATAAAAATAGACTGGAATTTCCCAACCAGATATTAAAATATTTATTAACACGCACTCCGTGTCTGTCTACATATCCAAAGGAATTATGTTTTCATTAGACACTGCTGTTAGTTCTTGCTCAGTTCTTTTTGACTTAGGTCCAAAGGGATTCACATAGTTATCACGGGGAAAAAGTGGACCAAAAGAGAAGGTTTCTGTTATTTGGAGACTCTGTGTTTCTAAATAGCGGGGGATGGTGCTAGTGGTGTGAGCAACAGTAAATGGCATGGAAAAGGATTTTCTCATGGGCACTTTGCAATGACTTCTTTTCCTAACTCCCTTTTAAACATCTATGCCAAATAAATAATCATATTATTTATGGGGAAGAATGAGGACAGGGTCAAGACTATGTTCTATTACTTTCAAAATTTATTATTTTAAATACAAAGGTCATTATAGAGATCGGTATTTACCAGAGTATTGTTTTGGAAGATTTGTCTTGGAAATAAATTTGATGGTTGAAAATGCATATTAATAATAAACTTGCTTAAGTTAGTTCAAGTCAGCACATCTCAATCCTGTTTGACTGGAGACCACGCCTTTTCCCCCATATCATCCTCCTGAACATGCTTTGCAGAAGTTGGGGAGGCAGCGGATGTGTGCCAGGCTCAGATTCTGACCCTTGATGATGCTCAATCTCCCCTGTGTGCACAGCACACCCACTTATACACATATCCCCACATGAGGAGAAATTTAAGTCATATTTTAAATATTCCTTGGTCAACAATTTTCTCTAGCTCTTAATTCTAAAGTCCTCCCACAAATGTCCTCAAATTTGCACAATTGTACCCTAAAGACAGGCTTCCCAGGTGGCTCAGTGATAAAGAAACTGCCTGCCAATGCAGTAGACATGAGTTCAATCCCTGGGTTGGGAAGATCCCCTGGAGGAGGGCATGGCAACCCACTCCAGGATTCTTGCCTGGAAATTCCCACTGACAGAGGAGCCTGGCGGACTGCAGTTCATGGGACCACAAAAGAGCTGGACACGACTTAGCAACTGAACAGCAGCAACCCTAATGACACCTTTGCCCTTGTTTGCTTAATTCCTATTTACCCCACAGGGGAGGAAGGGATCCCCCACTTTAAATAAAAAGATAGCTGAGGGCATAACACCCGAACACATGAAATGAAACAGATATTTATTCCTTAAACACACCTGCTGCCCCCAGAAGAGGACACTGTAACTCATGCAGGACTACGTCGAGATGCGCTGGGGAGCAAAGAGAACCAGCCATGCGGTGCGGAGCAGGTTCATAGTAACAAGAAAGGGGAGGTGTTCCTGGACCCTGCGGAAGGATGTGGTTGGCTGGTTTGAATAGTTCTGGGTCCGGCAGGGGAGGGAAACCTCCCAGCTGAGGACTGAAGGGGCCACAGCTGGTTCATCTGATAGGGCATGTGCATGCATGCTAAGTCACTGCAGTCATGTACGACTCTTTTCGACCCTATAGGCTCCTCTGTCCATGGGATTCTCCAGGCAAGAATACTGAAGTGGGTTGCCATGCCCTCCTCCAGAGGATCTTCCCACCCCAGGGATCGAAACCACGTCTCCTGCATTGGCAGGCAGGTTCTTTAACGTTAGCAGTACCCGGGAAGCCCTGATGGGGGGCAGGCAGGTAGAAAACCTTTCCTGCTGTGGGTGGGGCTCATCTGTGATAAGGGTGGGGGCTCTTTGTTGACTTGCAGGGCTTTCTGAGATGCAAAGGTGTCAAGGGACCCCCGAGATGTCAGACCTCATAGTGCTCCAGGACAGAGTGCTCCAGGGTGGAGTGCTCCAGGGCGTAGTGGCCCAGGCTGTGCCTGCCCTCTGGGTGCCCGAGCAGCACTGATTCACTTGGAATTCAGAGGGACCCAGGCTTCAACCCAGCAGCGTGTCTGGTGATCCCCCGGTACTGTGCCTTTGCTCTGCCTGTTGATGGCGGCTATTATACTTGATTCATTACATGCCATTGATCTTCGAAATTTTGATTAATGACAGGGAAACCTGAAAAGTTCAGAGTTTGGCTTTGGTTCAAATGAGCACCCAGAAGTTCAGACACTTAATTCAAACTGTCTAAACCTCTTGGATAAGCAAACGGGGTTATGCCAAAGGAGTCTGAAAACTCCTGGAAACAACCCCTCTCTTGGAAATTTTTGGTATTCCCTGCTACTACTCAGAACACAGACTCTAAACACTACAAAGACATTGCTTCTTTCTTGCATTTGTTCTGCTCAATTACTTCTGGCCAGAGCCCAGGTTTTTAGGTTTTAGGAAGGGTAGCAGATCGCGGTGGGGAAGTTCAGGGTGGCATTGTTTGACTGCCATCGTTTCACTCGGCGGAGGCACATGTTTAACGCACCTGGGCACACAGAGAGACACAAGCATATCAGCTCCCAGGGTTCAGAGTAGCCAGTTATCTATTTATCCCTGGGAAACTGACTTTTCTTTTCTTCAGATCCATGAGAATGTGCTAGCAGAGAGGGACTATGCAGGTGTCATTGAGACAAAGCAGGAGGCTGATAAATGACAATGGGAGAAATTCCCTCCAAAATACACAGTTAACTCTTCTCAGGTCTTTTTCTTAATTCAGGCAGTCAAGCCTGAGAAACAGATCATTCTTGGACTCCAAAATCACTGCTGATGATGACTGCAGTTATGAAATTAAAAGACACTTGCTCCTTGGAAGGAAAGCTATGACCAACCTAGACAGCAAATTAAAAAGCAAAGACATTCCTTTGCCAACAAAGGTAAGTCTAGTCAGAGCTATGGTTTTTCCAGTAGTCACGTATGGATGTGAGAGTTGGACCATAAAGAAGGCTGAGCACTGAAGAATTGATGACTTCGAATTGTGGTGCTGGAGAAGACTTGAGAGTCCCTTGGACTGCAAGGAGATCAAATCAGTCAATCCTAAAGAAAATCAACCCTGCATATTCACTGGAAGGACTGAGGCTAAAGTTGAAGCTTCAATACTTTGGCTACCTGATGCGAAGAACAGACTCATTAAAAAAGATCTTGAACCTGGGAAAGATTGAAAGTCAAAGGAGAAGGGAGTGACAGGGGATGAGATGGTTAGATAGCATCACTGATGCAAGGGGCATAAATCTGAGCAAACTCTGGAAGATAGTGAAGGACAGGGGAGTTGGAGTGCTGCAGTCCATGGGGTTGCAAAGAGTCTAACATGACTAAGCAACTGGACAACAAAGGGCTGTGCTCTACAGGCCAAAAAGGATGCACACTCTCAGGTTTAGAGGGAAAAACAGTATAAAAAAAGGCTCCTGAATGAGAATATTCAAGAAACTTATCTAACCCTCTACCCCTAAACACACCCCCCCCCCATCCCATTGTTCAAACCAAGAACCCAGATAAATAGGGAACCCTGGGTTCATTAGCCAGGGTTCCCTATTTATCTGGGTTCCTGAGTTAGGCATTGTGAAAGTTTTAGAAGGTACCAGAGTACATGTGGCAATATATCCTCCCACAGAGCTCCCCTGGTGATTGATGCCGATCTAAGTATTGTTTGCACTAAGTGATCTATTTCAATTCCTTTGAGATCAAACAATAGCACGAATGTGTGCATTATAATGAGAAATTCTAATGAGATTGGAACTGTCCTGAATTATTTAGAAAATAAATAAAACTTTCTGACCTTGGACATTTGCATGTGTTTCAGGTGTGCTACAAATCTCAGGAAGTGTTAAAGTAAGCATTGACCTTGACCTTGTAACTCAGAATTCCGGGTGAGTCTCCACTCTGCTTTTCACTCTGTGTCACAGGCCATTCACCTGAATGAAAACAATGCCTTCTGTTCACCCGAAAAGTGGTGTACACCTGAAAAGAGGTTCTTTACATCTGAAAAGTGGGCTTCCCTTGTGGCTCAGCTGGTGAAGAATCCACCTGCAATGCAGGAGACCTGGGTTAATCTCTGAGTTGGGAAGATCCCCTGGAGAAGGGAAAGGTGACCCACTGCCGTATTCTGGCCTGGAGAAATCCATGGACTGCATAGTTCATGGGGTCGCAGAGTTGGACACAACTGAGCAACTTTCACTTTACACCCGAAGAAGGTAGGAGAACTCGTAATAATTCATATTTTCCCAAATTGCAAAACTGTCAATTTTGAGTGAAAAAAAAATCAAAAAACAAAATTGTCAGATTCTGCTGAATGAAAAGGAGAACCCATTTGAACACCAAATATTGCCATGGTATTTATAATATTGCTGCACCATATCTTGCCATGGTTCAAGTTTATCTGAGCAAGGAACATATAGTAGCTTTGGACTTTAGTGACATGTTCTCTTATAGGGAATACGCAAGTTGACTACTCAACAATGAAATAGTAAATTCTGAATAATTCTAGAGCATTACAGATGATCAATAGAAAATATTATTACACCGATTTTATATAATTTAATTTTGAAATTAAAGCTAATGCTTAAGGTCTATACATTTCTAGATTATTATTTTTTATAAACATAAAATTTTAATTTTTCGTATTTTATATTAAAGTATAATAATTACTTTTAATTATAAATACTTACAAGGCTAATATACTAACAAACATGTAAAGAGACACTTCTGTGCCACATATTTGGTGGGTACGATTCTAATTTGCCAGTATTATATTTTATTTATTTATTAGGCTTTTACAACTTCTTTTTTTCTCACAGTCTTTCCATGAAGAAATTTATGAAAGTAAATGGACTCATATTGGATTAGCATATAGCCATCTTCTGTACAAAATTCTACCTTGTTAAGGTACAATTAGGGCCAATGAAGGGTAAACACTGATATTCTCTTTCTCTCTGGATGCGAGTCCTTAAGATCAGTTGGTGGCACTTGAAAAATTGTGACCTTCCTCCCCTTCTCTGAGAACCATTGTTTCCTTACATAACATGACCGGAAGATGACCTCACGGTCGCTCTTGTAGGCTCTGGCTGCTGGAGTTCAGGCGGTCACCAGGTGGTCAGAGAAGCTCGTTTTGTCTTGTAAAATGTAGGAATCTTTGTTCAGCCAGTTGCCCTTTGGCACGGGCTCTCCTGCTTACCTTCCTAGGTACTGACCCTCCAAGAGGTGGATACTGAGTCGGGGAAAGGGAAACTGGAAACAGAAAACATGAAAAAACGACTTTCCAACTGACGGCAATGTTACCAAATGCCAACAACTATATTTTGTTGACCACAGTTCTCTTAAACCACGACTGCAGGAAGGAGTTTGGCAGAATGGGTTCCAGGATTAGAAAGGAGGTGTTGTTGGGCTGGGCCTCCTCCCCATGTGGCTCTTCTTTCCTCCTCCACCTCCTAGCGTCCAATTGCATCCAGCCTCCCTCCTCCTCTACCATTTAAATATGTCTGTTTCAACACTTCCTGAGTCTTGGCTGAAACGTTAATCTTGTCATCTCAAGGCTCAGTTCAGTTTAGTTGCTCAATCATGTCTGACTCTTTGTGACCCCAAGCACACCAGGCTTCCCTGTCCATCATCAACTCCCGGAGCATATTCAAACTCATGTCCATTGAGTTGGTGAAGCCATCCAACCATCTCATCCTCTGTTGTCCCCATCTCCTCCCGCCTTCAATCTTCCCCAGCATCAGGGTCTTTTCAAATGAGTCGTTTCTTTGCATCAGGTGGCCAAAGTATTGGAGTTTCAGCTTCAGCATCAGTCCTTCCAATGAATATTCAGGACTGATTTCCTTTAGGATGGACTGGTTTGATCTCCTTGCAGTCCAAGGGATTCTCAAGAGTCTTCTCCAACACCACAGTTCAAAAGCATCAATTCTTTGGAGCTCAGGCTTCTTTATGGTCCAGCTCTCACATCCATACATGACTACTGGAAAAACCATAGCTTTGACTAGACGGACCTTTGTTGGCAAAGTAATGTCTCTGCTTTTTACTATGCTATCTAGGTTGGTCATAACTTTCCTTCCAAGGAGTAAGCATCTTTTAATTTCATGGCTTCAATCATCATCTGCAGTGATTTTGGAGCCCAAAAAAGTAAAGTCTGACACTGTTTCCACTGTTTCCCCATCTATTTGCCATGAAGTGATGAGACTGGATGCTGTGATCTTAGTTTTCTGAATGTTGAGCTTTAAGCCAATTTTTTCACTCTCCTCTTTCACTTTCATCAAGAGGCTCTTTAGTTCTTCACTTTCTGCCATGAGGGTGGTGTCATCTGCATATCTGAAGTTACTGATATTTCTCCTGGCAATCTTGATTCCAGCCTGTGCTTCATCCAGCCCAGTGTTTCTCATGATGTACTCTGCATATAAGTTAAATAAGCAGGATGACAATATACAGCCTTGACATACTCCTTTCCCGATTTGGAACCAGTCTGTTGTTCCATGTCCAGTTCTAACTGTTGCGTCCTGACGTGCATACAGATTTCTGGTCTGGTATTTCCATCTCTTATTGTCTGAAGGCTCAGACAGTGTGTTTCATCCATCAGTGCTCTGGGAGTTAGGATAGAATTTGGATGAAGATCAGTTGGAGATGAGGGCAAAGTACCACATTTGTGATTATGTACATGTATGTCCCTTCCTCAGCTTACCTGTCAGTTCAGTTCAGTCACTCAGTTGTGTCCAACTCTTTGCGACCCCATGGACTGCAGCAAACCAGGCTTCCCTGTCCATCACCAACTCCTGGAGTTTACTCAAACTCATGTCCATTGAGTCAGTGAGGCCACCCAACCATCTCATCCTCTGTCGTCCCCTTCTCCTCCCGCCTTCAATCTTTGCCAGCATCAGGGTCTTTTCCAACGAGTCAGCTCTTAGTATCAGGTGGCCAAAGTACAACTTACCTGTACTGCTTCCCAAAAGGTGTGCTAGGAATGAAAACCATGGAGCTTGCGGTGGGCGGCTGGCCCAGGGGGAGCCTTCACCAGATAGTTTCGTGCCTGTCATGGTTGATCCTCATTAATTATCATCTGTGACTCTAATGAAGAACCTGGTCCATGCTGGGCATTTATCTGACATGACTCACAACTACCCTTCCACAATGATTCCGTTCCTCAAAATTTGGCTTTAAAAGAACCTAGAACCTATTATACAGAATGAAGTGAGTCAGAAAGAGAAAGATAAATACCGTATTCTAACGCATATATACGGAATCTAGAAAAATGGTACTTAAGAATTCATTTACAGGGCAGCAATGGAGAAACATAGAGAACAGACTTACAACATGGGGAGAGGGGAGGAAAGAGGGAGATGTATGGAAAGAGTAACATGGAAACTTAAATTACCACATGTAAAATAGGTAGCCAATGGGAATTTGCTGTATGGCTCAGGAAACTCAAACAGGGGCTCTGTATCAAGCTAGAGGGGTGGGATGGGAAGGGAAATGGGAGGGAGGTTCAAAAGGGAGGGGATGTATGTATACCCATGGCTGATTCATGTTAAGGTTTGACAGAAAACAGCAAAATTCTGTAAAGCAATTATCCTTCAATAAAAAATAAATTAATTTAAAAAAAAAGACTTGGGGCGCTTGAAGAAGGCCTTGTCCTGATTTGCTCCCCTAATCTGCATCTATCCTCCCTGTATTTCTCCTTTCTTGGAACTAATATACAGAAGTTACTTTCTCCAGCATCAGCGTGACAGCGAACTCTGTCACGGAATGATTTGCATACGAATGAATACACTCAGACCTTGAAACAAAGCGGAGGGAGCTTAAAATATCACTTCCAGTGCCTGCTGAATATCACATGTATGTAATTAAAGACCAAACATTTCTTTCTCATATCACTGATAGAACAGAACAACACATGTAGATTCAGTTTGTTAGAAACCCCTCAAAATGGTCCTGCACCATCGTGTTCCATGTGTTCTATTCTGCTCTGAAAACTTGATATGTAATAAGTATAAAATCCCACCTGGGTTAAAAATAGAAGCTATTTCCCCAAATCAGCCAGGCCATATCCTGCCATTCAGGAAGGTTTCCCTCCTAAGCTGGTGACTCTCCACCTTCAAGGAAGAAATCTCAATGACATATTTGAGAATATAGTTTAGTGTACAATGATCTGGACCCAGACAGTTCTTGCATAAAGGAGAACAGGATTGCTTTGAAGGATCAGATTTTGGAAAATGAACTTGTGTAATTTTAAATAAGAAATGAAGTGACTACAGGTTTTGCTTCATAGTATGAATGCGATAAAAATATATCATAAAAACTGTGAAATTTTCTGGTTTCTCCAAATGCAAAGCTTACTCTGGATGTGAGTGTCATTTCAGGTATGGTATTTGATCCTTTCAGGCTGGGGGCAGACCCCTCTGTACCTTCCTGGAGCATCTTCTTAATCAAATCAGAGCATCTCAGGGCTGAAAGGGATTGTAAAAGCCATCAGTCCACCCAACTCAGTGTCTGAATCCACAGAGTGACTTGCCAAGTTTAGATAATGCAGCTGAGACTGTTTATATGTTACAGGTTGTCTAAATTAATAGTTATAAAAAGAACTAATAAGACATAAATACTTCACTCAGATCCCTCCCTTACCTAATAAACAGTGATGCTTGAGCAGTTGTAAATTCTCTCAGAAATAAATTGCATTACAAATCTGAATTTGAATGGCATGTCTGATTTACGGATACTGCTGATTTAGAGTTTTTCTATATCACTTGGTTGGTCCATCTGGCTACTTTTCAAGATTCAAAGTTTTATCATACTCTGGTCTGTGTGAGTTACTTTATTCCTGGAAAATCAAATATAACATTTTAATCAAAAAGAAAGGAAAACTGTATCATGTGATTTCTATACAAATAAAGGGGAAAAGAAAGAAAACCATATTCATCATCATAAAAGTCAATACTGAGATAAAATTGGAACTTCCTGGCATTCATGCATTTTAAGATGAAAAGAGAAGACTTTTAGAAAAGAAAAGCTTCATGAAATAAATATATTTGAGAGTTTTAAAGAAATCATGAAACCATACCAATGGTTGGGGAAAATTTAGGAACACAAATAAAAATATATTTGTTAAACTAAGATTAAGAAAGTAGAGGGTGACATTATTTACCTTTCCAGATCTTTCAAACACTAACCTGATTTTATATCAATATTTATTTGCATAAGTTCAATAATATGTTATATACCATTTTAACTTAATTTGTCTGTGCATGTTTTCTGTGAGTAAAATATGGATATTTCCAATGTTGGCAATGGATATTGCTAATGTGATTCATTTAATGACTTTGGAAGTTTGAGATTTACAAAGCAGTTTGCCACTTTAAAGTCAAATATAAATCTGTCCTTGTTGGATTCAGCTTCTTCTTTTGGAGATGGTTTTCCAAGCAGGGCTGTAGTCATTCAGAAAAAGAGGTATGAAATGTCAGAGTTGAGTGTTTGTAGCTATAGAATGAAAGGTCAGTTTTCATTCCAATCCCAAAGAAAGGCAATGCCAAAGAATGCTCAAACTACCACACAATTGCACTCATCTCACACACTAGTAAAGTAACGCTCAAAATTCTCCAAGCCAGGCTTCAGCAGTACGTGAACTGTGAAATTCCAGATGTTCAAGCTGGTTTTAGAAAAGGCAGAGGAACCAGAGATCCAATTGCCAACATCCGCTGGATCATCGAAAAAGCAAGAGGGTTCCAGAAAAACATCTATTTCTGCTTTATCAACTCTGCCAAAGCCTTTGACTGTGTGGATCACAATAAACTGTGGAAAATTCTGAAAAGATGGGAATACCAGACCACCTGACCTGCCTCTTGAGAAACCTATATGCAGCTCAGGAAGCAACAGTTAGAACTAGACATGGAACAACAGACTGGTTCCAAATAGGAAAAGGAGTTCGTCAAGGCTGTATATTGTCACCCTGCTCATTTAACATGTATGCAGAGTACATCATGAGAAATGCTGGGCTGGAAGAAGCACAAGCTGGAATTAAGATTGCCAGGAGAAATATCAATCACCTCAGATATGCAGATGACACCACCTTTATGGCAGAAAGTGAAGAGGAACTAAAAAGCCTCTTAATGAAAGTGAAAGAGGAGAGTGAAAAAGTTGGCTTAAAGTCAACATTCAGAAAACGAAGATCATGGCATCCGGTCCCATCACTTCATGGGAAATAGATGGGGAAACAATGGAAACAGTGTCAGACTTTATTTTTGGGGGCTCCAAAATCACTGAAGATGGTGATTGCGGCCATGAAATTAAAAGATGTTTTCTCCTTGGAAGGAAAGTTATGAGCAACCTAGATAGCATATTCAAAAGCAGAGACATTACTTTGCCAACAAAGATCCGTCTAGTCAAGGCTATGGTTTTTCCAGTGGTCATGTATGGATGTGAGAGTTGGACTGTGAAGAAAGCTGAGTGCCGAAGAATTGATGCTTTTGAACTGTGGTGTTGGAGAAGACTCTTGAGAGTCCCTTGGACTGCAAGGAGATCCAACCAGTCCATCCTAAAGGAAATCAGTCCTGAATATTCATTGGAAGGACTGATGCTAAAGCTGAAACTCCAGTACTTTGGCCACCTCATGCGAAGAGTTGACACACTGGAAAAGACTCTGATGCTGGGAGGGATTGGGGGCAGGAGGAGAAGGGGACAACAGAGGATGAGATGGCTGGATGGCATCACTGACTCAGTGGACGTGAGTCTGAGTGAACTCCGGGAGTTGGTGATGGACAGGGAGGATTGGCGTGCTGCGATTCAGAGGTCGCAAAGAGTCGGACACGACTGAGCGACTGAACTGAACTGAACTGAGCTATAGAATTTCATAAAATGTTGGTCTGAAGTCTTAAACTGATACTATCAGTGAACACATTTTTAACCAAATGATTTGTCTGCCCTTGGATAATCCATTCCTAAAAACTTGGCCTTGATGTTAAGTTGCTTTATAGTCAGGGAAATAGAAGAAAATGCTAACACTTATAATTCTCCATGAGAATTAAATGCAAGTCATTTTAAACCAAAACGTGTGGGAATAAAGAGCTAAAATGAAGTGAGAAGATGTTGTGTAACATTCATAAATGCCCCAGGTCTTTATCCTCACAAGTGAGTTTCTAGTAAATGGATTTACAGTGTGACCAGTTTGTAGATTTCTGGTATATCTGTCAGGAGATTTGAGAAGTGATGCTGCACTCTGTTCTTCGCCAGAAGGTCGAGGTGGTCTAGGACTCCCTTCGCATGAACCTCCAGGACTGTGAGTTGCTGCTCTGCTGTGCTCAGGACAGGCTGGTCCCGACAACTGTATGGAGGAATTTATGTGTCAATACCTCTTGAAAAGGCACTGCCAGGAGTTCTCAATTGAAAAATGACTTCCTCCCAGAAAAAGACATAACAAGAAGGTAGGGGGGTGGGGAGAAGAGGAGGGGGAGGACCAAGAGTGTAAAAATGCTGCAAGTGTGTTCATCCAGAGTGCTGACTTTGTGGAAGGTGAAGGGGTGAAGAAGAAACTTCACAGAACTGAGGTCCCAGAGTTAAACAAACATTGCAAAACCATAAGATTACAAAAGGTGTTTATTATGTGTTCTTTAAACCATGCTGCTTTGAATACACTCTGCAGGTTATCTTTGGGTATCATATTCTTTATGTGGTATAGCAGCTCTTCCTTTTCTTGTATCTGAATCATTCCATCTGGGATTTAGTTGGAGATAAGACCTTTAGGAGCAACATTCTTTTTCTTTTTCTTTGGCAGAAGCTTGAGGCATGCAGGATCTTAATTCCTCATCAGGGGTCCTACCTGCACCCCCCTGTACTAACCACTGCCCTGGTGGCTCAGATGGTAAAGAATCTTCCTACAGTGTGGAAACCTTGGTTCAATCCCTGAATCAGGAAGATCCCCTGGAGAAGGCAATGACAACCCACTCCAGTATTCTTGCCTGGAGAATCCCATGGACAGAGGAGCCTGGCAGGCTACAGTCCATGGGGTCATAAAGAGTTGGGCGTGACTGAGCGACTAACACGTACAGATACCATACCCAACAGGGACGTCTCGGGAGCAATGGTCTGTGGTTCCAAAGGTGGCTCATGGACCACAGAATCAGTGCTATCTAGGAGCCTGTTAACAACAGAGATGGGCAGGTCCACTGCAGTTCCAGGGAACCAGAGCCTATATCTCACTAGGATTCCTGGGTGATTAATAGCACAGTAATACTTGGAAGGCACCAACCTCTCCTCCCGAATCTTCCCAATCAGACTGTCTCATAGATTGACGTGAGTTTAATGGAGAAACCAAGTCATCTGACTGGAGCATATAAGACTCACAAGCCCGACTTCCAAGTCATGAGGTTGTTTTGCTTTTTATGTGGAGCTATAAAACACAATAGGATTTTTAAAGTCTATTTATATGCATAAAGCTGGCATACAAATTCACAAATCAAGACATTTGTTTTCATTATCTTTGCATGATGCCCATAAATTATCAATCCTGTCATTATAACTTTTGAAAATCTTAAAACTGAAAATCTTAAAACATAATGAACTTTTAGGGTGATTGAAACGATTATCCTAATAACTTGTAATAATTACTTTGTCTCTGGCTCTCGGATTATAGCTGATCTGTTTGTACCCATAATTGGTAAGAACATCATGCCTGTAATGTCTACACCTCAACGTTCAAATCAGAGCCTGTTCTGTCTGCTGGATTATTTCAACTCTCTTGACAATAAATCCCGGTTTCTGTGTCTGTGTCATGTAGCAATTTGTGTGACTCATAAAGGTGATTTGACGGAGACCTAGCCAAGAAGATGAGCAATTCTTGTGGTGGGAATGGAGACGCTTTGTACTGAAAAGATCCCATTAGGCAATTTAAATCTTATTTAAGGAAAGAGAGAAGATACCTACTGAATTGCAGGACCACCTAAGATTCCTTAGTTACCTAGCTCGCTCTGCTCGATACTCGACAGGCCAATGAATTGGAGATGAGGTGGTGAGACAAGGAATACGACTTCATTCAGAAAGCCAGTTAACTGAGAAGATGGCAGAATAATAGAATAATGTCTCAAAATAACCATCTGACCTGGGTCTGGATGCCAGTTTCTTCTATAGATCAGAGATGGGGGAAGGTGAGGAAACAAAGTAAAAAAGCCATCTATCTTGCAAATATCTCTTAGGATGGCAAGCCTCAGGCAGGAGGTAAGTTAATTTCTTCCTTCCTGCCAGATACAGGTGGACAGGGCTCTGAACAAAGGCAGTTTAGTTTAACAGTCAGGCAGAGAGGCAGGATTCTCTGAGGCAGACCACTCTGTTTGATGACAATGACAACAGTAACGGAAAGCAAGTCAAAGAAATTCCAACCGGGGGTCAGAACTGACTTTTCCCTGGAGAAGGGGGTGACAGAGATGGTTGGATGGCATCACTGACGAAATGAACAGGAATTTGAGTAAACCCCGGGAGACGATGGAGGACAGGGAGGCCTGGTGTGCTGCGGTTCATGGGGTTGCAGGGAGTCGGACACGACTTAGCAATTGAACAACTGCAGCACTGCTGATGGATGACTTGGAAGAAAGGATGAACTGAGTTGCAAGATCAGAAATTCAAAGCTGTGAGAACCCGGTTAGTTAAATAAAATGTCTGCAGGTTCCCAGGAGCCCCGCCTCCCCCCGGATACAGACGCTAATGGGAGCTGCATGGTTTCCGTGATGGTCAATCTTTCCAGTGGCCAAGTTTTTGTTCTCTAAGATAGTTTAGACCTAAGTCTAAATTAACTTTTTAAAAGGTGATCCAATTAAGAACTGTAAACGACTTCTATATTTATCTTTCTTTTGGACAAATTTCATCAATAGAGTACCAAAAAAATTGGATGATAATTTCTTGCAGAAGTGGAGAAAGAGTAATTGGGCCTGAATTTTTTTTATTTTCCCCCTGCTGCTTAACAGAGTGACCCTTTTAGGCAGCGAAGGTTATAGGATCGGAGGGAAAAAAGGTGAAGTAGGTTTAATTATCTTCTTACTTCTTTCTCAGTGTTGAGCACATAGCTGGCATTCAATAATTACTTATTAACTGGATTACACCTTTTAGCCTAATTCCTGCTGTTGTTAAACAGCCATGAGAACTCCCTGGGGGAAGATGATACCACCCAGCGCCTGACTGTGAATGATGTTCTCCTTCTTAAGTCCAAATGCTAGTGTAGGGTTGTGGGGAAAAGGGGCCAAGTGTTGTAGTCTCTAAACTACATTTTTTCTCATCTGTTAAAAGGGCTTACACTTATACTTAAGTTGGCTAAGTGTTAGTCACTCAGTCATGTCCGATTCTTTGGGACCCCATGGACTATAGCCCTCCAGGCTCCTCTGTCCATGGGATTCTCCAGGCAAGAATACTGGAATGGGTTGCCATTCCCTTTTCCAAGGGATCTTTCCCTACCCAGGGATCAAACCCAGGCCTCCTACATTGCTTGTGGATTCTTTACCCATCTGTGCCACCAGGGAAGTTCATATCACCTATATCACAGGGTAGGTTTACTGATTAAAAACTGTATATAAAAATGCTTAATACTCTGCCCAGGATGTAGTAAAAGTCAGTATACAGCTATCACTTCATTATTGCACAACTTGGGAAAAGAAAAGGGTCTCTGTCTTTCCCTTTGTAGCCCTTGAGGTGGTGGGAGGCATGAGGAGGGGTGAGGTTGAGAAACCACTTTGGGGAGAGTGTCTGCATCATCGCCCTGGGGGTGGGGACCCACCTTGGACCAGCAGGGAAACCGTGTGGATGTGTGGCTGCTCTCGCATGACCCTAGAGGCCTCGCCATGCACCACCTTCCAACGAAGAGGGCTTTCCACAGTCAAGTCCTGTCATCCTGTTGATACAATGAAGAGTCAGTGGTGTCCTCGAAAGGCTACTGGGCATTCAGAACTCTTACAATTCAGTCCCCTCCTTTGGCATAGCCAAAAGAAATCTACTACATCCTCAAGTCCTTCAATTTTCTCAATTGGCTAAAAGTAAGATATTCTTTTCAAAGGGAATAATTGGATGGATTTTCTTTTTCTTTAAAGCACACTTTCAGGGAGAAAGGCAAAGGAAAGAGAACATGTTTACCCCTGTTGGGAGCCCATAGGACCTTTGTGCCACCACCTTGTAGGGCAGAAGTCATCTATCAACTCATGCCAATGTCATCCGGTGTGCAGGCCTGCTCTCTGGCTTATTTCAGAAGCTGGTCGGTGAGGCACAATTATCTGTGGCTTAAAGTTCGGGGATTATAAGTGGGACTCATAGAAGGGTCTTCGGTGTATCAGGAAATTTTATGTACCACCCCATCATCACGCTGTTTCAAATTGTGAGAAAACTTTAGCTCAGTGTTTGCTAACTGTATTTGGGAAAGAATGTCTATGTTCTCGTGGAGCTTGTGGAATGAAAACAGAGCTGCCTGAGATGACGAGGTTGACATCCGTCTGTTAGTGTGCGTCCCCATCGACATATGAATCTTATAGAGTCGTCTGCTAACATTCCAGCAAAATCATTACAGTTCTTTCTAGGTTGTCTTTTTCCTCTTATATTTCAAGATGGAAGTTTTCCATACTAATGCTGCAAAGTGGGTATTATGTTGAGTCATGCTAATCGGTTGCATGGATGCTGTCATATCACATCGTTCAGCAATGACACTGGAGACACAGTCTCAGGTCTTCTGCTGTCTTGCAAACGGCCCGGTGCTGCCAGCGCCTTACATCCGGTGACCCTCCTCTGCCGCGGGATGACGTCTGTCTGGAGAGGTTCGCTAGGAATCGTGGGAAGGGAGGCGGAGAG
This sequence comes from Bos grunniens, assembly GCF_055505025.1. Taxonomy (NCBI): domain Eukaryota; kingdom Metazoa; phylum Chordata; class Mammalia; order Artiodactyla; family Bovidae; genus Bos; species Bos grunniens. The sequence continues at coordinate 4,787,718 of NC_141188.1, read as the reverse complement.
AGCTATGTCTGTGTTGCTGCGTGTCCTCTTAAAGAGGAAACTGTATAAAAGGGCTGAGGCATTTTGCGCACGAGCGTGTGTGAATTTATAGCGGCTTCATCGCCAAGTATTATTTTCATGGCAGCACTTCGGTAAATGGTGTGTCAGGCCCTCCTTGAGGAGCTTCTGGTTTTAGGATTTTACCACTAGCTCATAAACCAGGAAACACTCCTGTTAAAGCGAAGGCTTCCAGAAGCAGTTTTCAAAGATAAGTTTATTTGAAAACGGAGACTTGAGTTTGGCGGTTTTCAATGCTGCTTTTGCAAAAGGGCTGCGTTCCCACCATTCCCACCCCTGCCCTGAACAACTGTAGCCACTTTATAGGGAGCTAGGCAATTGTTGGGCAGAAGTGGTCTTCCCAGTAGTAAAGACACTGATGACGGCTGGTGTGCAGGAAGCGGGTGAGCAGCGAGGCGGGTAGTTACAGCCCTCCTGACGGTGAGCAAACTGGCTTCACGGTCAGCATCTCCGTGAAACGCGCAGTGTCCCAGCGTCCCTGGGTCCCCTTTGCACTTTGCCATCCCACCAACTCGGCAGGGCATTCTGCCCCTACTTGCTCTGCCTGTGTGCCCCCCACCTGGGATCTCTTTGGGGTTATTGGTTATCTCATGTAATAGAGTCATGCAAAAGAAGATTAATGATGGCTAAGAATGCACGACCACTTCGAGATTTCAGGAATCTTCTGACTACTTGCTGATATCCTTCACACTGTAACGAGCTCTCTCCCTTCTCCTGGATCATGTGGGTATCTGATAACTGAATCTTCCCTGTCTGCCAAAGGGAACTTGATCACCCCAATAACTATAGAACACACACTGTGCCCCATCTTATAGCAGGAATGGAGAATCCAGGCAGAAAGAACAACTCTTGTGTCCCAGGAGCTCACATCCACAAGGTTGCTACATCTTATTGTGATTATTGGTTAATGTGTGTGTATTGTGCTAAGTCTTAAGTTCGGTTGTATTTATCTCCATGTTGCAGGAGCCTCTGTCCAGAGTTTTTGGCATGTAGTTCAGTAGCTCAGTCAAGTCCAACTCTTTGCAACCCCATGGACTGCATCACACCAGGCCTCTTTGTCCATCGCCAATTCCCGAAGCTTGCTCAAACTCATGTCCATTGAGTCAGTGATGCCATCCAACCATCTCATCCTCTGTTGTCCCCTTCTCCTCCTGCCTTCAATCTTTCCCAGCATCAGGGTCTTTTCCAATGAATTAGGGAATCTTCTTGACCCAGGCATGTAGATACTTAATATGAATTAAAGAGAAATAATTAGTCATGGAAAGAAGCCTGTGATAAGTGCAAAACTTATGTGGTTGTGTTTCTTGCATCTGAAAAATATGCATTAGTATCTAAGAGGTAGGGCTTTATAATAATGGCTGAATAGATACCAAAATGGTGCTGGAATGCTGGAGAAGACTCTTGAGAGTCTGACTGTAAGGAGATAGAACCAGTCAATCCTAAAGGAAATTAACCCTGAATATTTATTGGAAGGACTGATGCTGAAGCTGAGGCTCCAATACGTTGGCCACCTAATGTGAAGATCCGACTTAGGAAAGATTGAAGGTGGGAGGAGAAGGAGCAACCGAGGATGAGATGGTTGGATGGCATCACCGACTCGGTGGGCATGAATGAACCTGGCAAGCTCCGGGAGATGATGTAGATAATGGAGGAGCCTGGCATGCTGCAGTCCTTGGGTCACAGAGTCAGACACAACGTAGCAGCTGAACAACAAAGTTACCGAAGGGCAAATCCCTTTGATTTCATGGGAAACTCAGGTTCCTGGTAATAATCACTAAGAAGGAGCTCTCCTGTTTTCCATTTTAAGATTTAAAAGTCACTGTCACACAAAATCTGTTCCAGTAATGCTTTGGTCTTCCTGTGTGTTGTGAAGTGTCCCTTCAACACCTGAATTTCAGTCCATCGCATCTCACCTAAAGCAACTGGAGACAATGGTCTGCTCCTCACTCTCTCCTGGGCTGTCTTTGTGGTCACCCTATTAGTTTAGCAGGAGAGGTTGTACATGAAGCCACAGGGACCTTGGGGGCCTGGGAGCGGAGGCTGCCCAGACCACGAACCCACGACCTCCGGCATAGCAGAAGCTGCCGTAAACCCGGGGATCTCCACCTTCCGCCTGTGGACGGGAGGACAGCACCGGACCATTCCTGTGACCCCTGTTGGCTCAAAAAGTGAACAGACTTTAATCAAAGAGTGCATTGGCCATATAGTAGCAGTGGCTTTGCCTGCCAAAAAAGAAAATAATAGTAACTGCCATGTCATTGCTGGTGATCCATGAGGTAAAAACGGGATGAACAGTGAGGGGTCTTCTCCACTCCCCTCCACCCCGCTTCCCCCATGTGTTCACCCCTCCAGTGTTTGGACTGGAGCTAGAATAATCGCCATGTGATATACCAACTAGAAATTAAACACACAGCTTTTCTTTGACATTCGTGATTTGTTTTCCTAAGGAGCGCATATACGTGTGGTTTGTAGGGCTCACAGAGGGGGAGATGAAGGGGAAGGTCTGATATTTACGTCACAAATGGTGTTATTCAGAGACCAGGAAAGAAATCCGATGTTTGCTGCCGCTAAAATGACAGTATTTATTATGTACTCACAAAAGGGTGAAAAAAGCGACTGTTGATTATTTTGACATTAAATTGCTTGCAATACATGAGGGATTAATTATGACATGGCATGCTTCATCCAGCCACCTGAATAAGCTGGGGTTTTCAAGCAGGGTCCGTATTCACATCATTTGTCACGCAGGGAGAATACGGATGTCTGTGTGCTCCATTCTGGACCCGGTTTGCTCAGGAGCCCAGTGGCCTGGCTGAATGCGGAAATTTCTCAGTCAGATCGAACAAAAGTCTGTCGCTGGTCTTTCTGGAGAATCCTTTCGTATGGAGCCAGCATTTCCAAACTCTAGGCAGGCTTTTCCTGACTTGACCTTGACTGACGGTCCGGAGGAGAGAAGGCTCACTTCATCATTTGGGAGGAAGGTGATGAGGGCTCCTGGTCAAGGGGCCAGCCTCCCCGGACACACGTTAGGACACAGAACACAACACACCCTTGGTCCCTGATTGATGAGCCTGGGGGGTAGAGGAGCTGACGCCTGGCGCGAGCACCCCCAGGAGAGGAGCTGGGAGAGAGAGGGCCCTGGGTCAGAGCAGGGGGCCGCTGAACACAGCACCCAGGCTGCCCGTGTGCCGCTGGTGACCAGAACCACTCGAGATTTAACAGGCATGGCGACGTCCTAGCCCCTGGGCACTGAATGCAGCTCTTAGCCCCAGTTCCGGATATCACACAGTTCCACGCACGAACATAGGGCAACCGCAAAGACTTGGCACATCCTTTTGAGCGTAAAGAGCCAGAACCCCCAAACCATCGCAGAAAGAGGAGAGACCCGCCACATGCTACAGTGCAAACACGCTGATGTTCTCTTTTCCTGTCGGCTCCTCCTGCAGGAATGAAGACACTCCCCAAAGCTAAGGGCCCGGGGACCACAGCCGCACACGTAGTGGAAAGAGGAGAAAAGGGACGCGTGGTCTCCAGACTCACCCTGCTGGGATGGAGACCCGGTGATTTCTGACCACAGGCTCCGGGGTCACTCTAGGTCAAGACCTGCTGGCCATCCCCTTAGTCAACAGAAAGAGTCTCGTTATCAAAAACAAAACCCCAAACTGTCTAATGCCTGAACTGCTGACTGTGGAGGATCCACGCGATGAGGGGCTCAGCTTGTAGCTGTGGTTTGAAATATGTCTTTACAGCTTTTTGAGCACTTTATGCTTAAAAAATGCTTTCCCATCTTTTCGAGTAGTTTTTCTCTGTGACATTTCAGCAAGGTCACCTGGGATTGCCTCTGAGGGATAGATGACCACACCCGGGGGAAGGTCACAGGATGGGCAGGCGGGGAGCTGGGGGGACGGCTGTACGGTGCTGGTGACCCCCAAAGTGTGGGGCCTGGTGAGCCCGCGGCTCTTCTGGAGAGGGCTCAGGGCGGGGGCTGGGAGAGGCTCTCCGTTGTCGACTCCGCGTTCCTTTCCGGAACAGAGTGGGAAGCATCCGCATGAGTCAGGTTATTGTGTCTTCTGGTCTCAGAAGCCATGGGGTGAGGGAAGGGAGCTGGAAAGACACACAGGGACAGCTCAGATCGGGGCTTATAGCCGCAGGATCTGAGGAGTCACAGGATTCTGCCGAAGGCAAAGTCTTTTGTAACAAAGGGCCGGAGCCTCAAAGTAGCACCCGGGGCGTCCCTCGGTCTGTTCTTCTCACCCGTGGGAACTTCACGTTTCATGGAAAACGCACCGACTGTGAATGTGTGATGTCATTTATTTAGCAAGAAAGATGATCTTTTGTGGCTGAACTCTCACTGCTTGGAGAGAAATACTAGACTATCTTACCCTGGGATCCAAAATAACAGTGGTCCTCGAAGGAATTTCCCTCCCCTGATTCTGTTCATTGGTGCTATTTCTACATCTCACATAAAAGAAAAATCCAATAGCGTTGAAGTTAAATAATACATTTTTTCCCTCCCAGAACCAATAAATCTGTTTAAAGATGCATTGCTACTTTTCTTGAAGGATAATTTAGCCTATGTATCAAAAAAGGAAAATCAATAGTTTTTTCTGTTACAAATAATTGCCTGCTTGACTCTTTTCCACTTTTTCTTTTTTATTTATTTTGGCTTCAAAATATTTTTACTGAGAATGTCTCCTGCTTTAAGTCTAGACCAGCATGGTTTTCTATGAGACTGTCTTCAGTGGATCAGACCTTGCCCCCATCTGGATTCGCTGAAGTTCCCGCAGGTCATATCAGGGGAAAGGCCAGCAGTCCCGGTGCTCAGGGGAGGGGCTGTGAGTTTAATGGTACATGAGCAGAGTCTGCTCTGGGGGGAGACCCACATAGCCCCATGGGCACACAGAACAAGGACTCCACCCACCTGGCTGATTACCTGTGTCCCCACGAGCCTGAGTAAGAGTTATCCTCTGTACTCAGGTTTGAAACTGTTAATTAGAAAATTGCTGCTTGTGTAAACTTTGGCCTGGCCGACACAATCCAGGGTCCCTCTTTAAGTAATTAGACCTGACCAGATGTTATCTGAGGGCATCTTGTTTGAAATAACAGCACCTGAAAGGATTTCTGGTTTGCCATACCCACCAAGGTTCTTTATTTTCGGAGGAAAGGGGTAAGCTGAGGAGAGCCAACAGCACACAGGTCAAATGATAGAGAGGTTTATTCACTGTTCAGCCACAGCAACAATGCCTAAGTATCCCTCCAGCCAGGCACTGGAGGGAGGAGAGAAACACAGACACAGCTGCGATGCTCAGGTGAGGGTGCGCGTCCAGAGGAGTCTGCGGCCAGGTCTACTGGGGGCGGACGAAAGAGGAGGTGACCGCTGAGCTGAACCTCACAAGGCAAAGGTATTCCAAACTAACTAGAAAAGAATTAATATTAACAATCCAAAAGTTTTCCTTTCAGTGAGCAAATGAACTAGAAGAGTTTACAAGAAAAGTGAGATGAGAAAGGGCAGGCTCTTCATAAAGGGCGATACACTCAGGGCAAATGCAAAGACAGTAACACAATTGGCCTCAAATTAAAATGCAAACGTTTCGCTTTGGGTTTGGCTATGATTTAGCAAGAATAGGGGAACTCTGATCCTCCCCCACTCTCTGTAGAAGGTGTTGATTCAACCATCTTTTGAAAATAATTCAGCAATATGCTTCAAGAGCCTCTAAATATATGTGCGTGTCACTTGATGTTCTGCTTTGAATCGATGTTGATCCTTTATAAGTAAAGAACACAATTGAGAGCTGGTAGCCCAAGAAGCTCTCGTTGCATAGGATGAGAAAATCTAACCAAACCCCTGCTCTGAACACCAGTGAGGATATGGTACGAACCTTTTGGTGGGTCCAGAAAGTGGGATAAGATTCCACTTAAAAATCTTTTTAATGGGGGAAGAGGATCCCAATTTAACAATAAAGAAAAACAACAGAATAGAAAAGTGTGATCCTAGTTTTATTTTTTTAAGTGCATATAGGATGCTGGGAAAGACTGAGGGCAAGAGAAGAAGTGGGGGACAGAGGATGAGATGTCTGGATGGCATCACTGACTCAGTGGACATGAGTTTGAACAAACTCTGGGAAAGACTGAAGGATAGGGAAGGCTGGCGAGCAGCAGTCCATGGGGTTGAAAAGAGTTGGACAGGACTTAGGGACTGAACAACAGCAATGAACAAAATGCACATATGAATTACAATCATGTATTATTTTCAAGATGCATGGTTACATGTGATTCCTATTTCCCTCTGTATGCTTGGCTAGATCTTCCAAAAGTCCTATGACAAATGCGTATTATTTTGTATTTAGAAAAAGGAAAACAATAAATGGAAAACAATTCTTTAATATTTTCTAAAAGAAATAACAATGAAGATAGCTGATGGAGGAGTGCTTTCCAAGTCGCTTGGCTTTGTGAAGATGGATCCAAACCAAGACCACAGGGCAGAGGGAGGGTTTCACAGAATGGCTGGGAGTCCCAGGCTCAGGAGCCTCAGGTGAACAGGCTGTGTGCACGCATGCTAGGTCTCTTCAGTGTGTCCAGCTCTGCAACCCTTCAGACTGTAGCCCACCAGGCTCCTCTGTCCATGGGACCCTCCAGGCAAGAATAGTGGAGTGGGCTGCCATTTCTTCCTCCAGGGATCTTCCCAATCCAGGGATTGAACTCGCATCTCTTATGTCTGGACTGGGAACAACAGACTGGTTCCAAAGAGGAAAAGGAGTATGTCATGGCTGTATACTGCAACCCTGCTTATTTAACTTATACGCAGAGTACAACGTGAGAAATGCTGGGCTGGAAGAAGCACAAGCTGGAATTAAGATTGCCGGGAGAAATATCAATAACCTCAGATATGCAGATGACACCACCTTCATGGCAGAAAGTGAAGAATAACTAAAGAGCCTCTTGATGAAAGTGAAAGAGCAGAGTAAAAATGTTGGCTTAAAGCTCAACATTCAGAAAACTAATGTTTGGGACCAGGCATCTGGTCCCATCACTTCATGGCAAATAGATGGGGAAACAGTGGAAATAGTGACAGACTTTACTTTGGGGGGCTCCAAAATCAATGCAGATGGTGACTGCAGCCATGAAATTAAAAGATGCTTACTCCTTGGAAGCAAAGTTATGACCAACCTAGACAGCATATTGAAAAGCAGAGACATTACTTTGCCAACAAAGGTCAAGGCTATGGTTTTTCCAGTAGTCATGTATGGATGTGAGAGTTGGACTATAAAGAAAGCTGAGCGCTGAAGAATTGATGCTTTTGAACTGTGGTGTTGGAGAAGACTCTTGAGAGTCCCTTGGACTGCAAGGAGATCCAACCAGTCCATTCTAAGGGAGATCAGTCCTGGGTGTTCATTGGAAGGACTGATGTTGAAGCTGAAGCTCCAATACTTTGGCCACCTGATAACAAAGAGCTGACTCATTGGAAAAGATCATGATGCTGGGAAAGATTGAAGGCAGGAGGAGAAGGGGACGACAGAGAATGAGATGGTTGGATGGCATGAGTTTGGGTGGACTCCAGGAGTTGGTGATAAACAGGGAGGCCTGGCGTGCTGCAGTTCATGGGGTCGAAAAGAGTTGGACATGACTGAGCGACTGAACTGAACTGAACCCCTATGTCTCCTGTGTTGGCAATTGGATTCTTTACCACTAGTGCCACCTGGGAAGCCCCACTTAGAGAGGGAAAAAAAAAATTAAGAATCTCAGAACTAATTCACGGGGTAACATCTAAGATGGATAGCAAGGATTTAGAATCTGGAGCACAGTGAAAGTTTAGCCTAAACAGGGGAAAAGGCCGTTCTTCCTCTGAGAGAACAAAGGAAACAGACGTTTGCTGTCTGTTGAGAGAACTCAGGGCTGATTTGCTTAGTTGTTTGTGGAGAAGTGTCCCACTGTATATGCATGCCACATCTTTACTCCATCCTCTGTCGAGGGCCCTTAGGTTGCTCCCAGGCCTTGTCTCTTGTGCTGATGGTTCTTTTCTGCTGGAAGAATGCAGGCGCGGCAGGGAGCTGTAAGCGGACATGGTCTGCCCGCAGACCTTCCTGCCCTGGTTAAGAGTGAGCCACACACTCACACGGCCCTCGATGCCCTCCTTCCTCAGAGTTCCCTGGTGGTGCTGGGGGCTCAGGTCTGGTTTGGGCAGCCCCCGGGCAAGGACGGTGCACCAGGTGTCATGACTGCAGAGAAGGAAACTCCCGCAAGGCTGTGCCAACACGTTCAGGATGAAACTGGGGAGATGGGCTGCATGTGTCCCTCCCATCACAACCCAATCCACCCTGTCCTCTCTTCCAGGACCACAGTGACCTGGTCACAAGGTGAGTGACTTGAGGGATGTTCATTCCGAGTTGCGCTGAGCCACAAGGCAAATCCCGGACTACGCTTGGAAACATGGCCACAGTCTCATTCTCCCTGAGTGTTCACTTTAGAAAAGTGATGATTCATGCCAAAATTCAGCATGTGGGAATGTACTCAGACTTTTTAGAGTTTTCATTGAAAAGCGATTGATTTGTTTGGTAGCACAAGCCCCATTCAGAGATCAGGTTTAGATATCCCAGCAGGCAAGTGGGTACTTCTGAACTTTCCTTGTTTGGGGGGTAAATTGAATACCCAATTCAGTGCAGTGGGACACTCCATGTAAGGGTCAGTGCATGGAGATGTGTCCTTGCTCTAGTCTTGGAACCAGGGTGCTAATCCCCAGAATTATCGCTCAAGTAAGTCGCAAACACTAAAAGGACACAGACACTCAGTCTTGGGGTCTGCACAAAAGCCTCCTCAAAATGGAATGCACTTTATTCTGGCCAAAACACCTAATACTTTCTATTTACCTCATGGGCATATCTGTTTTACAAGAGAAATGAATATTGTCTTACAATCTGCCACAATGCCTAATATCTATGACATTTCAGAATGAAATCAATTAGTGCGTACATCTCTGCATTGCCAATTTTCTTCTCTCTCTGGAAATGTTTTTTAATTGAAAGCATTTTAAGGGTTGAGAGAAAATGCACCATTTATTTCTGTTAGATACTCTAAGTGTATATGGTTACTTGGGAATAAAATAGTTCCTCCTTCAAAGGAAAAAAATTTCCTTTAGGTTTATGTGATGATTGTATTTGCAGAACGATGAACTGGAGTTGCAGTGGCTAAAATCTCCAGAATGAACGATAGCACCCTCTATGAAAGAAGATGCCAAATCAAATTCTCCAGCGACAGGAATTTCCTTTACAATTTTGAGAACAAAAGCATTCATGTAGAAGAGAATCTACATCGAAGCGCTTTTCTGTTCATACTTCTATAGCTGTATGGTGCTTGAAATCTTGAAAAAAATACTAATAAAATAAATGTCATCCTTAGCCATTAACTTCCTCTGTGAGAACAACCTTTCTGTTAAAGATATAACCCGTGTTTTCTTTGACAAGGTTGGGCTGTTAATACAAAATTGCTTAGTTTAAGGTGAGGAGATTCAGATCTGGCCATAATTCCAGAATCAGCTACATTTTCTTTTAACCCAGTTGAAACAGTGTGGAGTTTTTTGAAAATTGCTAATTGTCCAAAACTATAGACGTTACTGAGTTTTTTGGAAAATAATATTTGGGATGCACAAAGCACCGTCTCTAAGCTGCTGCTGCTGCTGAGTCGCTTCAGTCGTGTCTGACTCTGTGCGGCCCCATAGACAGCAGCCCACCAGGCTCCCCCGTCCCTGGGATTCTCCAGGCAAGAGTACTGGAGTGGGTTGCCATGTTTCTAAGCTAGACACCTCCAATTCAGTTTTAGGTGACAAATGAACTTACATTTTACCTGCTTACTAGGTTTTGGTGGGCTTCTTTGGTGGCTCAGTGGTAAAGAATCCACCTGCCAGTGCAGGAGACTCAGGTTCAATCTCTGGTTCAGAAAGACCCCTTGGAGAAGGAAATGGCATCCCACTCCAGTGTTCTTGCCTGGAAAATCCCATGGACAGAGGAGTCCAGTGGCTGGGGTAGGACTTAGCAACTAAACAACAACAGATGGTTTTGGCAGTTACTCCTGAAAGTACTGCAAATTCTTTGCTCTCCCAGAGTTGATAAACAATCAATCCACATCACACAGTGGGTAGCGGAACCTATGTTGATTCGTAATAACTGCTCGGTTTGCTACCAGGGGAGGTGGCTGTGTTTGGAGTCTGAGACACCTGCAACCCATCTCTGGAGCTGGAAGCTCAGAAGGTCAAGAGAAGGCAAATTCCCCCTTTCTCCTCATCCCTGTCTGTATCTTTTGGCTGCATTTTTCACTGATTCTGAACAACAAAATACTTTCACTGTACAGCAGCAGAAACTAACTCAACATTAAACAGCAACTATGCGTGTGTGCTAAGTTGCTTCAGTCCTTGCGACCCTTTTGCGATCCAGCGGACTGTAGCCCACCAGGCTCCTCTGTCCATGGGATTCTCCAGGCAAGAACACTGGAGTGAGTTACCATTCTCTTCTCCAGGAATCTTCCCAGCCCAGAGATCAAACCTGAGTCTCCTGCATTGGCAGGCAGGTTCTTTATCACTAGTATAGTCCAACAAAAAATAAAATTATCCTTTTGAAGATTCTCAGAGTCCCAAGAAAATGTCATTTTAATATTTTCTTTAGACACCAGAAATTCATTACTTTAGAAAGCAAGATGACGTCACAACATCATGCTGGGAAAAATTCATTGAACAGTTTGGATATTTTCATAGGTTTCATCAAAATTTTAACAAGTTTCACAAAGCATTTATTGATGGAAAAATATTACAGTGGTTGGACTGGGTGATGAATCCTTGGGGGTATAGTATATAGAGTATAGTATAAAATTATACTATTCTCTCTACTTTCTTGGGTGAATTTTGAAATTCCTATAATAAAGCATATGTTTTTAAAAAATACATTCAGAGGGATCATTTAAGGATTTCTGTCTAAATATAATCATCAAAATCCTAGAATATCTCTGAGATTTATAGAATGGGAGATGTTCCCATGGACGGGACTGTGTAGGAACTCCAGTTTCCTAGATTGGTCTGCTAATGTTTATTAGCAATTTTGGCATATTTCTTTATTTTTCTGACTTTAAATTTAGCCAGCTAGAAAGGGGAAGCTATAAAATCTACTTTTCAGACATCTTTTCAGAGTAAATAAAACAGTATGGAATGGACCAAATACAGCAGGATTATTTCTGAAACTTTGAAAACTAATTCAAACGTGCAGTGGTAAGAAAAAGAACAGATATTCTTATTATTGGAAGTCCTCCATAAATCAAACATTAACACCACAGTAGAAATGGCTTTCTGTAAACAGATTAAAAAAAATAAACTTGAGAAGCTTCAAAGAAGATCAAAAATACAATAAAGGATGAATTTTAAAAGAACAGAGAGAGGAAGTGCTCTGATAGGGCTGGAAATATTAGCAATTCAGGAAATAAAGTTGCATCCTCTCCTCCCCACAAACCACACTTTAAAATTTTTCTGATAAACTAAGGATTAAAGTAAAAAGGGAAACCATAAAAATATAAAACTATATATATTAATTCTAACTGTTTGCAAGCTAGGGAAGGACTTGCTGTCACACAATTAAAGGCTACAGTCAAAGAAGATGACTGATAAATTTGACTCTATAAAGGTCAATTTTTTTTTTTTGGTTGCACCAAGTGGCTTGTGGAATTTTAGTTCCCCGATCAGGGATCAAACCTGGGCCTTGGCAGTGAAAGCACTGAGTCTGAACTACTGGGCCAACAGGGAATTCCCATGGTTAAATATTTTTTACATTGAAATCATAACCCAAACTAGAGGCAAATGACAAATGAAGAAAAAACTTGCAAGGAACCTAAATTTACTATTTAACATTCTTACTCTAAAGATAGTAATTCAAAAGAGACATAAACAGATATTTTACAGAGGACGAAAATGGACATTTACCAAAATGCAAAAAAGCCCCATCTTTTTAGTATACAAAAATGAAAATTAAAACAGCATTCTGTTTGAATCCATCATGTTGTTAAAAGTAAACCTCGGCAAGTCCTCAGCGCCCTGGGGGTGGAGGAGGGACACCGCCCACTCTGCTGTGAAGGGCAGCTGCTGCTCCTCTCCTGGGGCTAGGGTCCGCTCGGGTCAGAACCCTGGGTCAGAACCCTGATGGGCCCGACAGGCACCCTTCTCAGCTACCACCTCCCTTCGGTCTCCTGGCCACCCCTCAGGAGAAACCCTCCCCTCCATCTGCTGCCACACCACCTCCAGCCCGGTGCAAAGCACCTCCCTCAGCAACTATTCCTTCAAGACCCCAGAAAACCTGCACAAAACCAAGTTAAGAGCCACAGTCGCAGTTACCATGGCGACTGCAAAGCCTGCCCGTCTGTGTGCTCCAGGCGCGTCCGGAGCTAGTGCGCCTCTCTTGGGCCTCACCTGTGGACACAGTGTCCACGCCAGGCTCACCATCTCCATGGGCTTCCAGCTCTGACCCCGAGGGGCACCGTGCATCTGTCTCTGGAGACGGGGCTGTGTCTGGTGTCTCCTGGAGGCCCTCCTGGAAAGAGCTTTCTCTTCTGACTGCAGTCCTTCTCCTCTTGGGGTAAGGGTGGATTTCAGGGGGCCAGGCAGAAAACCTGTCCTCCCCAGCTGCAGGGACTCATTCCCAGAAATGTAAAAGGGGAAACCCCTGCCTCCCTCACCCTCCACCCTGATCTCTTCCAGCAAATGGCTCCGGGGCCTTTGTCCACCTGGTCAGCTGGTTCATCTACCTGGTGGGAGGGCCCGCTCATCTGAATCTGGGGCTCAGTCCAGGCTCAGGCTGTGACCTCTGCCGCACAGGCCACTGCGTGTTGGTTACAACGTCGGAAACAGCAGATGCACCAAACGCCTGCCGCTGTGATGCGCACGTACCCATGTCTCTAATCCAGCGTTTCCTTCTCTCTCCATCCTCCTGTGTCTCCTGCTCTGGCTGTAGCTCCAGGGCTGAGCCGAGGACCTAGAACACTTAAATAATGAGCACTTACTAACCATTTGTTGACTGAACTGATACATCCATGAGACGGAGTGTTGCACAGCATTTGTTGTTATTGTGCAGTTGCTCAGTCATGTCCGACTCTTTGTGACCCCGTGGACTGCCGCATGCCAGGCTTCCCTGTCCTTCACCATCTCCCGGAGCTTGCTCAAACTCATGTCCATGGAGTCGCTGATGCCATCCAACCATCTCATCCTCTGTCACCGCTTCTCCTCCCACTTTCAATCTTTCCCAGCATCAGGGTCTTTTCCAAGGAAGAGTCAGTTCTTTGCATCAGATGGCCAAATTATCGAAGCTTCAGCTTCAACATCAGTCCTTTCAGTGAATATTCAGGACTCATTTCCTTTAGGATGGACTGGTTGGATCTCCTTGCAGTCCAAGGGACTCTCAAGAGTCTTCTCCAACACCACAGTTCAAAAGCATCAATTCTTCGGCGCTCAGGTTTCTTTATAGTCCAACTGTCATATCCATACTTGACCACTGGAAAAACCATAGCCTTGACTAGATGGACTTTTGTTGGCAAAGTAATGTCTCTGCTTTTTAATAAGCTGTCTAGGTTGGTCATAACTTTTCTTCCAAGGAGCAAGCGTCTTTTAATTTCATGTCTGCAGTCACCATCTGCAGTGATTTTGGAGGCCCCCAAAATAAAGTCTGTCACCGTCTTGGGAGTTTGCCTGAGTTCATGTCCATTGAATCAGTGATGCTATCCAATCAGTCCTAGGAAGAAGGACGAGAAGAAAACACATCTAAATGGTAAAAGTAATTATATACAGTTCAATGATATTACAGGTTTTTAAGTTGTAGTCTTTGAAATTTTTTGAATTTCTTATTTGACAAGATGTATTACACTGATGGGCTTCCCTGATAGCTCAGCTGGTAAAGAATCTGTCTGCAATGCGGAAGACCTGGGTTTGATCCCTTGGTTGGGAAGATCCCCTGGAGAAGGGAAAGGCTACCCACGCCAGTATTCTTGGGCTTTCGTTGTGGCTCAGCTGGTAAAGAATCCGCCTGCAATGCAGGAGATCTGGGTTCGATCCCTGGGTTGGGAAGATCCCTTGGAGAAGGGGAAGGCTACCCACTCCAGTATTCTGACCTAGAGAATTCCATGGACTGTATAGTCCTTGGGTTCGCGAAGAGTCGGACACGACTGAGTGACTTTCACTTTTCACTTTCATTACATGGATAGAGAATTACATATGTGTCTACATAAAGCATGTCTAATTTGTCAATAGAGCTTAAGACATGTAGATATGGTCATGAGTAAGTGACAGTCTAAGATCAGGATATTCCTCAAGAGTTTTCTTTATTCTACAGCGAGCTGTCCTATTCTCATGGAACCATTCAGCTTCGGTGCCTCTAAACTCTTCGTTAAACCTGACCACCGTGGGCTCCTTGCAGTATCTTCCATCTGCCTTAATGCACCTGATCTGTAATCTTACATTCCTTATACGTCAACACTGTTAAATGATATTGTAACGTAAAAGTTATTGTGTATCTGCCTCAGTTCAATTCATATTGTTCTCGAGAGGCCTGGAAGCTGGCATGAAGAAGCCCATTCCTGTCTTCCAGAGTTTACAATAAGGGAAAAAGCACACACACATTAGAAAGAGATTTGTATATCAAAAGAGGCATAATTTAGGATATATTACTTCATTTCAATGGCCTCTTTTTTTTTCATGTCTGTTACTTTATTTGGGGGGTTTTCCATAAAGTTATCCACATAACATATGTATCATTGTGACTGCATTTTCATCACAAATTGTTATATAATAATTTTGCATAGAATGCTCTGCACATGCTTTGTCATTCTAAGGCCTTGATTTTCCCTGATTTCTTGGATGGTTTTTCTTTATTCCCTTTGTAGTAAATCGCATGACACTGACATCTGAATCTTCCCTTCTTCATCATTCTTCTTATTGCATTATTTTTTATTTCTTACTTTTTAAACAGGAATTTGTTCATCTTCCAAATGCCTCTGCCAATTTTCTGGCTTTTGAAAAAGTTAATTTCCGCTGTTAGCATCGTGTAAACAGAAAGGGTGCTCTCTGCCACCTTGCACATCTCAACTCTCCCTTCTGATGCATAAATCCTGTCAAAGCCATTGGCTGCGTCTCTCACTGGAGTTCACTCTCCATCGCCGTATGCAGTTGCTTCTTTCCATCTGCAGCCCCAGTCACGGAAAGGAAAATGTTATGAGCTAAGAGCCCAAGGGCTGGTCAAGTCCTCTGCTGCTAACTGGCGTCATAACCGTGACCAGAGCTAGGCGGGAATAAGAAAGCTCAGGCTGCAAACCTTTCCTGTGATAGAGGAAAGGCCTGATGCCTATGGAGAGACTGTAAC
The DNA here is from genome assembly GCF_055505025.1 of Bos grunniens. NCBI lineage: Eukaryota > Metazoa > Chordata > Mammalia > Artiodactyla > Bovidae > Bos > Bos grunniens. Next base: position 4,772,287 of record NC_141188.1, on the reverse strand, counting down.
ACGTGCCCCGTCTGCTGGAGTCCCCTTTATCGCTAGTTGCCTGTGGACCCACCGTGTTCTCTTTTCACCTACTCACTTGCTCAGCCCCGCTGCAAGCATCTCCTGGACCAGGGGTCACGGAGGCACAGACACAGCGGAGAAGGCAGGCTGAGTGCACGTAGGCAAGCATACCCCACGCTGGCAACTGCTCCAAAGGAGCTGTCCTCACCAGGCACAGGATGGAAGACCTCGGTCTGTGGGCGGTTGCGGAGGTAGTTTTAGAAAGGAGGTAATGGCTGAGCTTTAGCCACCTGATGGGAAGAGCTGACTCATTGGAAATGACCCTGATGCTGGGAAAGACTGAGGGCAGGAGGAGAAGGGGACGAAAGAGGATGAGATGGTTGGATGGCATCACCAACTCGATGGACATGTGTTTGAGCAAACTCCGGGAGATAGTGAAGGACAGGGAAGCCTGGTGTGCTGCAGTCCATGGGGCCGCCAAGGGTTGGACATGACTGAGTGACTGAACAGCAACCATGACAACAATGGCTGAGCTGGACGGGGCCTTAGAGGGGTGGGTAGGGGTTCACTATCAGAGAGGAGAAGTGAGTCCTGGTGAAGGAGGTGTGTGTACCAGTCCCAGGTGAGGCAAGTAGCCACCAGCAGAACCCAAAGGGAAGGTGCCAGCTCAGGAGCCCACCCACTGCCAGGAGCACCAGACACCTCCCTAGTCCATGTGCCCTGAGGACAAACGGGGCTAACTGGGTCTCAGACTCTCCGGATCCAGACTCAGTGGGGCGCCCTGGCTCTCGCCCCTTCTACCTGAAACGTCACTCCCTCACTTCTTGAATTCCCATTCCTTCTTCAAAACGCAGCCAGACATCAGCTGTGTGCTGGCCCACCGCCCCAGCTGCTGGGCGGCCTCCCCTCTTCCGATTCTCCCATTTCTACCTGTTGATCCTCCTCTGTGTCCCCCAGAAAGGGAGCTGAGGGGGGTCCTTATCTCGCCAGGCCCCGGAGAAGGGCCAGTAAGCGCTGCAGAGTCACTCACAGCCGTGACGGCCTGTGTGGAGGGCAGTGGGCATTCGGGGAAAGGGCCGCCACCTGCTTGGGGAGAGTCTGCCGGGCTCGCCCCACTTGTCTGCCTGCCCCTCAGACACCCCGACAGTGCGCCCCTCCCTCTGATGCGAAAGCCTCCGTTTCCGTGGACACGGCCCCTCCCTCTCCTGGCCCCGCCTGCTGCTTCAGTTTCTGGCGGATGCTGGAGAGCACTGCCGGATGCTGGGTGGCTTGGACAACACAACCGTGGGTCCTTACCTTCCTGGAGGCCAGAGGCTGAGCTCGAGGCGCGGGCTGGTAGTCTCTTCGAGGCCCCTCTCCCGGGGCTGGAGACGGCCGTCTTCTCCCGAGTCCGCACATGGTCGTGTCTGTTTGTCTAGGTCCTGACCTCCTCTTCCTATAAGGACGCACTCAGACCGGATCAGGGCCCACGCGGGCGACCTCGTTTACCTGAGTAACCCTTGCAAGGTCGTTTTCCCAAATGCACGTTCTGAGGTCCCGAGGGTTGAGGCTTCTACACGTGGACTCGGGGCGCATAGTTCAGCCCGGCTCACCTGCCCTTAGCTGGGCTCCCTGTGCTTTGCAGGTGTCGGTGGTCCTTGTTTCATCCTTGGAGGACTTCAGAGAAAATCACTTCTTTCAGTCCTGAGCCTCCTTGAACCTTCCCTGCTGTTTTCTGACGACGCCCCTGTCTGGCCGCAGCCGCGCTGCTTTTGTTTAAGTCTCCTTTTTTAGTCTGCAGTCTCTATTTTCTCCTCACATCCCAGAATCCCCATTTCCTCTCCTTTTATGGCCCCAGGTGACTTCCTTTCATTTATTTATCTTGGCAGGTGTTACCAGCGTATTTCTTTTATTTCCCCTTTGCCTCTGGTACTTAACACCGGACCATCTGTGCCAATCTTACTTATTATTTATTCACCAACACGCCCCAGCCCCACTATGTGTTAGGCGGCACCAACGGGGCCCTGGCTGGTAAAGGAGAAGGAGCCCTTGCCGCCCTCTCCAGGGGCTGAAATTCCGCGGAGGAGCTCAGACCCGGCGCTGGGCCCAGGCTAGGCTGTGCGCTGGTCTCAGCTTCTGGTCCTCGGACCCTGTGCGTCAGCCTCACCTGGAGGCTCAGGAAGCCTCTCCTGATGCATCATCCCTGCGAGGGGCTCAGCAAGGTGCCGGCACTCCTTACACACCTGCACAGCGATCGCTAAACACGGCTTTGCTGCTTCAACGGACGAGGGGCTGACGCAGCTCCGTGGTTAGGAGGTGGGTGGTGTGAGGTCAGAGAAGGTGAGACGAGGAGGCCTCCTGGAAGTGTAACCCTGCAGGATGGCTCACCTGGGGGTTCTGGGAAGAGAGATTCAGCAAGAGCAGGCTCTCAGGCCAGTGCCGAGTTCAGAGCTGGAGGAGGTGTGGGGAGGAGGCAGCCCAGCAATGATGGGGCATGGGGCGGGGCAGGGCTGGGGGAATGCTGCAGGGAGACCTGGGCCACCGATGGGTTCCCACTCGAGGGGCGGCTGGAGGGCGCAGGGCACCTTGTGGGCATGCGTTCCTGCGCCTGGACTCAGACCATGGCTTTCCTACCCCTACCCCAGCTGTGACAGAATTGCCTGTGATGCTTTTCAGAAAGTAGGACACACAGCAAGTTCTGCCTCAGTGGGCGTCTGTCTGTCAGCACCCTTCAGAGACGATGCCTGCAGAGAGCGGCAGCAGAGGACCACATACGGCTCAGACCCACAGGGCACTCCCTTGTCTCTGCCCCTTTTAGCCCGACTGAAACAAGAGGCCTGCCCTCGGGAGGGATCTGTGTGCGGTCCTCCGTCCTACAGGAAGATCCTTGGGAGGGATCTGTCTGTGGTCCTCCGTCCTACAGGAAAGTCCTCAGGAAGGATCTGTCTGTGGTCCTCCGTCCTACAGGAAGATCCTCAGAAGGGATCTGTCTGTGGTCCTTCGTCCTACAGGAAGGGCGGCCCTCGGGAGGGATCTGTGTGCAGTCCTCAGTCCTACAGGAAAGTCCTCGGGAGGGATCTGTGTGCGGTCCTCTGTCCTACAGGAAAGTCCTCGGGAGGGATCCGTGTGCTGTCCTCTGTCCTACAGGAAGGGTGGCCCTCAGGAGGGATCTGTCTGTGGTCCTCTGTCCTATAGGAAAGTCCTTGGGAGGGATCTGTGTGTGGATCTCCGTCCTACAGGAAGATCCTCATGAGGGATCTATCTGCGATCCTCTGTCCTACAGGAAGGGTGGCCCTCAGAGGGATCTGTCTGCGGTCCTCCGTCCTATAGGAAGGGTGGTCTTTTCTTTCCTGCTTGCTCCATCCTTTCCTGCGGCAGCCACACCACAAGGAAGTAGTGAGAGACAGTGAAAAGCACATGATGCTTGAGTCCGAGAGACCAGGTGCAGACCCCTGCTCCCCTGCCAAGGCGAGACGCTCTTCACCTTCTGGAGCCTCTGGCGCAATAATAGGAATCCTCCTCGTAGAGCGTGACCACTTCTCCCCCATTCTTCTCCCCTCCCCCCGGTACTCTTCATCCTGTCCACCTCCTTCCACGTGCCCAGAAAAGCGGCTCGTGAGGCTCCCCCTTCCCTGGCCATCCTGTCTTCACGCCCGCCTTCCCGTGGCCAGTTGCTGTTCCTGCTGACACCAGCTTGCTTCACCCCTGTGACATGAAGGAAGCGATCTCAGGCCAAGGGCTGCCCACCTCTGTTGGGCAGGTTCTATCCACACTTTCTCCGTGTGCTGCTAGTGGGAAGTCTGTAGCTCAGCCCCTGCCCAGGAACAGCACGTGGCATCACCTGCCGGGGAGGGGGTGCTGGGAGCCAGCATTTCCTCTTTTGACAGAAAGGACTGACATGGTGGAGAGACTGACTCAGTACACGCGGTAGATTTATCCAAGGCGGTACTGTGAAATTCTCCCAATTTCTTTCCTTGTCTGGGTGCTCAGAAAATAATTTAGTATTTTTCTGGCTTGTTCATGAGTGGCTTTCAGGCAGATACGATCCCCTAGTTTTGTTGCCAAAATGGAAATCATGGTGGGGGGTGGTGGGAGAGCATGAGGATATTTCCTGTCCTTTCTTGAAAAGAATACTCACACGTTAGGAGTGGTGCAGGAGAGCGAGTGAGAGGCAGCGTTTTGTCAGGGTCCGGTCTGTTTGTGCAGTGCAAAGTCGCTTCAGTCATGTCTGACTCTTTGCAACCCCACAGACTGTATTCCACCAGGCTCCCCTGTCCATGGGATTGGAATTCTCCAGGCAAGAACCCTGGAGTGGGTTGCCACACCCTCCTCCAGGGGATCTTCCCGACCCAGGGATCGAACCCGAGTCTCTTACGTCTCCTGCATTGGCAGCCATGTTCTCTACCACTAGCGCCACCTGGAAGCCTGCAGTCTGTTTAGCCACAAGTAAATTATGAAACTCCCCCAGCCCCTCCATCAGATGCCTGGCTTCCTGGAGGTCCTTGCTGAGCCCCAAGGAGAGAGACGGTCCCTCCCATGTGCTGTTAAGCTCCTCGGCTGACCCGGGCTCCTGAGGAGAGACGGGGCCTCGCAGAGGCAGTGGGGTTATCCTGTTGGAGGTGACGCATCTGGAGCCACACATTTCAGAACATCTGGAATACGGAGGCAGAGAAAATAACCCGGAAGCAAGGCATTGGTAAATGTCAGCTGTTTATTGACTTTCCTGTTTGGGAGCAAAAGACTAAGCAAAACAACTGGAGCTCGGCTCTGGAAGCCCACGGCTGGCGGCTGGGAGGTGGAGCAGGGGCCCTGTCCTGGGACGGGCATCACCCACGAGGCTGAGCCTCTCGCAGGGGCACTGCCTCCCCGCATGAGCAATTGCGGCAGAACCCAGCCGTAATGAACTCACTACTATTGTTACACTAAACACCAACAGTACGGGTTATTTTAATGGACATATTGCTTTAAACTGAGCGTTCACCATCTGTTCAGTCCCTCATTTTGAATGCAAAAAGAACATATTTCACAATTACATCTGTAAGTAATGATATAAGTAATTTAAATGCATGTATATGTTCACACAATGCCGGAGACAGCTGGGATATTCTCCCCTCACTCTTATGTTTCAGGCACAAATCAAGGAAAAACGTCCGCTCACACCTTATAGACTGCGTGCTCCCATCGACACGAAGTGATTTCTGCAGAAAACGAGGTTTTGCTGCCCTCACTGTACCTAGGAGCTCAAGGCCAGCCCCATAAACCAGATCACAGAGTCGTTTTCACAATGCTCACCTCGTCTCCGTCCAAATCCCCTCTGGCTTGAATGACAGCTTGGCAGATGCCCGCATTAGATCAATCAGTTTCAATAGATGTTCACGAGGGCCCTGGGGCGGCTGTGTGGCCCAGGTTTTCTTTCACTCCCTCCGCCGGAGACAAAGCTGCGAGACGCGTCTCCAAAACAGGAGGGACCTGGGGTGGTTGGTAGGCCCACTGGATGGGACGTCCAAGCCAGGGAAGGGCAGAGACCCCACCAAGGACAGCAGGTTGCCAGGCGGAGACTCAGCACAGCCAAGGGAAAGAGTACTCACAGAGGCTGGGGCGTGGGGGGAGTGAGTGTTGGGGGAAAGGATGCTAGAAGCTGGTGACTGGGAGCCGAGGTCCCAGAGCCGTAGAGGCAGGTGCCCTGCAAGGCTCCGAAGGCCGTAGCCTCATCCCTGGGTCCACACTCAGAGGCAGCGGCCGAATGCCCAGCGATGTAATGTGACAAGCACACAGGATTCAAGGGTGACTTCGCCAGGGAATCTGCCAGATGGCAACTCTGATACTCCACTTTTCTCTTTTGAAAACTCAGTCTTTGAATACTGCGTTACAGATAACACACACTGTGGTCGCTTTTTCTGAAGAAGATTTTTTTTTTTTACCTATCGCCAGCACAAACAAAAAATATTTGCTTTTGTGATGTCCCATGACCCTGTAAGAAGATAGAATTGTTTAAAGGCTTTTGTACTGTCCAGATTCTGAGCAAGGACTGGAGAAGCTTATAAATCCTCCCGTGTGACATCACTGCGGTTTTATATCTATATACTCCATATTTATTGTGCCTGCTTTTTTTTTTTTTTTTGGCATCTGTGACATAGCTGACAGAAGTGGATTTGCATGGGGACTTATGTTACCATTTGCAAAGACTCCCCATAGAGATGCTTCCCGAGCTTGCTGTAGTTTTGATTTTTTTAACTGCTTGTCGGCAATGCATTTATTTTTTTTTCAGACAAAGGTGTTAGCTCGAACTGATGGAAGGTTTATTTTTGGAACGTTATTAGCAGCTTAAAAAGTTGGAGACGTTGTGCAAACGGATAAAACTATACGAAGAATTCTACATAATACATAATACATTTTTATTGACTGTTCTTCACAAAGACCCAGAAGAGTGGTCAATCCTACTGGCCTCGATTTAACAGATGCAATTGTGGATGTGTATTTAGACAAAAATCTAGTTACAGTCTTTGACTATGAAAAGGCTTTCCCCCCAATATTCATTTATTTTGAAAAACTTTCAGCTCTGATTTCATTCTTAATTTAGTGTATATTCTAAACTGGATCAAAATTGCCAATGAATTGCATCTTTAAAGATATTGAGTTAACTGTCTAATTACACAGTCCACCTAAATGGGTTAAAACAAATAGAATCTAGGAAATGGAAAGACAGTTATTGTTCAGTGCTCCTAAGTCGAGCTGTAATTCAGTCTACAGTCAGGATGTCAAGAGTTTTTAACTCTCAGTTGTCTCAAAGATGATTAGAGAAATGCTGTAATAAAACACGGGATAATACTTCAGCCACCTGATGCAAAGAACTGACTCATTTGAAAAAACCCTGATGCTCGGAAAGATTGAGGGCAGGAGGAGAAGGGGACGACTGAGGATTAGATGGTTGGATGGCATCACCGACTCAATGGACATGAGTTTGAGTAGGCTCCGCGAGTTGGTGATGGACAGGGAAGTCTGGCATGCTGCAATCCATGGGGTCACAAAGAGTCAGACACAACTGAGCTACTGAACTAATTAACTGGGAGGAAGCTGGGTGAAGGTATGTTTTGCACAAACCCTATGGAGTCTTGATCTGCTGGTGAGGTCTTTAAAGGTGTAAACTTTCTGCACCAGACTGTGGATTGGTTAACCTCTTCTGCCTCAGTGTCCTCAGCTGCAGAGTGGGGAGAAATGAAAACAGTGATCTTGTTCACACAGGCATGCTCAGTTGCATCAGCCCTGTCCGACTCTTTGGGACCCCAGGGACTGTAGCCCACCAGGCTCGTCTGTCTATGGGGATTCTCCAGCAAAAATACTGGAGTAGGTTGCCATGCTCTCCTCCAGGAGATCTTCCCCACCCAGGGATGGAACCTGGGTCTCCTAGGTCTACCTGTGTTGGCAGGTGGGTTCTTCACCACTAGCCCCATCTGGGAAGCCCTAGCAGGTACCTAAGGAAACACCTGCGCAGGATGAGGGCAGGAGTCCTAAATACCAGCCATAACTGGTAAAGGGGGCTGCACATATTCGTGGTGAGGAATCCTTGATCATTGTTGTTCAGTCGCTCAGTCGTGTCTGACTCTTTGCAATCATCCATGGATGGCAGCACACCAGGGTTCCCTGTCCTTCACCGTCTTCCGGAGCTTGCTCAGACTCATGTCCCTGGAGTCAGTGATGCCATCCAACCATCTCGCTGGTGCTTCTTCACGATTCCAAGACTGCCATTTAGGGAATCTGTATCCGACCCCACAGCCTGCCCTCCAGCCCAGACACAAAGAGGAGTGAAGGCTGTGACTCTGGTTTATCCGGGCGCAACAGACATTTCCTGCCGCAGGACGTGGGAATTCCATCTGGCTGATTGAGCTGTTGAAATGCAAGGTCCATACGCCACGGACCCGGGGGAGGAAATCGCACGTTTGCATAGGATGGTTATAAGGGCTGAGAGATTTGGACACCAGGGCCAACATTCTGGAGTTGTCACTCAGCATTCACCAGCATGAAAAAGGGGCAAATGCAATATAATCAAATTAAGGAAGTGAGTAAAGCAACAGATGTGAACGGAGGTGGAGGAGAGACACAGAACACATTTCCTCTCTGTTTTTTAGGCAAGAAAAAGGTTTTTAAGACCTCATGAAACATGTCAGAATGTCAGCACTCAAGTGAGGCCCAGGAAAATCTAAGGCTGAACACCTAGAAGGCTTTGTAGTGTGGAAGAATATTCTTTCAAATGAAATGGAGATCAAGCATCACATTAGGCCCTTCCTGACTGTTATACTTCAAACTTCAAGAAAGGTACCAGGGCTTTCAGCAAGGGAAACAATTATACAGGACCCTTGGTTCTTTGAATGGTGACTAGTTTACCAGTTTGTGGAGAAGATAAGCATCAGCATCACTCAGAGCAACTCTTTGCCTTGTAGCTTAATCACTGGTTTGTAAATGACATCTGGAGTATTTCAGGTTCTAGGTGTGAGTTCCTTCACACCTGATGTGAAGAGCCAACTCTGGAAAAGACCCTGATGCTGGGAAAGACTGAGGGTAGGAAGAGAAGGAGGTAACAGAGGATGAGATGGTTGGAAGGCAACATCGACTCAGTGGACATGGGTTTGTGCAAACTCAGGGAGATGGTGAAGGACAGGGAGGCTTGACGTGCTGCAGTCCATGGGGTCGCAAAGAGTCGGACACAGTTGAGCGACTGAACAACAACAGGTGTGAGTTACATTCTCTCTCTTGTATTGTTGAAGTGAGATTTTTTTTCCAATTCTAAAACATAAAAGGAAGGTGAAAGAATCCTCTAAGCTGTTGGAAGAGCCAAATCCTGGAAATCCTGTGACTGCCCCTGAAAGCACATGGGATTTGTTGCTGGCTCAGGGCCATGATGCCCACAAGCAGATAGGAGTTTATCCCTCATTCGAGCTGTCTGGCCTTCTAAGCCGGTGACAACAGAGGGCTTGGAGCAGGTGAAGTGCGAGTCCCCGTAGATGGCAGAGCAGCTGCGCCTCTTCCCCGGCTCCTTGCCTGCTTACGCGTGTGTCAGAGCTTGTGCGGAGGTGGGTGTGAGTGATAGATGACCTGCGTGGAAGGAAACCTGTGGACGGGCCTGGCCTGGGCAAGGGCAAGGATGAGGACCTCGGACCTGAGTGCCTGGGCCAGGTTGGGGAAAACAAGCCTGAAATAGATGTGGTGGGTTTGGGTTTGGGAAGCACGCTAATAAACAGATAAAAGGCCTCACCAGGACTCACTAACCCAAAGCTGGCAGGGAGACAGGGTGCCATGCAAGCGACACTGAGCCAGATGCAGCTTCACTGCTACAATGGGATTCTCACCCAGGGACCCTGGAGTCGGGAGAGATTGTCTGAGTTTTCCTAATTAAGCAGCCCTAAGAGCACCTACATTAAAAGTGGATTCCATGCAGAAATCGGGAGCCGCCTGCCACGGCCAGCTTCCCCTCTCCCGCAGATGCATCCATTAGTTTTCACACGCCAGACGGGAGAAATCCACGGAGCAGGATGCCCACAGACACAATTACAGCCAACATCATGCTCGGAACTGGCGCTGGTTTCAACACAAGTGTTTAGGACCAGGGGCGGGGGGCTGGGGGCGGCTTTTGCATGATCAGCTCTTTCAGTGAAGAGCTGTAGAGAATTCTGGTCAGTTCTCCGCACTCAGACACACATTCAGATTGGACGTGGTGACAATTTCACATACATAAAGGGAACAGACCGTGGTGGTGACCTGATCCCACTCTTCCCTGATGAGAGGACCCTGAGTGATGTGATGTGAAAGTCGTTCAGTCGTGTCCGACTCTTCGCGACCCCATGGACTATTCAGTCCATGGAATTCTCTAGGCCAGAATACTGGAGTGGGTAGCCTTTCCCTTCTGGGGGATCTTCCCAAAACAGGGATAAAACCCAGGTTTCCCACATTGCAGGCAGATTCTTTACCAGCTGAACCACAAGGAAAGCCCAAGAATACTGGAGTGGGTAGCATATCCTTTCTCTAGTGGATCTTCCTGACCCAGGAATCAAACCAGGGTCTCCTGCATTGTAGGTGGATTCTTTACCAACTGAGCTATCAATTCTACTGGTATCTTAATAATGAAAGATTTTAATGATCCCTAAATATCTCATGTGTCCCCAGTTCTTAAATTATTTAAAATCACTCTTTTAGATATATTGCATTTCATAATTTGAAATTGGTGAGAGAAAGGAAAAAAATGATGTCAATAAAGTTTAAAGAATATTTTTTTCTTCTAATTAATGAAACAGTGCCATTTAGAACAGAAAATTAATTCAGTGTTTCACAAGTGAATTCAGATGCTTATGCTTTAGTTCAGGATGCAAAAGAGATCATTTTCAGGGTGTAAACGAGATGCTTATAGATAATTTTGCCTTTGCTTCAGGCTTTGGTCAATGAATAGGTTTTGTCGTTCATTCATTGTTCAAAAATGCAAGTATTGAGTTCCTGCCAAATCCAAAAGATTCCGGATTGAAATCAATGTGAATGTGTGTTTTGGAGGGAGGACAGGGCAAGGGCAGAGATCAAGAGAAAACTAATTTTTAAAAAATTCTGTGGAAATTGTTCTGAGATGGACAGTTCCCGAGTGGTTTTGGGAGATCTAAACACAGGAGCATAACTCCTTAACCCAAATACGACAATATTAGCAGAAAATAGAAAAGAAACAGATTGTTCCTGCCAAGCTGAGAAAAGCAAATAATAAGCAAAGTTATTGGTAAAGAGGAAAGCAATTTCAAATAATCCATGTTCTGAGCAGCAGAAGGGAAGACGGCATATGCTGCCAACCCCAGGGCCCTGTGTTGAATTCCAGCTCTGCCCTGGAAGAAGGGTTTAGGGAAGCAGGCCTCTGAAGGACTCCTACATACTGTCTACAAGTCCCCTTAGGAAGCATGCATGCTAAGTCGCTTCAGTTGTGTCAAATTCTGTGTGACCCCATGGACTGTAACCCGCCAGGCTCCGCTGTCTTTGGGATTCTCCAGGCAAGAATCCTGGAGTAGGCTGCATTCCCTTCTCCAGGGGATCTTCCAACCCAGGGATCCTGCGTCTCTGACGTCTCGTGCATTGGCAGGCGAGTTCTTTACCACTAGCACCACCTGGGAAGCCCCGTCTGATTTCTTTACTACAGACATATTCCTCCCCAGAAGTCCTTGAACTGCTGATCTTGGCCAAGTAACCGAACAAAGCACACATTGAAGGTATTTTTTTGGAGGAGCGTGGTTATAATTTGGGCCTTTTCAGGATACACTTGAGGATTTTTTTTAAATGCCTTTACTGGGCACCTGTACTATGTTGACATTGGCTAAAATAAATAGCAACAATTTCAAAGAAATGAGCTAAACAAAAACAAACATTAGATTAAACACATTTCTGGCTTCCTGGATTTCAATAATATATAACATAGAATCATTTAAAGAATACAAGGCCTGCAAGGGCAGTTTCTGTATCCTTTCTTCACAGATGTATCCCTTTTCCTAGAAAAGCACCTGGCACACGGCCAGCCCTCGCTGAGCACTTGGTGAAGGAAGGGGCGGGTGTGAGGTTTATCACACTCACTAAACTCTGAGAGAGAGGCATAAAGACATTTCCTATTTTTATTCAAAGGACTTTTCCCTCTAAAATGTGCCTGGAGAGAATACTTCCACCTTCCTCTAATTTTTGACCTCTGAAAATTCAGGCAGATCTGATGTTTCTTCTGTACCCAATTTAAACCCCCGAAATACTTATTTTTAAGGCATCCCACTATTTTCCAATCACTCGTGGAGACACATCCCCTTAGTTTCTCTTTTTGGAAAAGGTCTCTGACAGGCTTGCGGGACCCTTGGGAGAAATCACGGCCCGTGGTTGGCAGAGTGTGGACGACGGCTGGGCCCTTAAGTCTCCGAGGTGGATGTCGGGGGTGCGGAGGACGGGGCGAGTGAAAGGCCTGCCTAGACCAGAAGCTGGATTTGGGGTCAAGGTCTCCAACCTGGGAGGTGCCTCCCCTCTGGAGAGCAGAGAGGGTACAGATTGGTAGAGAAGAAATTGAAGTGTCTCTATTTGGAGATGAAATGATAGCTTATGTAGAAAATCTCAAGGCATCTTTTTGTGCTGTTTCAGTTCTCAGCCGTGTCCGACTCTTGAGACCCCATGGACTGTAGCCCTCCAGGCTCCTCTGTCCATGGGATTTGCCAGGCAAGAATACTGGAATGTGTAGCCATTTCCTTCTCTAGAGGATCGTCTCAACCTGGGAATCGAACCCGGTTCTCCTGCATTGCAGGAGATTCTTTACCGACTAAGCTATGGGGCAAATCTATTAGCATAGAGGACGTGTTAAATAAGTTGATGTTTTGTTTTTCAAATTGCAGATATTTGTGAATTAATTTGTGTTATGACATAGAAATTAGTCTTAATCTAATGGAAATTAAATGGGAAATAATAGTAGGGGGAAACCCCTTGATTTTCAGATTATATTCACTCTTCATTTTGAGAGAGGACCTAATAGTGTGCTCAGTCACTCAGTTGTGTCCAACTCTTTTTTGCGACCCCATGGGCTGTAGCCTACCAGGCTTGTCTGTCCATGGGACTTCCCAGGCAAGAATACTAGAGCTAGTATTGCCATTTCCTGCTCTAGGGGATCTTCCCAGCCCAGGAATAGAACCCGAGCCTCTTGTGTCTCCTGAGATAGCAGGTGGATTCTTTATCACTGAATCACGTGTATATATTCACATTTATATACACACATATGACTGCAGATGATGTAGCATCTAATAGTGGGAATAGCTTATAGCCAGCTATCCCTTTCTGTAGCCAATGGGATGCCTACTCAATCCATTATGGGAGTCTGAAGAATTTATGAAACCAAAGTGTTGGTGAGATGCCTAAGTGACTTGCCGAGGTAAAGGCAGGGTGTTTCAAATAAAGCATGTCACCCCTCCTGCCAGCAACGGAATGGATGCTGGGACTCTGATAGGAGACGGTAGGACGCCCACAGCTGTTGCCAAGCAGCTTGGTAGTAATAGTCAGGAGGATTCAGCCATAGCCTTTGATGTGCTGAGGGCAGAAACCATGTTTGCTGCTTGGGACTCTGCCCGGGTGCAGATTGGCCAGGTCCTCAGAAGCCTGACCAACAAAAATGACCTCCCAGCATCATCCCTCTGGAACTGGGCCAAGCGTGATTGCAAAGCCTGACCGTGAGGAACTACGTTACCTATTTCTCTGCCATTTCTTGGCTATGTCACAGTGCAATCCTCAAACAAACTAGGGCTGACTAATTTGAACCAATACTTTGTATTTTATTTCAGCAGTATAGAAGTGTATCTTAATGTCTGAAACACCTGACTTATTTAGATGGGCTAGTCATGTCCTTCACACGGGGCTGGGGCTCCCACGAATGTCTTGGAGTTTCAAAAAGCCCACCAGCTTCATGGAGGCACAGCTATTCTACAATATATGGAAATTCATTTGCAAACTCTCTGCTTTGCTGAGGCTGCATGGACAGTGAATAAATATGCTGAAGGGGAAAATTAAAATAAAAAGATTGGGGTAGAGAATGTTTTTCCCCCTCTATGTGAAATTAGGACTATAAAAGAATAAACAGTGGCTATTTCTCATACCATTCATTATCTGTAGAATGAAGTGTCTACGGCAGATACGTGCCTGCAGGTCTCGTTCAACATCGGTTTCAAAACTTCAATCAGTGTGTGACTTACAGTCAGAGAAAGAAAACTGTGCCGGCCATACAAGACGAGCATAAATATTATGTGTCACTCGCTATCATAATTAACTGCATGCTCCGAATATTTCTTTCGTGTCTGCTTTCACAATAGGTAATATAATTTACCGTTAATAGGATTAAAATGTCTTCTTTTCTTAAATAAAAAAGGTAAATACTTCAGTGGTTTAAACTGTTTTCTATTTGTTTTGTACTGATACATATTTTACCAGAGGCAATCTCTTTATACCCTGCAGAAGGAAATAATGAGGAAAATTGGAGATAATTTATGCAGTCTAGAAGCAAAAGCTTTTCATGATTATTATTTTTTCTTTCACTCAATAATAAAGCCTCTCTTTCCGTGAGGCATCGTGGTGGTGGTGGTGGTGGGGGTTGGGGGAGACATCCTGACTTCTTAGCTATTGTACAATTTTAAAGATCTAAGATGAAGTATGGAAAAAAACAAAACCAAACCCAAAGCATCATTGTGGGAAGACAGGAAATTTACCCTGGAGAATTCACGGTAGCAGTTCAGAAACCCCCAAACAGAAGTGTCCACGTTCAGGCTACTTTTCAAAACTGATAATTGAGATAAAGGGAGGTTTGCTTAGATTTTTTTTTTTTTTTAAAGGATGTTCCATTTTCTATCTCCTGTGGCGTACTCAACACACTGTCACACGGGCTGACACAAACCAACGCGGGTTAGGAAACTCATTACAACTCTGAACTTCGGCAATGTTCAAACAGGTCAGAAATGAAAACCCATAACCTGTGGCATGGTATCTCCTGAGAAGCTAAGTTAGAATTTTATTCGTAGAGAATGAGCCATTGTTGAACTAAGCAGATGTCTAAATAGAAGATGCCATGCGTGGTGAAGTCGCTCAGTGGTGTCCGACTCTTTGCGACCCCGTGGACTGTAGCCTATGAGGCTCCTCAATCCAGGAATTCTCCAGGCAAGAGTCCTGGAGTGGGTTGCCATTTCCTTCTCCAGGGGGATATTCCCAACCCAGGGATTGAACCTGGGTCTCCCGCATTGCAGGCAGACGCTTTACTGTCTGAGCCACCAGGGAAGCCATGTGTGGTGCAGCATGTAAACCCAAGGAACTCAGATGGGGACTGCTGTGCTGGGGCGGGGCAGGGTTTGGAATTACAGATCTAGAGAAAACATTCTGGGGAAGTAGACCCTCTCCTCTCCCTGAGAAGGCCTCCTCAAGGTCATTCGGCCGGGCAGGGACTGGTGCAGAGGCCCGTCCGCTGACTCCCATGCTGGAGCTTCTCTGTTATTCGCGGCTGTGTCCAAGCATCTCTCTGGAAGGGATCTCGCCATTCCCCTCCTTACAGCCAAGCGGAATTTGGCACCAGCCATTGGCTGTCCTCACTTCACTGCCGATCTATCTATTGACGTTTCATTAGGGAGCCATGTACATTTGCCAAGGATGGATGAGTTCATTAGCACTGAGACTAATAAACTTTAAAAAGTTAATAATGTGAATATGTTTGATTTGGAATTATGCACACAGGCATGAAGAGTCACAAAAAAATGGCTTGCCACACAGGCCCAGCTTCTTCTATAATTTCACTAGTGTGACAGGTTTGTATTCTCTGAAATCTCAGACTAACACTCATTTGCAAGAAAAACATAGCACCCCACCCCCACATTTCTACGGTGGCTTCTCCACGTAGTGCACATCTAAGACAATCAAAATTAACAGCAGAAATAGATGATAGCAACGACAAAGCAATGAGTTTATACCAACTGTGACTTGGTTTCCCCACTGTTTTGGTAAATAGTCTTACTGATTTTTATCTCTTATTCTGTTTATTGATTCATTTAGTGAGGGGAAGAGGGTCAATGATCGTGGGGTCCTCATCTACGTGGTTCAGTAGTGATTTGCAAGGGTAGGCTCTTTAAAATGCCACCTCTTTACATTCACTCAGGCTCTTCTCCTGAAGGGTGCATGTACCTGTGCACTCAGTAGCATCCAACTCTTTGCAGTCCCACAGACTGTAACCTGCCAGGCTCTTCTGTCCTTGGGATTTCTGTGGCGAGAATACTGGAGTGGGTTGCCAGGCCCTCCTTCAGAGGATCTTCCCCACCCAGGGATTGAACCCACGTCTCTTGTGTCTCTTGCATTGGCAGGCGGGTTCTTTACTGCTTGAGCCATCAGGGAAGCCCCTGGAGGGTAGGCAGGGATATCTAAAAACAAGGCACTCTTTCCCACCTCCGGTGAACACTCCACCCATTTCCTAGTGGTTGTGGCCTTGGGTTGGCGATGTGCACTGAATGAACCTTCTGTCCTCTGCTCTCAATACGTGGGTGACAGGAACAGCACAGTGGGGAATCTAGGTGAAACCCACGGTATTTGGTGTGGGGAGAGCAGAGGGGATTCCTGGTCCACAGGACTATCTTCTTATTGATCTCAAAGAGACAAAAAGCTTCCTTTTTATAAACAGAAATACAAATATAAATATTTCCTGCAACCAGTAATCTATCACACAAAAAAGTATTTTTCCCTCTAGAATTGATCTACCCATGGTCACCCTCTATAAATAAAGGATATGTTTGGATTTTCTTTCTAAAGCGGTTCTTGGGTATTGGGAAAACACATACATTGATTGGGGAGAATGGAATATAATGCTGTACACACTTTTTTGAAACTCATCTTTCCTAGTTGACTCACAGCTTTGATAGAAGGAGGACCTTGACTTCTTCACAATTTGCCAAAGCAGAGAAAAAGAAAGAGGTGAGATTAAGGGGCCAGAAAAGATGTCCAGCAGAGAAATGTGAATTATGACGGTTCCAGTGAAGACTTTTATGGGCAAAGGGAGGCAAAGGAGTAGGCTGTCTGAAAATCTGTAGGGTAACCAAGAGAAAGTGAGCTTCCAGAGACCAGAACAGAGCCAGCCGCTGGCCTTCCAGGTCTCCCGACAGACGTTTAATCTGAGAGCAGGCGGCTCTGACAAGGGGCTGTGAGTGTGGGCTCTGAGGTCAGACTGGATCTGAGCTCTGCCAGTTACTGACTATAGAACAAGAGGCACATTTCTTAAGAGCCCATGTGATGTTTCCTGATGCAGGATGAGATGGTGGTGGCCTTGCTCTTGGTGACAAACCAAGCGGACAGAGCCAAGGCCTGCTTCCAAGGGGACAGGAGTCAGTCTGGGTCCATGAACGAATGGCTGATCAGACCTGGAGAGGGAGGGGGAGGGCAGTTCAGAAGTGATTCCAAGGTCTGCAGCTTGGGCAACGAAGCGGAAGTGGCGTGCGATGAGATATGGAACCCTGGAGAAGATCATTTCAGGAAGGAAATGGTTAGTTCTGTTTGTGGATGTGTTGAATTTGTGGTGCCTGTGAGACTTCCAAGTGTAGGTAACCAGCGGGCAGAGGGAAAAATGCCCGTGAAACCCAGTAGAGTGCTCTGAAGTGGAATTTATCAGCATAGATTAAATGATGTAGAAAATGTCACTGTGTTAACAGCTGTCCCCATAAGACTCCTAAGCAGGGCACTGGGTTTATTTAGAAAGAATTCCTTGAGAAGCGCCCCCTGGGTTCCAGCTGAGAGCTTGAGGAATATGACTCTGGGCAGAGGGTCCCACACAAGGTGGAGAAGGTAGGACCCTTAGCATCCTGGCATCATCACAGAAATGACCGCCCACATGTTATATGTACCTGGATTCTAATTCCCTTGGGATTCAGTACAACACTCCATACCCCCGAGGTTGGTCCCAAGACTCCCCCACAGATGTGCACACACCTGTGTGATCTCCTTCTTGAGTGTGAGGGATTTCTCAATGCAGGGGGGCGGACGGGCACTCCCTTGACCAGAGTATCAGCTATATCCTGCTGCGTTCTCTATATTGTCTAACGGGCGCCCCATGTAGGTGCTCAGGAAAGAGTTTCATCATGTAATGAAAGCGTGGGTGAGCCCTGGCATTTACACATGGCCCACAGTCTTGCACAGCCATGTGCAACATCCCAGAACTGCAGATAAGAATTGAGGCAGGAGAGAGAGGGGGACAGTGAGAGTAGCAGGTGCCCCTGATGACCCGGCATCCACTCCCACCCTGCCCATCATCTATTCTGATCTCTGGCACAGTAACTAAACTTTCTGTGACTCCATTTTCTCATTCATAATATGGGAAGGGTGTGTAATTAAGCTGAGGACATCATCACTTGGGGGGCATCCAGAGACCAAGATGCTCAGAAGAAGCACCTGCTTTTCAGCTGCGGGGGGCACGGGTCGGGGGAGTGAGGCTCAGGAGACAGGAGGTCTGTGCACATGTAGCTCAGTGCCTGCCATGTAGCCAGAATGAATAACAACGCTTACAGTTTAGGGGCTCCCCAGGCGGTGCCAGTGGTAAAGAAACCGTCTGTCAAGCAGGAGACTTAAGAGACACAGGTTTGATCCCTGGGTCGGGAAGATCCCCTGGAGAAGGGAATGGTGACCCACTCCAGTGTTCTTGCCTGGAGAATGCCCATGTACAGAGGAGCCTGGCCAGCTACAGTCCATGGGGTGGCGAAGAGTTGGACACACTGAGTGACTTAGTGTGCACACACACTTGCTTGCTGTTTAGACCAGGCTCTCAGAAGAACAGAGGGGCGGGGTCAGCTGAAAAAGGAAAGAGAGTCTCTGGGTTTTGTTACAGGAAACGTTCAGTTTAACGAGAGAAGGAGAGGGAGACTCAGAGCAGATGCTGGTGCGTGATGAAGCGCTCTCACTGAGCTCACGGTTCCCCCTGGCTGGATCTCCCAGGAGCCAGGAAACCACTGGAGGTGGGAGTGGAGGAACGCTTTAAACTTGCTTCCAGTCATTAAAAAAATCACGGCCCCCAGCCTTACTTTCCTGCAAGATAATGTTAAATAAGGAATCTCGAGTTCCACAGTTTCTGAGCCTTGAATATTGTCTTCCTTACCTGGAAACATGATCTTACCTGGAAACACAGAGCCATCAACTTTATATCGATCTGTTGTCGATGAAAAGAACGAGGGGTGGCATTTCTTTCTGTCGACCAGCAGTTCTGCTCAGATAACACCATTTCTTCTGCAATTGATGGTGTGCTTGGCATGTAATCAGGTTTTTTTCTTTTAAAGAATAACCGTAATGTGATCAGAGATTGACAAAAACTTTTGTTTTACTGGATTCCTTCCTTGAAAAACTGTAATTTAATGGGAATTGCACAAATCTTTAGCTGAGATGTGTAGCCAATATTACTTCAGTATTAAAAAAAAAAAAAAGCCCACATTTTTTCATATTGTCTGGAATCCTTTGTTGATTTAATTTCACAAAACTCCTGAACCGTAGCTTAACTCTCCTATAGAAAGGGCTAAGGCTTCTGACTCTACAAAGCTAACACAGTTCTTATAAACACCTGACTTTCCATCACATTCACTCCATTTACCAAATCGGGCCTCCCGGTGTTATTACAATAGTGTTATAGGGACTTCCCTGCAGGTCCAGTGGCCGAAACTCCAAGCTTCCAAGCAAGAGGCATGGGTCCCATCCCTGGCTGGGGAACTAAGATCCCACATGCCATGTGGCGTGGCCAAAAAAACATTAATTTGATAGTCCCAGGACTTGGCAATCTTACTGCTAATACTTGTGGAAAGACTTAGAAAAAGGGACTAACTTGAATCAGTGATTTTGGGGTGACAAACAGCCAGGAAGCTTAGACCAGAAGGACTGACTATCATTCTGGTCGCTTCTGCTCTATGTGTCTGTTCTCTGCCTTACTGTGTGTGTGCTGCACGTCTGCGTGGGCACGTGCCTGTGCATGCCTGTTTGCACGTGTGCACCTGTTCATGTGTGTGCAAACGTGGCTGGAGTTGGCAGAGTCAGTAAGGCAGAAATCAGATGTTGGCAACCTTAGCATCACTGAATCACTGATTTTGCTGTCTTTCCCCTTCTATTCAGTATTTCTCAATTCATCTGGGGGCTCTTATACAGTAAACACTGTTATAAGGTTTCAAACCTCAGTGCCTGACATGTTAATTCATAAATTGCCATAATCAGCACTTTCCTAAGAATAACATTTGCAGGCTTCATGCGTGTAGTTGGGAGATCATTTGCATATTTCGTTTTTGCTGCTTAATAGATCTGGGTCCTGGAGGAATACTACAGGGCCTACCTCAAGGCAGGAGAAGGAAACCGAGATGGGAGGCGCACAAACAGCACGGCAAACTGGCTTAAAGCCAGGAGACGTACTCGCCAGTGGGAAGAAGCTGGTTTCCTTTCAAGACAGCTTGGATGGAACATCTTTTCTAAGACTCTCAACTGTTTCTAAAGTGAGACTACAGAGAAATCGATTTCCCTTAAGCCCTGTGTGTATCATGGGTGCAACATCAGAAAGAATTTTGCCAAATGAATTGGAAATTTGGGGGTAAGATAAGGCCAGTGGTTACAGAGAACGTGACGGGTGTTCCTTTCCTTTGTCTTTTTCTGTGACCTCAGGGGTGACTTGGTTGTAGCCAAGCATTTCTGTCTTTATCTACTTAACTGTGGGATTCCAGTCTTGATAGTTCTTGTGTGGCGTAGATATCCTGGCTGCTTGTTGGATGTGTTCTTTAAAATACAAATCTGATCCAAGTGAAGCTGAAACAAACACAGTTTTGATGAAAGTAGTGTAAGACAACAGTCCCCCATATTTTTAGCATCAGGGACCAGTTTCATAGAAGACGATTTTACCATGAATGGGGTGAAGTAGGGGGGAGGTTTCAGGATGATTCAAGAGCATTACATTTATTGTGTCCTTTATTTTTATTATTATTGCATCAGATCCACCTCAGATCATCAGGTATTAGAACGTAGGGGTTGGGGATCCCTGGTTTAAGAGATTCCTCACTAGTACTGATTTTAACCCCGCCATAAACAACACACAGACCTCCCACACCAGGAAGCACTTGGCCCAGTGCAACCTTCTTGCTCATTTTACAAATGGAAACCTGGTAATCTGAGACGATCCCCGAACTGCTGATGGCTTAAGTCTCATCTACACCAAAGGAGAGTTTCTAACCTTACCCTAAGAGTTGGGTGCAAATGGCCTCTTCCTCCCTCCACCTGTTCTCAATTGCAGTTTAGAACATGCGCTAGGAAACCCTGGAGGCCGTGAGTATTCTGTGATGATGAGAAGTGTAGCTCTGAATCAAAAGGTCTTGGATGTCAATGTTTCTTCTTCTGCTCAGTTTGCTCATCTGTAAATGAAAACTCTTTGTGTTTCAAAGAATACTAATGTAGTTTGCTAAGTCACTTCAGTCGTGTCCAACTCTGTGCGACCCCATAGATGGCAGCCCACCAGGCTCCCTCATCCCTGGGATTGTCCAGGCAAGAACACTGGAGTGGGTTGCCATTTCCTTCTCCAATGCATGAAAGTGAAAAGTGAAAGTGAAGTCACTCAGTCGTGTCCAACTCTTTGGAAACCCATGGACTGCAGCCTTCTAGGCTCCTCCGTCCATGGGATTTTCCAGGCAAGAGTACTGGAGTAGGGTGCCATCGCCTTCTCCACTAATGTAGTTTAGATGGTATTTATTATAAGGACTCTGAAGAAAAGGAAGCAGGGCCTGTGATTTGGTTGAATCTGCCTTTCATCATGTTGATTCTTTCTTTCTCACTCTATCGTCCCTTTGTCTTCCCTCTTGGCTCATTGGAACAGAAGATATGATGATCTCCCAAGCTTTACATTGATGCTCTTGAACTGTGGTGTTAGAGAAGACTTGAGAGTCCCTTGGACTGCAAGGTGATCCAACCAGTCCATTCTAAAGGAGATAGGTCCTGAGTGATAATTGGAGGGACTGATGTTGAAGCTGAAACTCCAATACTTTGGCCACCTGATGTGAAGAGCTGACTCATTGGAAAAGACCCTGATGCTGGGAAAGATTGAGGGCAGGAGGAGAAGGGGACAACAGAGGATGAGATGGTTGGATGGCATTACAGACTCGATGGACATGGATTTGGGTGGACTCCGGGAGTTGGTGATGGACAGGGAGGCTTGGCACGTAGCGGTTCATGGGTTTGCAAAGACTCGGACATGACTGAGCGACTGAACTGAACTGAAGCTTTACATATTTCAGTCCAGATACCTAAAGAGAGACAGATCTGGCTCTCAGGCTCACATCCAGCATGTTTCTGTAGAAGAATTCAATGGTCAGATTCCAACTTGCCCTGATCCACTGTCACTGGCATCTCGGGATGTTGTGCTAAGGCCGCTTCCATCAAACCAGTCCATCCTAAAGGAAATCAACTCTGAATATTCACTAAAAGGACTGATGCTGAAGCTAAAGCTCCAATACTCTGGCCACATGATGTGAATAGCTGACTTGTTGGAAAAGACCCTGATGCTGGGAGAGATTGAAAGCAGGAAGAGAAGGGGGCAACAGAGGATGAGATGGTTGGATTGCATCACTGACTCAATGGACATCAGTTTGAGCTAACTCTGGGAGATACTTAAGGACAGGGAAGCCTGGCATGCTGCAGTCCATAGAGTCACATGGAGTCAGACATGACTTAGTGACTAAACAACAAAAATCACAACAAGTAGATGGGAGCAGAGAGGCAATTTTTGATCCTGGAGTTCTGCACAAACTGTGTCAGAGCTGCCTGTGAGTTTTCAATGAGATCATAAATACAATGTCAAGATGTTTAAAATGTCTCAATGAATAGTGTCCGTTATTAAAAAGACTGAATATGAGGAAGAAAAATAAATGATCAATAACGAAGTCTATGGCTTTAAGACTTGCACACAGATATCTTTAATCTTTAACTTTATATTTTCACTGTATCATCTTTAGTCTTTAACTTTATGATTTTGACCTATCTCACAGAGAAATTACAAAGAGGCATATGTCAAGGTTGGCTGAAAATTAAATATTTTTCAAGCATTACTCAATCCCATTGTTGATAAATTTGCTGCCTGTGTCCATATGTAACAGTTTGTGGCTGAAACATTCATTGATTAGACAGAGGCTTGGGCAAAGCTGGTACCTTCGACTCCATTCTTCCTCATCATCCCTACCATTTTCTCTTCTCTCCATCTCCTTCTCCTGACTGAAAGTGGACAGGCCAATGAGAAGAGGATTCGTTGTTTAAGGGAGTCCAAGGACATCTAACTAGGAATAATGGGATGGAATTCAGCAAGGGACAATTTATGCTGAATTATAACAGGGATTTCCTAACAGTGAGATCTATTAGACTAGAGAACAAGCTCCCCAGGGAAGTAAGTGCCATCGCTGGAGTCATTTAAACTCTGGCTCAGGTCCATAAGTAAAAATAAATTCGGTCGTCTCATTTTATTCTCCATTTGTGTGGAATCTGCATCACCACTAAAAAGTTAGGTAGAAAAGACATGAAGTAATAGGCGAGAGGGAGGTCTGGGAAACTGGGAACACCTTGTCCCTTTCATAAAATTAATTCTATTGGAGTACAGTTGCTCTACAATGCTGCGTTAGCTTCTACTGTGCAGCTCCGTGAATCAGCCATGCACGTACAAATGCCCGCTTCCTTTTGGACTTCTTTCCCATCCAGGTCACCACGGTGCATAAGCAGAGGTCCCCGTGCTCCACGGCATGCTCTCATTACTAATCTACTTTACACACAGTGTCTATCAACAGCGTGTATGTGTCAATCCCTGAAAACCGAAATTTAGTTGGTTGGACTTCTACAAAAGGCACAAAAATAAATAGATAGGACTTCAGAAAGTGAAGGCTATTTCTGCTTTGCAAATAGATGATCTTCTTCACAAATGTTCCTCATTTTCTGAAGTATGACTTTTGGGTCCTCTGTAAAGCCCTACCAACTAGGTGTAGGTTTTCAGCAGGTCTTTCGGAATGCCTCTATTATGTGATCCTTAGGGCTCTCTTTTCCCAGACTGCACCACCTCCAATGCTACCTGAAGGGCGATCAGAGAGAGTTGCCCCCACTTGAGGGACAGTCGAGTCTCAGAAGTGGAGCACAGATCCTGGTGCCCATGTCCCTCCAGGAGCACTGCCACTCAGAGAGGCATGAAAAGAGCACCATGCTTGTCTCTATGAAGGCCACTGACTTCAGCCTTCATCTCTCTGATTCGGGAGTAGACGGTGCATCCATGATTTTGATGCAGAAAAAAGTGATGCATACTTATCCTGGAAGCTTTTAAACATGGTGGGAAATGTTTTCAGAGCTTAGGTGCTCAGCCATGTCTGACTATTTGTGACCCCATAGACTGTAGCCTGCCAGGCTCCTCTCTGTACATGGGATTCTCCAGGCAAGAATGCCGGAGTGGGTTGCCATTGCCTTCTCCAGGGGGAAGAATGTTTTCAGAGCTTTTGCATATTAGCAAAGCTCCTGGATAATTTAGAGTAGTCCAGTCATCAGTTTGGAGAAGAGAATGGCTACCCACTCCAGTATTCTTTCCTGGAGAATCCCATAGACAGAGGAGCCTGGCGGGCTACAGTCCATGGGGTCACAAAGAGTCGGACATGACTGAGCGACTAAGCACAGACATCAGTTGGGTTTTCCAATGGCTCTATGGTAAAGAATCCATCTACCATGGCAGGAGACACAGGTTCAATACCTGAGTTGAGAAGATCCCATGGAGAAAGAAATAGCAACCCACTCCAGTATTCCTGCCTGGAGAATCCCACAGACAGAGGAGCCTGGAGGGCTACAGTCCAAGGCATTCCAGAGAGTTGGACATAACTGAGCCACTAAACACACAGTCTGGAGTGGTATCTTTTCTCCCTAAGGGCAGGAGGGTATTTAATCATTAATTGCCACTATTTATGACATGGCATATAGTCGTTTCACACACAGAAAAGTCTTGGAATTCTTCATGCTTACTTATGAATTGCTAGACCAGTTCTTTCAGTCTTTCACACTTTTATTCTCAGATAAACACGTGTTATTCAATTTCTTGGCCATTGGAGTGCAGTTTTCCTTCCCCTCTCTTACCACTTCTGATTCAGGAGCGGGAGCGGGGATTTAACAAGGAAGTACAGATATAATAGGAAGTATAAATCTGGCTTTCTAATAGTGGGTCTGCAGCTGGTGGAACTGTAAATACATCTGTTTCTAGCTGGTTGGAACAACAAAGTATCCATTATGATGATTCGACACAAAATCTAACATCTTCTTCTGGAGCTGGTGGATCATTTACAAAACCTCAGGTATCTGATGTTTATTTTTACAAAACCTCAGGTATCTGACGTTATGAACCTCCTAGGCTCCAGTTAAATCAAACACTATTTAAAAATATAGTTTCTTTGTTGTTGTTGTTTAAACTAGTGCACAGAAGCCAACAATATCTTAATTACAGGGATAAGTGGTCGGTGTATTGGTGATATGGGTTTCTGATGGACTCACAGCAAAATACCCACTATTATTTCCCAGTAATCACATAGTAACAGCCTGGCAATTCCATTAAGCTCAGTGGTAACTGCGGAGTAAGTTGGTCGTGGGAAAACATGGTAAGTGGCATGAGTCATCTCTCTAGTCCTCTCAGAAAAAGAATGCATCCCCCCCTCCAACTCTTGTTGGTGACAGGAGAACAAATAAGAGGAAACAGTGGGCTCAGGTCAAAGCTGAAGGACCCCTGGAAGAGAGCTCAATGGCTCTCATCAACTCACTGCAACATTTATTTAATAGCAAAATACAGATCGATGGTGCTGCATAGAAAAGACTGATTTCCAAAAAAATATATAATTAAAGGAATGTTATTAATCCCCAAAGGCTCTAGCACCATGTTGGATAACTCTCAGAAGAATGGAATCCTACAAAACTGGATTCATTTCCTGGGGTAATAACACCTAGAGTTGCCATTAAGATCCAACAGGTAACTGTGAAGGATCTGTCATTTGGCAATTAGCTCATAATCATGAATTCCCTCTCCTAATTTCCTTAGACTTGAGTTGAGGCGTGGATCATGTGACTAATATCTGCTGCTGCTGCTGCTGCTGCTGCTAAGTCACTTCAGTCGTGTCTGACTCTGTGCGACCCCATAGACAGCAGCCCACCAGGCTCTGCCGTCCCTGGGATTCTCCAGGCAAGAACACTGGAGTGGGTTGCCATTTCCTTCTCCAATGCATGAAAGTGAAAAGTGGAGTCACTCAGTCGTGTCTGACTCTTAGCGACCCCATGGACTGCAGCCTACCAGGCTCCTCCGTCCATCTAGGGGTTTCCAATATCCCAGGACACACATCCAATTTTGGGTGGGCTTAGAAGGCAATGGCACCCCACTCCAGTACCCTTGCCTGGAAAATCCCATGGATGGAGGAGCCTGGAAGGCTGCAGTCCATGGGGTCGCTGAGGGTCGGACATGACTGAGTGACTTCACTTTCACTTTTCACTTTCATGCATTGGAGAAGGAAATGGCAACCCACTCCAGTGTTCTTGCCTGGAGAATCCCAGGGATGGGGAAGCCTGGTGGGCTGCCATCTATGGGGTCACACAGAGTCGGACACGACTGAAGTGACAGCAAATAGCAGAAGCGGTTTAGCTCTAGTTAGTCAGATAGGACGGCTCAGGTTGACTCTTTCATTTGTTAATTCTCTTATTCATTCAATGAATATCTATGCTACTTAGAACCCATGTGAACAACGTATCCTAAACCTTATTGATCATCAATTAATATTAAACCATAATATATATTTTTAAACCATCAAATCTTTAATTCCTACCATCAAGGAAGTGTTCATGGATATCACAATACGAATTGTTATAGTTTTGTCTGATCAGATGACAAACAGGAGTGAATGCTTCCCACCAAAAGGCATTTAAAATGCTGCTCCTATTACAATACGTGGATTCTGGGGGAAAACATAGCAGGGAGAATAAGCAGAACCAGTTGCTGAGCGAAAGAGCCTGGGCTGCCCAGAAGGAGGGGAGGGAGGTGGGTCAGCAGAGGCTGTGCTCATTGGAATCGTTGAAGGTTTGCAGATGCAGAGGCCCCTGCGGCCGACAGATCACCAGGAGGAAGAGGCGGTGTGCTGCCAGCATGGGGCCCAGGGCTCGTGGAAAGCGTTGGCTGCAGCCGGACAACTAAGGATGGGAACATCATCCTGGTCCTGGTTACCTGGCCCGGAGTTCCCACAATTACTATATGGGGAGGATAACACTAGAGTCTCACTGGGCTTTTTTAATAGTTCATTTGCTTCAATCACTTTGAAATCTTATGTGTAAAAAAACAAACATGGTTCTAGTTCCACCAAAGGGGTTCAGTTATTCTCAGTAAATCCTGTCGTGATCTGAAGGCTTGTGCTCCCCCTCCAAATTCATTTTTTGAAATCCTAGCCCCCAAGGAGGTGGTATTAGGAGGTGAAAGTTTTAGGGGTGATTAAATCATAAGGGTGGAGCCCCCGTGAATGGGATCAGTGTCCTTATAGGAGAGGTTCACAGAGCCCTACCCCCTGCACCATGAAAGGGCACAGAGAGATGTCTGATGCCCAGAAGGGTCCCCACCCAACCACGCTGGTACCCTGACCTGGTACAGTCAGCCTCCAGACTGCGAGAAATGAAGCCGTGTATAAGCCGCCCGGTCCAGCAGAGCAGCTGGAAAGGCCTGAGACAACCCCTGTCACTATGTTTATAGAGTTGAAAGGGCCTCCAGGATGGGATGGTGAGGTCAGGGGTGGGCACGGCGTGGGCACGGAGTGCTGAATACTGGGGAGGACGGCCCCCCATTTGCCCCCTCAGTGGGCATCCTGGTCACCTCCACGCCCGCTCTACCAGGCTCCACCCCCGCAGGACCAACGGAACACCGAGTCTGCGTACGTCTCCCTGACTCACAGACCTTCCATCAGCCTGTTTCTGTTTGTTCCCAAGGTCACTCCTCAGTTCAGGAAGACGCCTCCATCACACAGCTGGGTGACTCTCCCAGCATCTAACTGGCCACCTGTCTCAGCCGACTCCAGCAGTTTACCACCTTTATGAGTGGGAAGTCCCATCAGGACCTTCCCCAGTTAACACCCTTCAATGGAGGGTGGGATAGACTGACCTCTGAGCTGTAGGCTCCAGCCAAGGGCACCGGCCATTCACAGAAACTGTCTGTCTATCCCTTGATCCCTCCGTCTCTCACCTCTAGGCCTGGACACATGCAGGTACCTTCTGGATACATTCAACACATCCGTTAGTTCTCACCCTGTAAGGTGCAGTTTCTGTGATGCTGTCCTTGACCCCTCCAGTATTAGATTAGGTGCCTCCCCTATCATCCCATAATATTTTTAATTTAGCCCAACCCTTGCACCAACTCTCTCTGCTGTAATTATCTGCTTACGAAGCTGAGATGTTCTCCTGAGCTAAACCAAATGCTTGTAGAGCCAAGTGTGGGGTCATTTGCAATGCTCCTCACCGCAGAGCAGAGGACAGTGCAATAACCAGAGGTGGTTGGATGAATGGATGGATCAAGAAAGACCAGCAATGCCCTAAGGACAATGTGGGTGAACTGTCAGCCCAGCAGAACCCTGACTCCTTGTTGGGGGCAGGGGAGGAGTGGTTGCACCATCGGGCAGATGGTGGGAGCTGCAGAGTCACAGGTTGGGGTGAGTTAGGGAGGATGTGTTCACTGGTCGGGCAGGATCATGCAGACAGATGTGGGCAGGTGGCTGGAACTTGTGAAGTTAACATACACCACCCATGGCAAGAATATCAGTGTGGTAGAGCAAGTGTCTATGGAAGAGACTTGAAATCTGGGTGCTGTGAAGTACCTAAATCCATCTGGTGGAAGGAGCGGGTGCAGAAGGGAAGAAAGAAGTGGTGAGTCAGGAGGAAGAGGGGATGTGTGAGAGGGATGAAGCCAGGGGAGGAGTGAGAACCAGGGATGGCAGAGCAGTGCAGCCTGGAGGATGAGGCTGGGGGAGGGCACCTGAGGACCAGGGGTCCCTGATCATTTTAGACCACTGTGTCAGAGGGAGGAGATAAGGGGAGAGAAAGAGATAGAGACACAGAGAGACAGAGAAAGACAGGGAGACAGGGGAAGAAATGGAGAGAGCCAGCAGCACTCTGACTTTCAGCCTGGGGAGACACGAAAGGTGCAGCCATGAGGGAGCCCTGGACCCAGAAAAACCCGATTAGGTGAAACAAAGGCCCGAGTGTCTGGAAGAGAAGGGCCTCCTGGGTACCCCTGAGGGGAGCAGGAGACACTTCATTCTGTGAGATGGGGATGGGTGGAAACTGGACAGAAAGCGGCTCTAACCAAGCATCGGCTCGTTGTCTCCGTACGTGGGAGGCAAAACTCTTCCACCGACATTCAGGTCTGGGGGTCAAGGTCGAAGAAAATGTGCACAGTTCTGAGAAGTTCCTGGAAGGGTTGACTCAAGGGTGTTGGAGCTTAACCTCCTGCTGCAGGTCTGTGCAGGACCTCATAAAGGTGGACTGTGTGAGGGGCGGAGGAGGCTCTGGGGCGGGCCTGGCCCTGCGCCGGGAGGACGTTGCGGGTGGGGTCAGGGCGGGTCCACGGGGCGGGCGGAGCCCAGAGCACTGGGCTCTGGAGCCCTGGTTCCATCGTGTGGTGTCAGCGGGCGAGGACAAAGGCTGCTAACAGACGGTACTGCTGAACATTTAAATCAGAACGCGGGCGTGCTTTTCCACCTTTCGCACGTTTTCTGGATGTGCTCGGTGCCTTCCCACGGTCGTCTGCCTCCTCGGAGAAGGCGTCCTTTCCCGTGGCGGCCCCCGTGGCGGTCCTTCTCGCTGGTTTGCACGCTTCTGCCTGCCTGTACCATCGATAGGTGTTGATACTGTGCATTTTACAGGTCGTTCCGTAATGTATGCTGGCTCTTGGGGTCTCCAAGGTATTGATATTATCCCTAAATGTGAGGCGTTAACTACACGCTCGATTTTATTCCTATGGAAAACACGTTCAATATGCATTTCCTTGCAATTGAACATTCTCAAAGCATATTTGTGACCCAGTGTGCTCCTTTATGTTGACATATTGTTCATTGGGTTCCATTAGTCAGATGGTATGTCACATCACATATGGAACATGAGGAAAACTGACACTAATGACAATCTGGTGACATTCAGGCCTCTGCAACACATCAGGTTAAAAATAAAACAGGAGAAAAGGGCTTTTCTTATTTTCATAAGGTCTTCTCTTTTCTTTTTTTTCTCTCGTTCTTTCTATGCCAGAAAGAACTGCTCTGTGTTTGGATCGGGCGCTAATTATTACTGGCAAGGTTTTGTGGGAAGCTAGCGATGCGGACAGCAGCCCTCCCACCGCATTCGTAGGTGAAGGGGAGGAAGAGGAGGGTGTCTGCTGAGTGCTCGTCCCATCTTGAGTCTCAAATTGTCCAAACCGTTCAATTATAACACTTCATCCTGTGTGTGTCAGCTCGTCTGGCACTTGGCTTAACAAGGGGGGTGGATCTAGTGAGAGGTGGCGGGGTCCCCCAGAGCAGAGCGCCTCGCTTCCACCGAGAAGCCATGGAGCGGGC
This sequence comes from Bos grunniens, assembly GCF_055505025.1. Classification (NCBI taxonomy): domain Eukaryota; kingdom Metazoa; phylum Chordata; class Mammalia; order Artiodactyla; family Bovidae; genus Bos; species Bos grunniens. Next base: position 4,742,186 of record NC_141188.1, on the reverse strand, counting down.
AAGGAGAATCCAAGACAGAACCACTGGCCCACAAAACACACAGCTTTCTTTAATTCATGGGCTGAGATCTCTGGTATCCAGCAAAGGAAACTCACATAGCATTGAGACTCGACGGGGCCACCCAGACACGGAGAGCAAAGGGCTGGGGAGAAAAGGGACCCCGTCCACGGTGATGGACTGCTGGGACCTCTCCTCCAGGAGAAGAGGGTGGTCCATCCCATTGCAGAGACCCCAGCCCCCTCTACGTCCCCTCTGGGGGCCCCACCAGGAAGAATGGCCCCTGGATGAAGACACCACCATCCTAAGCATTCTGGGTGAAAATAGGGCACCTGACTAATGGGAGATGGGAAAGTGAGTGAAAAGAATAGAAAAACCACACTCTGGAGGTAAGTCAACCCCTTAATTTTCAGGCTCTGTTTTTAAAAATGCAGAAATGAATTGAGTTCTTCATTTAAAAGGTAGGCATACTGTAATTTTCTGCTTTTGAAAATCCTCGACCCTTATTTTGATGCTGTATTTATAGTCTTCTCAGTGTGGCTTGGACAACACTTCAACAACTGGCTCTCAGACTTCTGAACGGCGGCTCAAAAGAAGCGGGTTCCCCGCTCTGTTTCACAGTCTCCCACCTGCTGCTGAGGAAAACCTCATGATCAAACCTACACCTCCTCTGCTCCTTTTAAGAGCTGTATTTTAACATCTTTTCTTCTGGTTTTTTTTTCCCCCCTTAGGAGACCAAGATAAACAAATACCTTGGAGTTTTCATAACTGACTGTGTGTGCCTGGAGTAGGGGCTCCTCAGGTGTTACTAGTAGTAAAGAACCTCCTGCCAATACAGGAGACGTAAGAGACGTGGGCTTGGTCCCTGGGTCCGGAAGACCCCCTGGAGAAAGGCATGGGAACCCACTCCAGTGTTCTTGCCTGGAGAATCCCATGGACAGAGGAGGCTGGTGGGCTACAGTCCACAGAGTCACAAAGAGTTGGACATGACTGAAGTGACTTCACATGTATGCACACACCGGGAGTAACCACCTTGCAAATTCTGTTACAGGCGCCAACTCTGTTTTCCTCTTTCTTTAGAGATTTGCTATTGGAATTAAGAGGGACAAGAATCAAAAGGTAACCTATTGGACTCTAGACATTCCTAGAATCAGTGCTTGTGCTGCAGTTTATACTTAGGTTCCTTTTTTGAATTTCTGTCATCACATGCAGCAGTAATTTGGATGGAGTTAGTTCCAAATCATGCTTGTCTCCTTACATTTTGTTTGTTTGTTTAACATCTGCTTCCTATTTACAGTCTCTTTTCCTGTTATTCAACACTAAGAGAACAATAAAAAGGCTTCTTAGGGGAAAATTTTTAGGCGGGAGCAATATGTAATTTAATTGATTATAAGCAAAGAAAGTATACACTCAAAACAAAACTTAAGTTTGGAAAAATGATATCGTCTAATTCTGTGTTTTCACTATTGTGTATTTGAATTCATGTGTTGTTGGAAATTCTTATGTCTTCTTCTGGGGGTGTTTTCTAGGCCTGCAGAAACAAATTGCCACTAACTGGTCAGCTTAGAAAGTCAGAAATGTGTTCTCTCAGGAGGTCAGAAGTCTGAAATCGTGTCACGGGCCCAGGCTCCCTCTGAAACCCACAGGAGGGCCTCCCGGCTCCTCCCTAGTTTCTGGTATTTGCAGGCTGTTCGCAGCATGCCTCGGCTTGTGGCCGCGTCACCTGGGTTCCTGCCACCTTGTCACATGGCATTCTATGTCTGGTGTCTCTGTCTTCTTGTAAGGACAGCGGTCATATTGGTTAAGGGTCCTTCTTATTCCAGTATGACCTCATTTTAACGAATTATATCTGCAGTGACTCAGTTTCCAAACGGTCCCATAGCCGCTGGTGCATTAGCGCTGCAGCGTGTCTTCTTGGCGGCCCACGATTCAGCCCAGTGCTGGGTGTTTGGTCCATCCACCCCAGCGACCACCACCATCAGTGATAGCCTGGGAGGGCATCGCTGACTTCACAAGCCGTTGGCTCTGACAGTGCCTGCCAGGATTCTCCTTCTGCAGTAGCTCCTGATGGACGCTATGGTCCACTAGAGATAAGATATTTCTAGGTCCAAAATGATTGAAATCAATGAGTTCAGAAGACTCTATGGAAAGCCGATAAATGCACATGGGATAGACTTATGTGGAAATTATGGAACAGCTGACTTAGGGATGTGGACAAGGAATTGCTCATCTTCAACACTTGGGCACAATTCTTATTTTCATTGCTGTTCCTTCTCTCCTCCAGGTGTTGGGGGCTGTCTCCCCAGCTGCAGCTGGTCCCCTTGTCTTGTCTCTTTGTCTATCTCTGTGCCAACTCTGCAATCTTGGCTCCCTCCTGCCTGCCTCTGGTGCTGGGACATTCCCTCTGTGGTTGGGAGCATCGTTCCATCCTATCTACCTCTTCCTCCTGCCACCCCGGTCCTGTTCGCTGTCATCCATCTGTATTATTGTATTGTAAGCAGCATCAGGACTATTCAGAAAATGCTAAACAGAAAACATGTTCTCAGCTCCCTTTTGAGGGTGTTGATCTTTCCCCAACTGGGACCTCAGGTTCTCTTCACTTAGCACTAATTTTCAGGATGCTCATCAAGGAAACTCAACAAAACTTAGGACAGAGCATATAACCAAACAACAACCAGAGATATTTAAATGTGATTGTTTCTCTAATTATTCAGTTTAAAACCATCGCCCTATTGCACCTAAGCTGTGAGTGCTGCAGACCCCAGGGGAGGGTCTGGTGGCTACATGACCGGAGTTGGGTCTTTTAAGACTCTGTCCTTGATAAGTGAGCTCTCCCTGCTTCCTTGAGGACTGGATTCCTCCAGATGCTCTGGGACACAGAAGTGAGCCAGCTGCTGTCTCAGGAACCGTGGATCATGGGCATTTGATTGCCTAAGGCAGGGGCCAGAAGGGCAGAGGGCGGCCAACAGTCAGCTGAGCTATAACTGGCCAAAGGACGGCCAGTGACCTCAGTCAGAAGGCGGCCAGAATGGCCAGCACTGACCAGGAGGAGGACACGGGCTCTAATAAGAGGGAAGAACCCAGATGACCAGGAAGGCCAGGATCAGGCCGGACATCTGTGCTGCATGGGGGTCCAAGGGCAGAGCTTCATTTCCAGGGCTGGCAAGGGCCAAGCAGAGCCCCGACATCTTAGGAGAGGAAAAGTGTGCAGAGAAGTCATAAATGGGGGTGGCAGAGAGTTTTGGTGCCGCTATTCTAGGGTTTGAAGGGTCAGAGTTCTTTGTAAAAGGGATTCCCTTTTACATTTGCATTTTACATTTTTACATTTCCCTTTTAAATGGGCACGTAAAGGGGAACACATGTACACTCATGGCTGATTCATGTGAATGTATGGCAAAAACCACCACAATATTGTAAAGTAATTAACCTCCAATTAAATAAATTTTTAAAAAATTAAAAAAATAAGTTGCATCACAAAAAAAACATAAAAAATAATAAAAGGCATTCCATGGTAGCTCAGCTGGTAAAGAATCTGCCTGCAATGCAGGAGACTCCGGGTCGGAAAGATCCCCTTGAGAAGGGATAGACTACCCACTCCTGTATTCTTGGGCTTCCCTGGTGGCTCAGCTGGTAAAGAGTCCACCTGTAAAGGCTACCCACTCCAGTATTCTGGCCTGGAGAATTCCATGGACTGTGTAGTCCGTGGGGTCGCAAAGAGTCGGACACGACGGAGCAACTTTCCCTTTAAAAGACACGAGGTGGTTGGCAGACACCCTGGGGTGCTGTAAAGCTGGCTTTGGGCTATGTAGCCGGGAGCAAAGCCTGGGCTTGCTTCAGGGAGGCCACGGTCTCTTGGCAGACACACCACCCACACTCCTTCAAAATGCTGCCTCCACATCTGACAGGTAATGGGCCTCTGTGCTTGGCTGCCTCTCACCGGCTCCCTTTCTGTTCCTTTTTATTTAATAACATTAATTAATTAACTTATTTATTTTTGGTTGCACTGGGTCTTCATTGCTGCACTTGGGCTTTCTCTAGTTGCAGAGAGCAGGGGCTGCTCTTGCATGCACGGGCTTCTCATCGTGCAGAGCCCAGGCTCGCAATGTCAGTGATTCAGGAGTTCTGGTGCACGGGCTGAGTTGCTCAGAGGCATGTAGGATCTTCCAGGACTGGGGATCAGACCTGTGTCCTCTGCATTGGCAGGCAGATTCTTATCCGATGTGCCGCCAGGGACGTCCACCCTTTCTAATTCTGACTGGGGGAGCCCAGGTCACCTGAAGGCCCAGAAGCCGGACTGTGAGTGTTTCTGGCTTCTGCCTTGGGAAGATGGAGTCACGATGAAACTAAAATTAAGAAAGAGGTCAAAGATGTTGGGTCCCAGGTGAGGAACATCCTCTACAGGAGCCATGCCCTCCCTACCCCACTGGCTGGATGCCCACTGAATACTACTGATGCCCACTCAGGTTGGTTTGGGAACAGAATCCTAAATCATGGGAAAGTTTAACAGGAGAGACAGAGGGAATGAGATGTGAGTACCTTGGTACCTCATCACTAAACCCACAAGATAGGACAGGTACGCCCTGATTTCCTTGGTTGCCAGGATAAATTTGTCACTAAATTGTTTACAACCCAAGTTTATTTTCTTGTAGAAAAAATGTATACACAGTGCTAGCTTCCTTAGTTAGCCAGAAGTATCCATCTCATCCACAGACTAACACAGAACTAGTGATACTAGTCAAATCATAAGATCTATATTTAAATTGCATGTATTATATAGTTGATGGGCTTCCCAGGTGGTGCTAGTAGCAAAAGAATTGGCCTGCCAATGCGGGAGACGTGGGTTCGATCCCTGGGTCGAGAAGATCCCCTGGAGGAGGAAATGGCAACCCACGCCAAGTATTCTTGCCTGAAAAAAATCCCACTGACAGATACGGTTGGTGAGCTACTACGGTCCAACTCAAAGAGTTGGAACATGACTGAACAGCTAGCACTTTCAGAAGCTCAGGGAAGACTTCAGAGATTTGTGCCTGCAGAGATTGGGGTTCCCTCAACTAGGCAAGTGAAGAGAAGGTGACAAGGGATGTGCTGAGGAGGGGGTGTCTGTGGGGCATAAAGCAGTCTCTCTCCAGGATGGGGCCTGTCAGCCTTGCTCATCACTACCTTCCAACAGCTGAAACAGGGCCTCATACCTAGTAAGCAAATGTCTTTCCAAAGAATAAATATTAAATCAGAGTTTTTTTCCTCTGGGCATACTCTTATTTTGAACATTTTAGGATCATTTCACAGGCATCTATGAAGTCAATAGCAATCTAGTGGTTACCAGCTGTTTTCTCTAGGGTGATGTTTTAGATGTTTTGGCCTGGATGGGGTCTTTCTCAGGAAGCAAAAAGTTGGGGGCCACTGAAAGTATAAACTGAAAGTTTGAATCTGTTTGTGCATAGTTGCTAAGTCGTGTCTGACTCTTTGAGACCCTATGGACTGTAGTCCACCAGTCTCCTCTGTCCATCAGGATTCTCCAGGCAAGAATACTAGAGTGGGTTGCCGTGCCTTCATCCAGGGGATCTTCCCAAGCCAGGGATCGAACCCAGGTCTCTGGCATGGCAGGCAGATTCTTTACCATCTGAGCCATCAGATAATTTGAAATGTACAACTAGTGAAGGGAAAGGTAGTCAGATGATTCTCATGGGAGCAAAGAGCAGGCAGATGGCAAGAGCAAGTTACACTTTGGAACCCAATGCAGGAATGGAAGCTATAGGTCATTCCACTTACCTTCTCTGGTAAGTTCCCTCAGAAATGTTGACTCAGCAGCATCCTGAGGATGTCATGATGGTATAAATTTAATGTGAGTAGATCCATATGAGTCCACAGAGGTGGACTGTAATTGGTAATATCAGTTGTTTGCTCAAGTTCTCCTGAATCCCTTGGAGGGACCAAGGGGTTGCCTTCAGGGACCACAGTCTGCAAGATTTCTTTGGAGAACTGACCTTGGGCAACTGGGGCTATTTTGATGACATGTGCAGAGAACAGAAAGTCTCTTGGATTTGATGTGGCCTTGATGGAGACCTTAGCCATGAAATGAGATGTCCAAGAGCATGAAAACCGATCTCCTTTGCCTTGTATGTGTATGTTAGTCACTCAGTCATGTCTGACTCTTTGCAATCCCGTGGACTTTAGCCAGCCAGACTCCTCTGTCCATGGAATTTTCCAGGCATCCCCTGGAGTGGGTGGCCATACCTTCCTCAAAGGGATCTTTCCCACCCACGTACTGAACCTGTGTCTCCTGCATTACAGGCAGATTCTTTACTGTTTGAGCCGCCAGGGAAGCCTGAGGTCAAAACGACCATTGAGTGTTATTTACTCTTCAGAATTATCCCAGGGGTCAGGCTGCCTGCTGTGGGATGCTGCCTGAAATCGCACCCTTGCCTGACCTTTCCTCCAGCTGGTCCTGCTTCCTTCACACCCTGATCAGTTTCCCCCAGGAAACTTCCCCACTTGCTTCATCAGCAGATTATGAATTATTCTCCAATTAAAATAAAGAACCAGACTAGGGCTCATGACTCCTTATCTCCAGCTCTGCTTCTGGTAGCCCTGGTCTGTGGCATTGTCTGCCTTTCCTTCTTAGCTGAATGTAAGGACTTGGGGGATTGTGATGAATTCTTATAACCCTTGGTCACCATTGTGTTCAGCGCAAGCATAGATACAATGGACATGTGGGGAGTCTCAACAGAATTACTGGATCACTTTACCAAACCACAAATGATTATGTAAATACATATAGTTTATGGAAAATGAAATCTTTGCTGATTGAGGTGTGATTTGAAATGAGATTTTTCCCCTCTTCTATTTCTTGCAAAATTATAGGAAGCTCTTCTCTTTTTTGAAATCTTCATTTTATTTTGACATCTTCCAGCATGATTCAGATACTACTCATTACGAAGGGTCCATCACATTCTCTTCGAGGTGAGGAATGACACAAAAGGAATACCTTATGGCAATAAAATTTATTTTTAAAGTAAAGTTTGATTTTCAAAGATCTCAGAGCATACAGATGAATTTCCCTTTCCTCTTGGCTATCATAATATTCACAGAAAATTACAATAAGATGAATCACTCACATCAGTCAGAAATTCATAATTTTAAGATCCCATACAATGCCTCTGATAAGATAATGTATAAGGAAGGAACATAATTGAAGGAGCAGACACGACTGTCTCTTTGATAAAGATGACAGAACCCTCCCATCGCAAACAGGGGCCCAGCATTAGCCTTGCTATTTTTCATCTCAGATATGTTTAAAAGATATATTCTTGACTTACTTTGGTCGTATGGTACATCTGTGTAATGGAGGAGAAGCTGAACTTCTGAAAAAAATAACAGTTTTAGAAAGTGACGTGAGCAGCAAATGAAGCAGAAGGCGTTTGGGAAGACAGATGTGCTCCGGAGTGAGGCGTGTTGACTCTGGGCCACAGCGGGAAGTAGGTAAATATGGAGAGACGGTCCTGGACAGAATGCTCACTGGTGCTGTCGTGACTTCCTGCCTCCCCGCCATCTGCACGCAGTAGGTCGGCACCCCTGGCCCCTGTGGTTGGAGTGCTCAGGGAAGTGGTCAGCGCCTTAGTTCTTTGTTGTTGTTAGTCTCTCAGTCGTGTCCGACTCCTTGCGACCCCGTGGACTGTGACCCACCAGGCTCCTCTGTCCATGGAATTCTCCAGGCATGAACACAGGAGTGGGTTGCCATTTCCTTCTCCAGGAGCATTAGTTCATTGGCCAGTGATAAGTTCTGATTAATGAAGTGTGAGCAAAACGCTGTCACTTCTAGATTGGGGCATTCAGTTGGTGCCCCAACTGAATGGTGGGGAGGGCCATTGAGAGGGCCCTCCCCACCATAGGTCTTGTCCCTTCTGCTATGTTTGAGATTGTGGCTGATTTTTCAATCTGGATCTATAAGTGAAGGGCTAAATGAGCAAGACTCCCCCTTACACCCTCAAAAACAATATAGCATGAATAAGGAAACTGTGTTATTGATTCTGCACAGTCCCAGCCTATCTTGCCTGGTAGGAAAGAGGGTGTTTCTCTTCCATTTCCTTCCTCTTCACCTTCCAAAGCTTCTCTTGCATGGCTTCCTACCTATCTACAGCCTCTCCAAAATGGTCTCCAAGTCTCCCATGGTTCTCTTTCTTGTTTCTCCAACCAAAAGCTACCAAGAAATTAATTCATGCTAAGGCATGATGAAGCTTAATTTATTACACTGTTCTGGGGGTATTTTTTTAAGTAGAGAAAAAAGCAAATAAATAAATATCAATAATAAAAATTCAAGACACAAAAAATATTGTGGGAAAAAGTCTGATGTTGTAAAATCCTCTGCATAACCACCCTTAGAACACGTTCATCTCTGCAGAACACTAGGGTCCAGAACATGGGCTCTGCTTACACGGTTAGGTGCAAATCCTCTTACTGTCAGCTTTGGGACATTAGGAAGGTTGTATGTGTGTGTGTTTAGTTGCTCAGTCAGGTCAGCTCTTTGTGACCAAGTGGACTGTAGCCCACCAGGCTCCTCGGTCCATGGGATTTCCGAAGCAAGAACACTGGAATGGGCTGCCATTTCCTCCTCCAGGGGATGGACCCCAACCAGGAGTCAAACCCGCGTCTCCTTTGTCTCCTATGCTGCAGGCGGGTTCTTTATCCACTGAGCCATTAGGGAAGCCTGTACAAGTTATGTAAGCCATGGTTTCCTTGTCTATAAAATGGGGCAAGTATAGAGAAGGCGATGGCACCCCACTCCAGTGCTCTTGCCTGGAAAATCCCATGGACGGAGGAGCCTGGTGGGCTGCAGTCCATGGGGTCGCTAAGAGTCAGACACGACTCAGCGACTTCACTTTCACTTTTCACTTTCATGCATTGGAGAAGGAAATGACATCCCACTCCAGTGTTCTTGCCTGGAGAGTCCCAGGGACGGGGGAGCCTGGTGGGCTGCCGTCTCTGGGGTCGCATACGTGTTCAATTGGACACGACTGAAGCGACTTAGTAGTAGTAGTATATGCAGATTATGATTGATGGATGTTATGGGGATAACATAAAGGTTAACACCTGATAGTGACCTCTGAATAAGTCTTTTTATCATTAATTTCACTGTTATTCTCAACATAAACAACTTTATGGTTCTTTGTATGGTCAGAAACTTTAAGGATATTATCATGAATATTAACGATCATTTCAGAAATACCCCCTCACTGCCCATTGTAAGTTGCGCTTGTACTGAGTTCTCTTAGCCTTCATTTCTTGGAGGTATCCCACTCCTGTCCTAAGAGAATAAATACCATTTTTGCATCCCTAGCCTATGTGACTTCAGCCTAGTTGTTATTATTTTTCTCTGTAGAGGATTAAAGGCACAGTCCAGAGAGTCCTTGGCTGTTTCCAATAATCAGGTGAACTACGAAATTTCCCCAGGTCACAGGGTGGTTCACTAAAGTGTTACTCAGCTTTATGCTGTCCACTAGCCAGAGAATAAATTTACTCAGGAATCTGATAGGCAAGAAGGTTTCAATTTCATTATAGATACACGTGTTGTTATGTCTGCTCTACTTGACCGTAGACAGGATGCTATAGGATGGAAGAGTAAATGAAATCAGTTGAGATTTCTGTGGAGATCCAAAGCAAGTCAGATTTATCTTTGCAATTAATATTTTAATCTAAGATTACGATTTTACCCAAGGGGGCAGAAGGTAGATGGTTTCACATTTTCAAGACTAGATTTATGAGTGATAAAAATCCAGGACTTCTCTTTCTTAGTAGAATTGTAGCCTTGGGTTGGTTTAGTTCTCTGAGTATTAGTTTCTTTATGTATAAAAATGAGGTAATATCTGTCTTACTAATATTCTGTTTTCCTAGGTATCAGGTGATACAGCATTTGTAGACAATTATACAAATTAGGCAGTTACAATAATATTTATTATCTTCAGGGAGTCTCACACTGTACACATACCAAGTAGATTGGCTGAATGGGAAAAGAGTCATAGGAATTCTAAGACTAATTGTTCCATTCTGATTTTTTCAAGTCAGAGCTTTCACTGTGGTTTTAAAATTTTATTTACTTATTTTAATTACTTTCTGTTTAAATAATTCAGTGACACAGTTTTGCAGTTTGCATGGAAAATGTTTTCTGAGTGGTTCGTACGTTCAGATGTAAGCATTGCCCTTGACAGTGGAGAGTCCTTGTGATGCTCGAGAGATTCATCGTAAAGAATGGATCTCTGTGCATTTGAGTGATGTTTTCAAGTTAAAATATCACTGAAATTTATTTTAAAAAGCAACAGATGAAATTCATTTTAAAATCCTCTTTGCTGAGGATTATTGCACTCTAAAAGGTCTTTTTTTTTTTTTTTTTAAAGAAAGGCTTTTTATTTTCTGTGTTTGTGTGTTTCTAGAATGTTGGTCAAACCACAGTCAAAATCCATGAGAGATTTTTCTTGTATTATGACCTAATTCAACACAGGTTTCGCTACTCTAAAACTTTGTTTTTCGGAGTAATCCTAATAAATTTACACCCGGTTCTGTTTTCAGCTGAGCGTGAATGGCAGTGGTGAAATAATCTCTCCAAATTGACAGGAGTGATGATAATGATAAGAAAGACCCCTGGGTATGTAGACAGTGGCAGCGTCCATGGAAATTTCACCTTGCATATGACTAGTACAGAAAGCGAGGATTTCTCAGTCATGTCTTCTTGTTTAAAAAACTGATGGTTCCCCTCACTGTGACCATATAGGATTAATGGAGAAAGCTTGGTAAAATTCAGCTTTGCACCCACGCTCCCGAGTGAATGTGGACCATGCTGGGTAAACCTCACACGACATCCATGGACTTGGCCTGCAGGCCACGTGACCCCCAGAGTCCCATGCCTGGTAGGAGGGAGCTCCAGAAATGCCAATGGATTCTTAGCACATTTTATAGTATTTATGAAACGTGTTTCCCCCTTTCATTACCAATCTGTCTGAGCTTTCTTTCTATATTTTTTCCTTTTCCCTCAAATCTTTCTGAAATGGCTGATGGATGAGAATTCACAGGCCCCTTTTCCTGATTTTTCCTTTGACTCCCATGTATTTAGAGATTCTTCCGAGCCTCCAAGTTGAATGAAACTAGAGGTGGACAACTAGGAATTTTCCTGTTGCCCACAAGAGTCCCCAAACCAGTATTTGCTCTGTCAGATCCTGCACGTCACAGCAGCCTCAAACCTATAGGTGGTAACTAGATTCCAAGCTGAAATCCTCCAAGTTTCTTTATAGTGGGTAAACTGTAAAAGCTCAGTGGCTCCTGACATACACCCCAGAAGAGTCTGGAAACTTGGGAACATACCCCACCCACAATCAGAAACAGAAAATGCTAAAGAATTGTAAGATAAGTGATCAAATAATGCTCCTCTATTCACTATAGAAAATATCATCTTTAGTTTAAAAATGTACCTTGTGGGTCAGTTTACTCTTCTAAGGTTGAAGGAGTTAGAGAGATGAACTTGGACTCTGACATGACCATGGCTTTGCCAGCTCGCGGTTATGGTCAGCCCAACTTCCAGAGCCCCTGGAAAACACAGTCATGTTCCTTTCCATCCATCGGATTGAATTCCTGATCCTTGCAGTCTGTTTTCTGTTTTTACGACTCAAGAAGCACAGCGTTTGTGTATAATTACAAAAAGGTGGCAGGGTTGTTTATTGTTTATTGAGGGTTTTATTTGTGTTGCTTACCTGGGATTTGTTCTTTTCCTGTTCCCACCAGGCCACTCGTGTGATGTTTGTTTATTGCCCTATAGGTGTCTCACACTGCTGTGTCAGTTTCTGCTGTACAGCAAAGTGAGTCAGCCACACGTGCATGTGTGTGTGTGTGCGTGTGTGTGTGTGTGTGTGCTGTGTCAGTTTCTGCTGTACAGCAAAGTGAGTCAACCACATATGTACGTGTGTGTGTGTGTGTGTGCACACGCTTAGTTATGGTCTGACTCTTTGCAGCTCCATGGAGCCTGCCAGGCTCCTCCATCTATGGAATTTTCCAGCCAAGAGTACTGGAGTAGGTTGCCATTTCCTCCTCCAGGGGATCTTCTCAACTCAGGGATCAACCTGCGTCTCCTGCATTGCAGGTGGATTTTTTATGGCTGAGCTACCAGGGAAATGTGCATAGTTTAGTATAGTATAGAAGAGTATAGCAGAGTATAGAAAAGTATAGCATAGTATAGAAGAGTATAGCGGAGTATAGAAGAGTATAGCAGAGTATAGAAGAGTATAGCAGAGTGTAGTATAGAATAGTATAGTATAGTACAGTGTCAGTTCAGTTCAGTTCAGTCACTTAGTCATGCCCGACTCTTGGCAACCCCATGGACTGCAGCACGCCAGGCTTCCCTGTCCATCATCAATTCCCTACTCAAACTCATGTCACATTATAGTATATTCTCCCACTATTGACAACCCAGCTGACTTACAGCTCCTTTTTGGCCGTTTGGACAGCCTAGGGTATAGACACAGCCCAGCAAACTGTTCCAGCTGTAAATGGGACACAACCAGCGCCCTCACTGTTGGTTGCAGGCATTCTGCTCTCCATCCTGGTGAAGTGCATTTTGACTTTCACCGCCACTTCAGCAGGGGTTTACACTTGGATGGGGAGAAGTTTCCTCCTCTTTCACTAATGCCCACCCCCCCACAGCCCCTCCCCAGGCGCCTTGTGATTTTACTTGCAAATGTTCATGGATCTGCTAACTACCCTAGACGCGGAGGAGCAAGGCAGGGGGTGCTGGGGGTTTCCGTAGGGATGCTGAGACAATCTCACAGCTTGCTTATGCATCTGTTTGGCTGGGACGGGAAATTAGACAGCTTTAGTCTGCTCCCAGCATCACGCAGGCGCAATCCTGGGAGCAGCACAGCAGGCTGTGATGAAGGCGGCCGGCCGCAGTGTCAGTACCAGAGTCGGTGCTCCCTCCCAGAGAGGAGGGTGCTGCCTTGCTTCAAAGAGAGCGTGTTGTGTTCCAGGGCGAACCATCTTCTTTATGCTGAACTGTCCCAGTGCTGACTCGCTGCATCATGGAAAAATACAGACAGGATTATTTTTTTTTCTGGGTGCCCACTTCAGTATGCGTAATTGAATTGAGGTCTTTAAAAATGGACACATAATGCAATTCGGTCAGATGAACGTTTTAGATTTTAGTAATTAGTACTTAGGGGCTTGATGAAGTGTAGGAGGTGGGAGGGAGGAAAGTCTTATTTTAGGAGCTTAGAGTGATAAGGCCTTTGCATGTTTTTATCAGTTCATGTAGAATTTGACATATGGTAAACAGGAAAAGATAGTATTTAAAAGCCCCATAAATATACAGAATAGAAAAAAAAAAACCCAAAGGAAAGAGCGGGAATGCCTGCCAGCACCACCCCCCTTGGTTTCAATGGTAGGGTGGCATAAAACGGCTACATGTCATTTCAGGAACCGGATCCAGTGTCACAGAAAGCCAGCACTGTCGCTGCCAGGGTGAGCAGACACAGGGTCCCCGTGACACACGGAATAATCCAGCCCGCCCCGCCCGAGTCCCCGGCCCCTCTTGCGCTGCCGGTTGGTCCCTACATTTAGAATCATGGATTTCAGTCCCACTACCTACCCTAGAGAAGCCAAACTCCAGGTTGACTTGATCCTGCACATTCCTTTGTTTTACGGCTTTCTGTCAAAACCCCCAAATTAACGGGATGTTATGTTGACTGTTTTGTTCCTTAATGCAATGAAGCTGTCTTGAAATTACAGTCGGATAGAGCTCTTTAGAAATTTGCATTGACATCATAATCATATCATAATAAAAATGTAATGGAGCCTCAGAGGTTTGTATGGACGTGTCTATTGTCAAGGTATGGCATTAAAGAGTCTTTTAAGAAATTTTTCATGTGATTTTTTACTGAAGTATTTTTAAAAAGTGTCAAGGCAAACATAGTCATCATAAACAAATAACATTTGCCTCTGTCACTTGAAAAATTTGACAGATATTTAGTGAGCTATGTGATGAAACAATGTTTTGTTTGATTTTTTATTTTTTTCCCCCCAAAATACATGGAACTAAGAGTAGGAAAATGCAGATTTTAATCCTAATTCTGTTACTATTCATTGCCATCCCTAGTAATCCTGACATCTGGCAATAGTAATATTTGCCCTGACTCTGAGGCTTACTGAGAGGCTAGACGAGGTATTCGATGAGAAAGTGCTTATAAAAGTTTAAAGTATTAAGAAAATATTAAACCCAGAACAGAGTATTTTTGGTAAATGAGTAATAATGGCAGTGTAGAATAGTTCAATTTGACTGGAGCTAATTCCGTATTACAGGAAATTCTAACTATATATCTTCCAAGTATAAGTTTCCATCTTTCTTTAAGACAAGAAATTGCATCACAGTGAAATATGAGGGAAAAGATTTTATTTTTAGTATTAACCAAGTCATGCTAAAGCACGGAGCTGATACTCAGCAGTGTCTTCGTGTACACGTGTATGTGAAAAGAGCTACCGTGGACAGGCAGTACAGAGTACACACATTCATCCCTGCGGTACCCAACGTGGTCACGGCCCAGGGGATAGCCTCTCATTAGCTCCATGTTCTTCTTTCTAATCTGGAGGCAGTTACTCATGTTTTCTCTGGTGCAAAGGGAAAATAGCCTTCCGGTAAAGTCTTAGGAAGGCTGTGTTTAATATTCAGTGTCTTCTGCCTGCTGCCAGCCGAGAAATGGCTAGTGAGGCTTGTACCCATGGACCTCCACCTTGGGCCAGGTGGAGCCTTCTAGGCAATCCCATGGGGGTCTCCTCCTGGGCGAGCCTCTAGGTGCTCTCTCTGGCTGTGGCCAATTACGCAGCTGTCCAATCTACTTGTAAGGTAGGACGTGCGGTTCTATTTTTCTAGGTTCCATGTTTTGAATCATTAAGTTGTACATTTTGTGTAAGTTAGTTGTCAACAATTTGTAAAAATTAGTGCTCTAGGTTTCTTGAACAAATGATTTGGCTCTTGAATGATTGAAAGAAATCCCAGATAATTCTGTAGACCGCGCCAACCTCAATGGAGAAAAGAGAAGTGCTTCTGGTGCTGTAGAAGCCACAGGCCAACTGCTCAGAAACGAATGGGGTTTTACCCTGGAAAGAGAGGAAAGGGATACAACTGGGAAGAACGGGCTCATTCTGGGGAAGGAGGAGGAGTAAGACAGGCTTCAGAGAGTGGCAGGCTGGGCAGAGGGTGAGGAGCGAGATTCATCTCCTGTGCTGAACCAAGCCAGCTCTTAAGTGCACACTTGGCATAGTGTGCAGTCTCATATGGTCTCACAATTGTGAACAAAGTATTGTGGCTCAGTGAAAACAATGGGCTGGAGAGGTAAAAATGGGTGGAGTTATAATCACAGAAAAGAACTCCAATTTTTGAATGATTTGCTGGGCTAAATAAAGAAGCATATATTTAAATGAAAAAAGCAGTTGATTTAATTTAAGATGGACATTTTTAACCCCCAAATTAGATGACTTGATTAGCATTGAAGTCTTCAATTATAGATTAAATTTTCAGATCACATCTATATATCTACGCAACTGATCAATTCCACACATTCAAATTGACTTCATAGCTACAATTAGTTCAACAACTTGTTTTGACTTGTCAGTTTTTTAAAAGCACAGATTTATTTTTTATCAGTTATTGGTTCAAAGCCTTAAATTAGTTGCAATCTCATTCTTCATGAGGAAGTAACTTGTTCCCTAAACCTAAAGCTGAGATGAGCCCAGAATAATTGTAAGCCATCTATGCTTATGCCTCCATTTCTAAAGTCAATATTCACTTGGTAACTATGCAAAACATCTTGCACTTTTAAACTTTAATTCTGAGGCATTGTCAAATAATACCATGGATAGGAAAAAATAGCCTATCAAACCACAAATAAAATTATATTAAAAATGAAAAGTGTGAGTCTCTCAGCTGTGTTTGATTTTTTGCAATCTCACGGACTGTAGCCTGCCAGGCTTCTCCGTCCAAGGAATTCTCCAGGCAAGAATACTGGGGTGGGTGGCCATTCCCTTCTCCAGGGGATCTTCCTGACCCAGGGATAGAACCTAGGTATCCTGCATTACAGGCACATTCTTTACCATCTGAGCCACAGTGGTCTCTCATAGCCTGAGGTCTCATAGCCCATGGTGCTCTTTCTCCAAGGAACTATCATTGATTGTTTCATCAAAAAGAATCGACAAATTCACTGATTCCTTGATACATTTTTAAAGTTTTTAATATTTGTATATATATCTTGAGAAACCTATATGCAGGTCAGGAAGCAACAGTTAGAACTGGACATGGAACAACAGACTGGTTCCAAATAGAAACAGGAGTACATCAAGGCCGTATATTGTCACCCTGCTTATTTAACTTCTATGCAGGGTACATCATGAGAAATGCTGGGCTGGAAGAAGCACAAGCTGGAATCAAGATTGCCGGGAGAAATCTCAATAACCTCAGATATGCAGATGACACCACCCTTATGGCAGAAAGTGAAGAGGAACTAAAAAGCCTCTTGATAAAAATGAAAGAGGAGAGTGAAAAAGTTGGCTTAAAGCTCAACATTCAGAAAACTAAGATCATGGCATCCAGTCCCATTATTTCATGGGAAATAGATGGAGAAACAGTGGAAACAGTGTCAGACTTTATTTTTTTGGCCTCCAAAATCACTGCAGATGGTGACTGCAGCCATGAGATTAAAAGACGCTTACTCCTTGGAAGGAAAGTTATGACCAACCTAGATAGCATATTAAAAAGCAGAGACATTACTTTGCCAACAAAGGTCCATCTAGTCAAGGCTATGGTTTTTCCAGTGGTCATGTATGGATGTG
This sequence comes from Bos grunniens, assembly GCF_055505025.1. NCBI lineage: Eukaryota > Metazoa > Chordata > Mammalia > Artiodactyla > Bovidae > Bos > Bos grunniens. The sequence goes on along the minus strand of NC_141188.1, from coordinate 4,725,335 downwards.
AGAGTTGGACTGTGAAGAAAGCTGAGCACCGGAGAATTGATGCTTTTGAACTGTGGTGTTGGAGAAGACTCTTGAGAGTCCCTTGGACTGCAAGGAGATCCAACCAGTCCATTCTAAAGGAGATCAGCCCTGGGTGTTCTTTGGAATGAATGATGCTAAAGCTGAAACTCCAGTACTTTGGGCACCTCATGTGAAGAGTTGACTCATTGGAAAAGACTCTGATGCTGGGAGAGATTGAGGGCAGGAGGAGAAGGGGATGACAGAGGATGAGATTGCTGGATGGCATCACTGACTCGATGGACGTGAGGTTGAGTGAACTCTGGGAGTTGGTGATGGACAGGGAGGCCTGGCGTGCTGGGATTCATGGGGTTGCAAAGAGTCGGACACGACTGAGCGACTGAACTGAACTGAACTGATATAATTATATTAATATGCCTATTATATATGTGTGTGTGTGTATATATATATACATACATACATATAGTGGGCATATCAATAGAAATGAAAAGAATAATGCAAAGAAACTCCCCTTATTATTCTCTCCAACTGTTATCAATCTGTGACCCATCTTATTTTATCCATGTCTTTTACCTACTCCCCCTACAGATTTTTAAACTATATTTTGTCTTGTAGAGAAATTGTAATATCCACTGCTTATTATTCTCTAACATTTTATTTGTAGTAATATACACATAACATAAAAATCGCTATTAGTGGCATTTACCGTGTTCACAATGGTTTGCAATAATCACCACTGCCTAGTTTCAGAGTATTTTCATCACACGAAAAGGAAGCTCTGTGTCCATTAAGCAGTTATCCCCCAATCCTGCCTCCCCAAGGCTCTAGAAACCCAGAATTTGTTTTCTGTCAGTGGACTTGCTAATTCTGGGCATTTTACATAAATGCATCATAAAATATATGGCCTTTTGTGTCTGGTTTCTCTTATTTAGCACGATGTTTCAAGGTCTATCCACATGCAGCCTGTGTCAGTGCTTTATTTCTTTTTATAGCTAAGCAATATTCTACTAAGCTAAGTCGCTTCAGTCGTGTTCGACTCTTAGTGACCGCATGGACTGCAGCCCACCAGGCTCCTCCATCCATGGGACTTTCCAGGCAAGATCACTGGAGTGGGGTGCCACTGCCTTGTATGGTTGGGCTGCATTTTGTTTATTCATCAGCTGATGGACATTGGTTTGTTTCCAGCTGTTGGCTATTATGATTAGTATATGAGTAATGATTTACTTGCTTTATTTGACTATTCGTATACAAAACTTTAGAATGACAATATAAAAATTACCACTAACAATGTAATTACTAAAAACAGTTTTTGAAATCTATTTTTGTTGGTATAGAATTTCAGGCTGATGCATTTTACTTTCAGTGCTTTAGAGATGTCTCTCCATTGTCTTCCAGCTTGCATTGTTTCTGGGGAGAAATCTACTGTTGACTTTATTTTTTCTCCTATGCATGTAATGTGACTTTTTCTACTGACTAGTTTGCCCCTGCAGCTTGATTATGATGTGCCTTTGTTGTTTTCGTGTTTCTTGTGCTTTCGCTTGCTCATCTTCTCTCATCTACAGGTTTATAGTTTCAGTCAAATTTGGAAAATTTGCTGCTGTTGTTTTTTCAAATACTTTTTCTTCATCTCTCCATATCTCCTTTGGAAACTCAAATAACATGCACACTAGACCACTTCAGGCTGTTCCACAACTCACTGATACTCTTTTCATGTTTTGAAGTTATTTTTTCTTTGTGTTTCATTTTGAAACTATACTGCTATGTCTTCAAATTTTCTAATCTTTGCTAATCTTTTCTTCTGCATGTCAATGATGTTAATCCCATTCAGTGTATTTTTCATCCTAAATAATATGTTTTCATCTCTAGAAGTTTAAATTGGGTCTTTAAAAATATCTTTCCCGGCTGAATTTCAGATGTTTAATTTTTCCTCTAGCTTTTTGAACACATGGAATAAAATTATAATAATTGTTTTAATGTTCTTGTCTACCAACTCTATCATCAGAATTATTTCTGGGTCAGTTTTGATTGATTGATTTTTTTCTTAATTATGGGTTGCATTTTCCTTCTTCTCTGCACACCTGGTAATTTTTTATTAAATTCCTTTCATTGTGAATATTTTATTTTTGGGTGCTGGATATTTTTGTATTCCTGAAAATTCTTGAGCTTTGTTCTGGGATGTTACTTAGAAATACTTTGATCCTTTTGAATTTTGCTTTTAAACTCTTGTTGGGAAGACTAGAATGATATTTAATCTAAGTCTTATTTTGCCTTATTCTGGATGCAAAAATTCTGTCTGAATAATCTACTCAATGTCCATATATTATTAAATTTTCTACTCAGGTGATGGGAGTAGGCACTAACTAGCCCTGGGTAAGCCTCTAGGATTTCCCCCACTCATCGTGTTGAGATGTTTGCCCCTCAGCCCTAGGTGGTTTCCACAAAGCATACAACGATCAACACTTAGCTGAATACCCAAGAAGGAGCCTCTGCTGAAGACTTGAGGGGCCCCCTCTCTAGATCTGTAGGGTTTTTACACTGTGCACCTGTCCTCTCTGCTTCTCTGTTGTGCAAAATCTAGCTGCCTTGGTTCTTGTGGTAGAGTAAATAATGACTTGGAGTAGGAAATGACAACCCATTCCAGTATTCTTGCTTGGAGAATCCCATAGTCAGAGGAGCCTGGTGGGCTACAGTCCATAGGGTCGCATAGAGTCAGACATGACTGAGTGACTGAGCACACAAATAATGACTACTCATCCTTCAAAGACATCTGCATTCTATATCCCAGGATTTGTGCAGATATTACCTTGTATGGGGCTCCTCTGGTGGCTCAGATGGTTAAGAATCTGCCTGCAATGCACAAGAATGAAGTTTGATCCCTGGGTTGGGAAGATCCCTTAGATAAAGGAATGGCTGCAAAGGGACTTTGTAGATGCAATTCAATAAGAATATTTAGATGGGTAAATTATTCTGAATTTTAAAGAGGGGCCCAATGTAATCCCATGTGTCCTAAAACAGGAAAGCTATAGGATCTGAGGTACAGAAAAAGAGATTGGGGGATGCCACACTGAAGGCTTTGAAGATGGAGGAATTGGCCAAGAGCCAAGGGATTCAGGAGGCTTCTTGGGAAGAGGGAAGGGAAGGAAGCAGATGTTTTCCTGGAGACCCCAGAAAGAGCACAAATTTGCTGGTCCACTTTGGACTTCCAGCCTCCACAACTGTAGATAATGAGTTTGCTTTGTTCTAAGCCAGTGAGTTTGTAGTAATTTGTTGCCACAGCAATGGAGAACTAATCCAGTCTCCTTGAACTCCCTGCCCCATCCCCTCAGCTCAGGAAGATGGCCGGGCTCCCTGTGTTCCTCTTCCTTGTACTGTGGCCTTGAGACTCTCCAGGCAGTAAGCTAGTGATAGTCCTGCTCACCTGGATAGTTTCCCATCCTTTAGGGCCATTATGCCTCACAACCTGATGTCTGATGTCTTGAGAACCATTGCTTTCAACACTGCATCCAGCCTTTTTGTGGTCCCAGGTGGGAAATCCGGTCCCTGTTACTCCATCACTCCTTCCTCGGTGATCCAGGCAAAGAAACAGAGGAAAACAACAGAGTCGGAAAGACTAGAGATCTCATCAAGAAAATTAGAGATACCAAGGGAACATTTCATGCAAAGATGGGCTCAATAAAGGACAGAAATGGTATGGACCTAACAGAAGCAAAAGATACTAAGAAGAGGTGGCAAGAATACACAGAAGAACTGTACCAAAAAGATCTTCATGACCCAGATAATCATGATGGTGTGATCACTCACCTAGAGCCAGACATCCTGGAATGTGAAGTCAAGTGGGCCTTAGAAAGCATCACTACAAACAAAGCTAGTGGAGGTGATGGAATTCCAGTTGGAATTTCAAATCCTGGAAGATGATGCTGTGAAAGTGCTGCACTCAATATGCCAACAAATTTGGACAACTCAGCAGTGGCCACAGGACTGGAAAAGGTCAATTTTCATTCCAGTCCCAAAGAAAGGCAATGCCAAAGAATATTCAAACTACCGCACAATTGCACTCATCTCACATGCTAGCAAAGTAATGCTCAAAATTCTCCAAGCCACGTTTCAACAGTATGTGAACCATGAACTTCCAGACGTTCAAGCTGGTTTTAAAAAAGGCAGAGGAACCAGAGATCAAATTGCCAACATCCGCTGGATCATCAAAAAAGCAAGAGAGTTCCAGAAAAACATCTACTACTGCTTTATTGACTATGCCAAAGCCTTTGACTGTGTGGATCACAAAAACTGTGGAAAATTCTTAAAGAGATGGGAATATCAGACCACTTGACCTGCCTCCTGAGAAATCTGTATGCAGGTCAAGAAGCAACAGTTAGAACTGGATGTGGAATAACAGATTGGTTCCAAATAGGTCTATATATTGCCACCCTGTTTATTTAACTTGTATGCAGAGTACATCATGAGAAATGCTGGGCTGGAAGAAGCACAAGCTGGAATCAAGATTGTCAGGAAACATATCAATAACCTCAGATATGCAGATGACACCACCCTTATGGCAGAAAGTGAAGAACTAAAGAACCTCTTGATAAAAGTGAAAGAGGAGAGTGAAAAAATATGCTTAAAATTCAACACTCAGAGAACTAAGATCATGGCAGCTAGTCTCATCACTTCATGGCAAATAGATGGGGAAACAATGGAAACAGTGACAGACTTTATTTTCGGGGCTCCAAAATCACTGCAGATGGTGATTGCAGCCATGAAATTAAAAGACCCTTGCTCCTTGGAAGAAAAGCTATGACCAACCTAGATAGCATATTAAAAAGCAGAGACATAACTTTACCACCAAAAGTCCATCTGTCAAAGCTATGGTTTTTCCAGTAGTCATGTATGGATGTGAGAGTTGGACTATAAAGAAAGCTGAGTGCCGAAGAATCGAAGCTTTTGAAATGTAGTATTGGAGAAGACTGTTGAGAGTCCCTTGGACAGCAAGGAGATCCAACCAGTCAATCCTAAAGGAAATCAGTCCTGAATATTCTTTGGAAGGACTGATGCTGAAGCTGAAACTCCAATACTTTGGCCACCTGATGCGAAGAACCGACTCATTTGAAAAGACCCTGATGCTGAGAAAGATTGAAGGCAGGAGGAGAAGGGGACAACAGAGGATGAGATGGTTGGATGGCATCACCGACTCAATGGACATGGGTTTGAGTAAACCCGGGAGTTGGTGATGGACAGGGAGGCCGGGTGTGCTGCAGTCCATGGGGTCACAAAGAGTTGGACACGACTGAGGGCCTGAACTGAACTGAACTCCATCATTGCCAGACATGGGAATTCACTGTAAAAGTTCCTCTCTATGTGGCTATGCCAGCAATTTGACAAACAATGAGATTCATTTTCTCAAACAAATTTTTTTCTATGCTTCTGGTGCTTCTTTATTGAATTTGACTTAATATTAAAAAATACTTTAAAAGTTATTTTATATTTAGGCTTACTTTTCCTTGTACAAGATAATCTCTTTGATGGTAGGAAAGATATTCACTCTTTGTCTTACGTCTAAATGCTTAGATCAAAGGAGAATAATTTTCTATTGCTTAAAAACATCAATAATATTGTACTAACATTTGAACTTGTGAACAGAGATTATATCCCTTTGCAAGAAGGTTGTCACCATTACAGCTACTTAGAAATATTACTGAAAAATTTCCATGTCCCACAGATGAAATATTTCTACATTAGGAATAGTACATCCTAGTCTTTTCAGTAAAAATACTATCTTAGTGTCTTTTTAAATGTCTATCACAACTACAGCCTCAGTGGTTAGTATATTTTTCCTTTTATTGATCAGTCTACCTCTGTATGGGTTCTCCCGGTGGCTCCACAGTAAAGAATCTACCCACAATGTAGGAGACACAGGTTTGATCCCTGGGTCAGGAAGATCTCCTAGAGGAGGGCATGACAACTCACTTCCGTGTTTTTCCTGTAGAATCCCATGGACAGAGGAATCTGGTGGGCCACAGTCCATACGGTTACAAAGAGTCGGACACAACAGAAGTGACTGAGCAAGCATGCATGCATGCACGCACTTCCTCTATATGTCCAAGAATTCTTCAACCTCTTTGATGGAATTACCCAGTGGGTTCACTCCCATGATTACTCCTTTGGATTTGTCACTAAACAGACCAACACACTCATGTCAGTTAAAGCAACTGATGTATTTGTGAAGGTGGCCACAGTCATCTTGGTTAGGGCCTTGGGCCTATAAATGGACTATCAGAGCATATGAACACCTGAGGCTTTTCCACATGGTGATGCTGAGATTTATCAACTTTATTAACATCATCCTTTATTGAAAAAGATGATGTTAAAATGCATATTGAATGAGGGGATAAGGACCGATTTAGAAACAAATATAAGGCCTAATTACTATGTGATTTCAAAAGTTAGGCTATTTCATTCATTAACCCTCATTGGTATTTCTATATCCCAAGTAGTTTTTTTTCTATTTTTAAACTTTGAATATTTTCTGATAAAATACAAACGTATCTAGACTTCATGCTCCATCTTCTCACTTTTTTTTTGAAAGAATGTACAGAATGCTTTTCAAGGTACTTTATCTGAAACGACATGTAAAGGGAATGAAGAGTTAAAGCCATTTTTAGCACACTAAGATTGTTAAAATGTTCTAAACCATGCGCAGATGCACATTCTGTAAGGAAATGACAGAAGCAGTAAAATGCATTACCGATGTTGATGTAACAGAACTTGCTCCACGTCCATTTAAATACATGGTAATTTCATTAATGCTTTAGGAAGAATAAAGAAGATAGTCTTTGGAAAATAATAGAAAAAGGGAGATACAGCCTCTGCCAGATGTGGGGTACACATTAGCTGTTAAAATTACATTCGCTAATGGTCTGCAGACTTCTTTGTAACCAGTTTTGGGGTGTCTCATTCCTGTGCATTTTGTTTATAAGCTGGTGGAATCCTTTGAAACTAGCTGTCCTCTAGAGTAGGAAATGCCACCCACTTATGTATTCTTGCCTGGAACATTCGATGGGATGAAGAGTCTGATAGTCTACAGTCCCTGGGGCCGAAAAGAGCTGGACATGACTGAGCACACACATACACTATCCATATGACTCTGGTCATCAGAACAGAACTCGATATCATCTTTAGTGTTATTCAACTTATTTATGAATATTTAACACCACAGTCTTTTGAAGTCTCTTAATTTTTGTTTTTATATTACAACACTGAATTTGGAGTTGCATCAAAAAGAGAGAGACAGTGAAATTAGAGAGTTCCAAGTAGAACTCTCCCTACTATTTGATGATCAGGACTCAGCATATTTAAGAGAGGGTATTGAGATACCAGTGTTCTTGCCTAGAGAATCCCATGGACGGAGAAGCCTGGTAGGCTGCAGTCCATGGGGTCGCACAGAGTCGGACACAACTGAAGCGACTTAGCAGCAGCAGCAGCATTGAGATACTAGAGTAATTTCCATCTTACAGGGATTGGCTCCCCTTTTTGTTCACTGTCCCCAAATCCTATCACTTGTCTGGTACACATGGTGTAAGTGACATCTACATATTCCCTCTTGTATTCTAACATAGGTGTACACCAGAGCCTGCTTTAGGAAGAACAGTTGTGTTTTTGACATTCTATTCGCTAAAATGTTGAGTTCTTTCCTGCTGGTTTGATTTCCTCCTCAAGCTCTTTTTGAGGAATTATTTTAATTCCTAATAATTATTTAATTATTCATATCCTGATGCATTATATACTCATAGATTAAAAAAAAATTAACTATCATCTGTGTGACCCAATGGACTGCAGCATGCCAGGCTTCCCTGTCCTTCACTATCTCCCGGACTTTGCTCAAACTCAAGTTCATTAAGTTGGTGATGCCATTCAACCGTCTCCTCCTGCCGTCAAGTTTTCCCAGCATCTGGGTCTTTCCCAATAAGTCAAGCTGCACTCAAAATCTGAATGTGGCCCTGACAAGAGACATTATACAAGGACTATTTTGTTGACTTTTGTTTTTTGTTTTTTTCTTTAGGAAATAGCCTTAGTAGATTTCTTAAAAATATGCATTGTTGATGTTCAGTCACTAAGTCATGTCTGACTCTGCAACTCCATGGACTGTAGCCTGCCAGACTACTCTGTCCATGGGATTTCCCAGGAAGAATACTGGAGTGGGTTGCCATTTCCTTCTCCAGGGATCCAATCTGAGTCTCTTAAATCTCTTGCATTGGCAGGTTGGTTCTTTACCACTAGCGCCACTTAGGAAGCTCGATTTGGTAGTAAGCCTTGGCAAAGTTTCAAAGTGCTCCCTTTGTAAATAAGTCTTCATCTCTCTTGGAAATAGGAAACTCTTGAAAGATTACAGGAGTTGTGGAGGGGAGAAGCCAGGTGGAGGAGAGGGCTTTGGAGGGCTGACATAAACAATCGTTCGTGACGGAGAATGACAGTAGCTTTGGGACGAGGTTGGACAATGGTTTCACTCCACTGGAACATCACTCTACAGTGTGTATTCGTGGTGGGTGCTAGGAGAGAGAGCCCCAGGAGGAACGTGTTCCGGGCTGAGCCCTCAGCCTCCCAGTTGATGAGAGAACGGCGAATCTGCTCACCAGGGTTGTTCTTTGGAAGCAGCAATGTGCCCTTGGAGACTCGCAGCAGAGCTGAGGTGTACAAACAGGGTAATGAAAGCCACTAAAGTGCAGCTCCCACCCCAGTGGTGGAGTAATTGGGCCCAAAGGTGCCTGGACGAGGGGCTTTTAGGGAATGCAGGCTTTCCAGGGCATGAAATATAAGCCTAATTAAAAGAATTGTATTGGAATTTGGCCTTGATACAGAGAGAAGGAGGCTTAAAAAGTGATCACTTTTTAGCATCTCTGTCTACAAATGGCTTGTCTTCAAGGGGAATAAAAGTGAGTAATGGATCCCATCTCTCAAATGCAGCAGCACATCATTTGCAGATAGTGATCTTTAAAAAACAACAGCCTGCTTTTCTTTTTCCTTCAAACACAACTTTCTATCCTAAAAAGGTTTTCCAAAAAATATTTCTGCTTGTGCTTGTAGGGACCTTCTTTCTGCCTTGCTCCACCTTGGCTCCTGGTTGGTTTGCGTGGTTAAAGGACAGAGCAGTGAATAAACAGCTATACCTCAATCTACACGAGTCGGAGTGAACTTGTTTCCTGAGCCAGAGCTGGTGCTCTCAGCTTTTCTCTTCCCGTATTTCCTTTCATCCTCATTCCTCACTCCAAGCACCATGTCTAGGCAACTTTAGTGACATTTACATTGATTACAATATGTATGGTACTTCCTGTGGCTGTTCAGTGCACAACCTGTACCACTGTACTATGACTGCCCTGAGAAGAGAATTCGGGAGTCTCGCAATTCCATCCACTCTCCAGAGATAAGGCTTAACGGAAAAAAAAAAAAAAAAAAAGTTCTAAATAAAGCTATTCTAGTTATAATAGATACACATTTACTTATTTTTAAAGTAAACATTTATTAAGTGAACCTAGTTTTGACCAGGGAACATTTAAGCCCTGGAAATAGAGGTTAACTAGTGTGGGGAAAATTTGTACTTTAGTGGAAAATTCTGGATTGGAGTCTAGAGGAGAACTCTCTGAGTTATTAGGTTTTGATTCTGTGGGGGTTATTTTACAACTTTCAAATTGTATGTAGGTGATAGAAAGCATAATAACTTTTATCTGTAGACTTGCAAATTCTGTATATAGAGGTTCAGCTGCAACCCTCTTCTCCCATTGGAAAAGCCAATTTTGCACATTTATTTCAGCATTCTCTTACTCCACAAATATTTGTGTTTTTAAAATTTTCTTCTTTGAACTGGTTAGAACATCTACTTGACTCTGTCATTGATTGAGTTCAATTAAATATTTAACATATATTATTTTCATATCCACAGTCATGATGTTACTTTTTTTTGAAAATAGCTATAGATAATGTTCTCAACCTCATAATGCAGAAAACTTGTCAAACAAAGGAAAACAAAAAGCTAAAAACAGCTATCTTTTTTAACCCTGTCCTCCAGAGAAAAACACTGATTAAAATAAAAACAAACACGCTTCTATTATAGTTTAATGAGTATGCAACCATAGATATTTCATTTCATAAAACTGGACTTACTCTGCACACAGTGGTCCCTAACGTGTTTTACCTTTATTTTTAGCAATATATTGGGTAATAAACTTTTTTGATAAATCCATAAGCTAACCCAAGTCACCCAAGCTTCAGTTTGCTCCAGGAATCAGCTAAAATAACCGATCCATTCTGAAACACAAATGTGGTGCGGGCATTACAGCATCAAAGGGAGATTTGGACACGGAGTAAAAAGGATCTAACAGGATGTCAGAAAAACTGTATCTGTAGATACGGGAATCTGTAGATATGTGGTCTTGGAAAAGGTAGCAACACTAAGCCAGGACACACCTGAGCTTCCTGCAGGGACCTTATTTTTTCTATTGATTTATATGACTTGTTGCTTGAGTTCCCTCAGAAGGGGGGGCTTACCGTTTTGCTTTACTTTGGGGAAGAACCTTAATGAGTACACAGAAGTGTGCTATATGTACAATACATGATGTGCACATAGCATATTGAATGCAACATAATGAATGGTTTTATCATTCAGTGTTAGACATCTTGCTTCCAATATGACATGCACTTGCTTTGGTGTTCATTCTGGTAGCTACTGATACAGCAAGACCAAGGTGTGAGGGTCTGACAGCCATCAGCCACACAGGGAGGGCTGTCCTCTGAACATCCCACTGTCTTTCCAGAATCCATCACTAAGACATCTTCAGATGCCAGCCATGGCAGAGGCATCCCTGGTGGTTCAGATGGTAAGGAATCCACCTGCAATGCAGGAGGCCTGGGTTTGATCCCTGGGTCAGGAAGATCCCCTGGAGAAGGACATGGCAACCCACTCCAGTATTCTTGCCTGGAGAATCCCATGGACAGAGGAGCCTTTGGCTACAGTCCATAGGGTCACAAAGAGTTGAACATGACTGAAGTGACTTAGCACACATGCACTCATGGCTTATCCAACCTGTGGAAATAATATCAGTGACTATTCAATGAAAGGGCATGATTATATCCAAAATATCTTTGACTCCTTTAGAAACTAATCTCTTATTGGTATCTCTTATTTCAAACTGAACTAAAGCATTTTGAACTTGTTTTTAGCTTTTTATTTTTTTTTAACCTTTTGGAGTAATTGGACTACAAAATTGACCTTATCATGTGACGTCATACTGCTTCCTATGTTCTCAACCATTCTTTCAGATCCAAAAATTATATTGATGTTCCAATTTCTTTGGGTTTAGAGAGTATCTGAGTTTATCCACTCACTTAACATTTACAAAACTTACTTCTCCCGTAAAAGGGTAAAACCTGAATTTTCATCATATCTCTTCTCTCTGTTTTAGCAGTGAATTGCTAATACACAGGTATCTTTCATTAGCTCCTCTGTCCTCAGGAAACAGTGGTCATGCCTTAATCATGTACTTTGCTCATGAAACCTCTCCCTGTCTGCATATGAAAGGTGCACAGGCAAGTTTTGCTGATCTAAATCCATTGATTTGATAACTAATATTGAGAACTTGCTTTCCTCTTTCCAGAGTGAGAAGATCTTCCCTCAATTCTTTAATTCCTTTTCACAGGGATGGTCCCCTTTTCAAACATACAGGCCTGCCAGCATCACTGCAGGGCATACCTGATTGGCCCTGGGGCGTTCACCTTACTGCCCCCAGGCTGGCCTTCACCAGATGCAGCTCTTCTGCGGACAGTGGACCCAGACCTTGGGGAACCCCTGCAGCCTCCACTTCCTGTGCCCAGACCGAGAGAGAGAGAGAGAGAGAGAGAGAGAGAGAGAGAGAGAGAGAGAGGCTAGGATGCTGGGACTGTCCTACATCCTTCCAACACCCACTGCTGTAGTTGCTGAATGAGACTCAGCATTGTTGTTGTTGTTCAGCGGCTCAGTCGTGTCCGACTCTTGCTGACCCCATGGACTGTAGCCCGCCAGGCTTCCCTGTCTATGGGATTCTCCAGGCAAGAATATTGGAGTGGGTTGCCATTCCCTTCTACAGAGACTTGGCATATTATAAGACAACTGTTTCTTTGCTTTTAAGCATGCCGTGCAAAATCCTAAATACCCCTTGAAAAAAGAGCAAAATTACTGTAAATTATTCTAAAAGCAATATAGAAGATTTCCTCCACATTTTTTTTTTTTAAAGAAAAAGCTTTCGGTGGCTCTAGCCACTTGCTTATTTGAAAAGGACTAGTTTATTAGGAAAAGAAGAGAAAACATGGAAAGAATACAGGTTAACTTGTTTTGTTTCAGAAAAATAACTTAACACCTTTGCTATCTGCAGACGCCAGTGAGTAGAGGTCCATTTAGAAACGCCTGGAGGAAATGCAGAAAGAAGAGTTCTTGAGAGGTTTGGAACTCGTAGTAAATATAACTCTAAGTTATCTGAAGTGACATGACCCCTTTGCCTGCAGCTCTGTTGAGTGTTCTGCCTGGGGACCTGGGGCTGGTTCAACTATGCCTTCTGTTTTCAGTAGGGATGGGTGGAGTGCAGGTGGTGGGGGCTCCAGGAGCTCCAGAGACTCTGAATAAACAGGTGGAGGAAGCCACCAGACACGGGGCTTCCAGAGCCCTCTCTGAGCCTTGGGAATGTTTGAGACTTGGCCTAATACCCTTCTCGTTAGTGAACTATGCATTGTCCAACAACCTTCAGGCTAGAAAGATTCAAACAGAACATAAAAGTGCATCTTGCAGGAGGAAAGCTTGGCACAGGAACTTGTCCCATCAGCTCAGTGTCAACAGACCAGGCACCAGCACTGCCCACACTGAGCTGAGCCTTAGAAAGACTAGATTTTGCAATGCGTGCAGGTATTGAAGCATCATGTTATAATCTGAAACAAATAATGTTATATGTAAATTCTATCTCAATAAAACAAAACAAAACCCCACCAAGGTTTTATATTGTGATCTTTCCAACTAAACTTTGAAAAAAGTTAAAAAAAATTTTTGCTGGGTTGGGAGAGGACATTTATTCCTTGGGATGGATCTCAGCCTGGGGAAAACACTTTTCAACCAGGCTGGACGATTTCTTCTCTAAGTGTTAGCATCCATAACATCCAACACTATTTCGCAGTCATAGTAATTATACTCAACAGACATATTTGGTACATGTGATTAGTGTGACCCTAGAGGCTTATGGGCAAGATAACCTTTAGAATTCTGAGGAGCAGTGCATCTTCACGATGCAGTCCGGTGAGACTTGGCTGATGCAACCCCGCTTGGCCCCCATGGAACGCAGCGCCCTGTGCCTTCCTGCTGTGTCCCTGTGACTTCTCAGCGTTCAGCCGCAAAATCTGAGCCTGTCTTTTTCCTTTTCCATTGCATGAGGAAATCACGGGTCCTGGATCTCCTTTCATTGTGGATTTCCAGCAGGAAGAAGGATGGGAGGCAATTCTGGGTGGATGGGAAGTCACACCCGCGATCGCATCCATCAGCCCCGCCAGAGACCCAGTGCTAAACGCACGTCACCTCCGAGAGCTCCGCTCTCCTTCTCCTCTCCTTGCTCTCAAGTTTTAAATTTCCCCAGCTAGTGTAAAACTTAATGAAAGCCCTGGAGTATACAATAGCATTTTGAAAACAGGAATTTGTGACCGCTGTGAATCATCACTCACAGCAGGGACCCAGAAATGTGAATTGTGGGAGGGACCCACAGCAACCCCTCTCTTTTTTACTGGGAATTTATTACAGGCGGGTCATTATTTACAATGTACCATTCACATCCTCTAAAGAACCCATAAACTGGCTGCTGAATATGCATTTTGCTCTGTGGTGAACACAGATGTTTCCAGCTCATATCCATTTCATTTAATTCCTTCTCTCCTTTTTTTTATTTTTTATTTTTTCAGAGTTTATCTTGCTGTTTCTGTAGCAGCTGGGTTACTATTTGCCCGTCTTCGGTTCGGGAATCGCTCCTCATATTTATGATCCTTGGTTCCACTCACGTCACTCTGCTTAAGGGTCTGTCAGCATTTCTTTGAAAAGCTGATGTTTCCGGGAGTTCAAAACTAGCCTGGTGAAGTTTTCTGTGGATTCAGTGTGGGGCATATGAGATCCTAGTTTGGGACGGAATCATTTTAACAAAGTGTGGAAATAAAATCTGTTAGGATGCTTTAGTGTTGTGAGTGTGCAAGCTGAAAAAGAGGGGTGAGATCATTGGCTTGGAAAGCTGGTGTGCATTTCTCCAGATTAAATACATATTGCTTTATTTGACTAAACTTGTTTTTGTTAGTTTTTATTTTCGTTCTTCTTCTTTTCCCTCTGCCATTCATCTTCAACCTTCCTAAAGTTTGGAGGAGAGAAAGAAAGTTGACAGTGATGACTGGGTGACCACTCTTAGAAGCAGGTTTTACATCACGAACTTGGAGAGAAAGGTCCACCCTGAATGGTCAGTATAATCTCTGCAGTAATGTGCTGTGATGAACCCACATCCCACATCCCTTCTCTGCGGTCTCAGCCTCGCCGTCTTCAGTGTTGTAGACAGTCAGCACCTAGAGGCTAATTGAACTCTATCTATCATGTTGTATCAGATATTCAGTACTTAATTTTACCATACACTATATACATATATATACATGTATATGTATGGTGTGAGGAGGAGAAGGGGGCGACAGAGGATGAGATGGTTGGATGGCATCATCAACTCAATGGACATGAATTTGAGCAACCTCTGGGAGATAATGAAGGCCAGGAAAGCCTGGTGTGCTACAGCCCGTGGGGTCCATGGGGTCGCAAAGAGTCCGACACGACTGAGCAACTAAACAACAAACATATACATGCATAGATGGATATAAAAGCATTACTCTTCTATGTGTGTGTCAGTGTTTTTCCAACTGACTCAATTTCTTTCCGGCAAGGACTATACAACGACAGGCTGACAAATATTTCTGAAGCACTTGTTCCATGGCAGGTAGTCTGTTAGGCATGTTCATGAGTATTTTCTCATTTCATCCTCACAATGACATTATACGCTAAGTCAGATGCCAGCACTCTGCTAGCTATGGCAAAGACCCCTTTCCACAGAGCTAGGAGCAGAAAGGATGTTCTGCAGATACTTTTAATTTTTATTTTGGTAATTATTTGCAAGAAATATGAGGCCAACCGATTTATTCTTCAACAAGAGAGGCATCTTGTGAAAACTCATTTCTGGCTTAAGGGACCCCTCTCACTTCTCTTAATACTCAGAACTAAAATGAAATAGCCATGCCAAAAGGAACCCAAATAATACGTGGGTAAGAATTGCAGAGAACCAACTCATCTTACTTTGGGTGAATTAATTAATGAAAGTATAGATTTCAGTGTTCACATAGTTTACATACCTTTTAACCATTTTCTGTTGTACCTTATTAGCATTTTCTAACCCAAATTCTACACTAAGGTGGTCAGTTTCGGCATGAGCAGAGGTCATCTTTCTATGAGTATGGTCACATTCCACGAATGCTGAGATTATTAACAAAGTATTAATGGAGGATTAGTGCAGAACGGTCATGCTACATACTTAATGAATAGAGAGAGTACACCATGCAGATTTAGATGTTGAAATTATTCTGGACTTATGATCATCTTAGCACTCATTTTCATAAGAAATTGAAATAGCTCTTTTAACTTGATTAAAAACGGTCAAGTTTACTTTTTTAAAACATCTAATTTATAACTTTCTGTGATATTCATTAACCTTGAAAAAGGCTTTCAGACTGAATTATATTTGTGGAAGGTCCTCAAACGTATGTTCCCGGGAGAATAAGGGCTTTCAGCATCTCTCTTCCGTTTGAACGATGGCCTCGAACTCTGTCTTTGTGTCTTGAATGGTGTTTGGAGCAGGAACAGCCTTTTGTCTACACCGCCTCCAATGTCCTCCTCACCTCAGGGAAATTTCTCATTTTCTGTTGCTGTTAAGCAAACATAAGAAACAAATGAAAAAAGGAAAAATCCACTCGTATGCCAAAAATAAAGTCATATTAACGAGGTGGCTTGAACCTCTAAATCCCAGGGCATTCATTGACTGAAAACTGAGACTTCATCCTTCACCCGCCAGGACGAACCTGGACATTTCCCAGGATGGAGCTCTCTCCTCTGAGGGTGATTCGCCTTCAGTAGGAAACCGGATAGGGCTGGTGCGCCTGAGCGGGGTGCTCTTCCTTTTCCTCCTGCCCCTCCCCCACCACTCCCCACTCTCCCCCCCCCACTTTCTCCAGTCTCCTGACCTTCCCTCTCTCCTGCTCTTCTCTCCTCTGGACCCTCTTCTTCCTCTTCCCCCAGGTTGTCTCTTAGCATCTTTAGGTTCAATATGTCCAAAAGAGAAAATAGGTATTCAGTTGCCCTTAATTAAAATGTACCCAAGCATTAAACGACAGCGTTGCTTGTTTGTTGTTGTCGTTATTGTTTATTTTCTTTATTTGCTGGGTTTTTTTTTCTCCTTTTAAACCCTCCAATACTTTGGCTTTTCAAATATTCAACTCTATAGGGTATTAATTAAATCTCAGAGTGAATGATAACAACATTTTTTTTAACACTTGTAATGATACGAAAACTCAGACTCGATAGATGATAAATGACAGGTAGATTTCAGTCTACCATGTGAATGAGACAGAATTGCAAACTGTCTTCTGTAAGTTGTCTTTTGTCCAGGAAAGGTGTCATAGAGTTAACTAATATGATTTTTACACCGTCAATGATCATAGTACCGAAAATGGAGTTTACTAGTTCCTTTATTTGTTCTATTGTTTGGTGAAACTGATTTCAATAATAGGGTTTTTTAAAAACCCTCTGTTCGTAGAAGAGTAATGAAGCATCATAACGGCTTCTAGTTAAAATGGTGCCTGCCTAGTGCCTGCCAACTCAGCACCTTCCATTGTGTTATGAAAGTTTGTATAAGGAAACAGAAAAGACAAAACCCCACAACATCAAAAACTCGTCAAGTCAGCGGAATATTATTCAGCCTTAAATAGGAAATTCTGACATATGCTAAAACATAGATGGATCTTGAGGGCATTATGCTGAGTGAAGTAAATCAGTCCCAAAGGGAAAAATATCATATACTTCCCTTGTTATGAGAGAGTTAGAGTAGTCAAATTCATAGAGAAAGAATAAACAGGAAATCACAAACATCTATAAGAATCCAACAACGTGAAGCAACTGGGTCTAATTTTGATTTGTAGAACATTTCACCCCAAAACAGCAGAATATACATTCTTTTCAAGTGCCCACAGAACTTATACCAAGATGGACCATATCTTGGGCCATAAAAATCTACAACATGTTTAAAATGATTAAGATTATACACAGTGAGTTCAGCAGGGTTACAGAACAAAAGACCACATATTTCTGCACACATGTAACACACACTTGGCAAGCAGATTTAGAAATTCAGTTCCTTTTTATATTCTTATTAAGTTGCCTAATAAGAATAAAATATTTGGTTTTAAATCTAAAAAGAGACACCCACATACACAGACTTTGTGTGCTGAAAGCTGCGAAAACACTGATTAAAGGAGTCACAGAAGGTCTAAGTAAATTAAGAGACTTAAGGTGTTCATTCATGGATTGGAAGCCTTGACATAGTAAAGATGTCAGTTTTTTTTTTTCCCCAAAAGGATGTACAAATCATGAAATTCATGTCAAAATCCAGTTAAAATTTTCTGTAGGTAGAGATAATATTAGTCTAAAATTTATACGGAAAGGCAAACTAACTAAAATAGCAAGAACAATCTGGGATAATAATAATACCTTTTGTGAAGGCATTTTACCCAAGTTTAATACTTCTACAACAACAATAATCTAGACTATGCAGTGTTGGTGGAAAGATACACATACATCAGTGGAAATCACAGACCGGGAAAATATATTTGCAAACCCCAAGTCTGAAACAGGATTTACAACTAGAATATATAAAGAACTCAAAATTCAATGAAGTCACACAATTACAGGATGTTTTTGTTTTTTGTTTTTTTTTTTCCAGCAATGGGCAAAAGACATAAAGAGACAACTAGCAAAGAGGATACACGTTTGGCAAATAACACATAAAAATGCCCGACATTACAAGCCATAAGAGACAGACAAATTAAGACCACGAGAAGAAACCACTGCATATTAGAACAATTAAAAAAATGAAAATGACAATAGGAAATGCTGGCAAGGCTGCAAAGAAATTGATCTCTTATACTCTATGTGTGGGTTTGTGGGAAGACAAAGTGATACAGCCACTCTGGAAAATAGTTTTGCAATTTCTGAAAAACAACTAAACATATACTTACTATATATCCCAGCGATTATACTCCTATCCCAAAGCAGCAAAAACTTGTCTTCATGAAAAGCTGACCATGGTTGTTCATAGCAGTTTTATTGCCAAGAGCTCAAAGCTGGAAACAATCAAAATATCCTACAATAAGTGAATAGTTAAACTACAGTGCATCAATACCATGGAATATCACAGCAATGAAAAGAAACAGAGGACTGATATGTGCAATAATTTGCATGAATAATTTGCAAAAACATTACCGTGAGTAAAACAAGCCAAACTCAAAAGGGTACACATGTGATTTATATTCCATTCTTGAAATGACCAAATTACATTGCAGAGGTGGAACACAGGTTAGTGGTGGTCAGGCTTGAGGCAAGACGAGGGACTGGGTGGTTTAGCATGAAGGGGCAGCTGAATCCTCGTGGAGGGCAAGCAGTTCCAAGTGCGGCGGTGGTTATCCGAATCCACACACATGATGAATAACAAAGAGCTATACACGGCACGTTGCACTAATGCCGATTTCCTGCTTTTAATAGTGTGTGATACTTACGTAAGATGTAATTGGTGGGAGAGACTGGGAAATGGCTGCACAATACCTCTGTATTATTTTTGTGACTTCCTGTGAATTTATAGTTATTTCGAAATTAAGAAGCTAAAAAACACACACACAACCAAAAGTCAACATTATACTTAATGGTAAAGCACTGGAAAAATTCCCTTTAAAATCAGGAATGAGATAATTTATTTTTTTTTGTTACCAAAATTCTTCTAATTCAAGCTGGAAGTTCTAACCAATACAGAGGAAGAGAAAACCATTATTGGAAGAAGTCCAGGAATTTTTTTGAAATCCTTACAATTATTTGGCTTTAATACCAAATTAATCTTAAAAATCTTAAAAAAGCAAGATGATGTAATACTAAATAAATACAAAAATGCTTTACTACACACTGATAATAATAAGCTTGAAATAATTGACAAAACATTTTAATATATCAAAATCAAATAAGTCACATTTTAAGAAAAATTTTAGTGAAATAATTTAAGAATATGATTCTATTTAGTGACATAAAGATAATTTCAGAAATAAAATGCAGTGAAGTTTACACATTATCCATTTACATAACAATGAAAAAATATATTCCTAGATATCACATCTAAAAATATAATAATTTTCTTCCCTAAAGTTCTAGTGTAATACTGATGGAATTTTCTTAGCAACTCAGCAAATGATTCTAAAGTAATCTGAAAAAATAAATACTGAAAATTATTTTTGACTGCTTTATTGAAGTATACTTTACATACCATAAAATTCTCTCATTTTAAGTGTACAAGTCAATGATTTTTACTAAATTTACAGACCTGTGCAGCCATCATCATGATCTAGCTATGGAAATTTCCCATCATGGCAAGAAGAAAGGTCGTGCCCACGTTGAGTCACTTTCACCACAGGGGCCCCATGTAACCACAAATTTGCTTTCTGTTGCTGTAGCTTTCTTGATTCTGAACATTTCATACAAATGGAACTGTATTTATGTGGCCTTCTATGTCTGGCTTCTTTCACTTTGCATCATGTTTTCAAGGTCCAACCCCACTGTAGTATGTGTCAGCGCTTCATCCCTTTACATGGCTGAGTAATTCTGGTCTCTGGATATACCGTGTCTTGTTCATCCATTCAAGTTGGATGGCATTTGGGTTGTTTCATCTCTTGGCTGTTATAAAGCATGCTTCTATAGTTGTGTGCATTCCCGTCTCTGGGTCCACGTAGGCTCTCATTTCTCTTGGGTAGGGACCTAGGAATGAAATTGCTAGGTCATATCATAAATCTATGTTGAACGTTCTAAGAGATTGGCAAAGTTTTCCAAAAGGGCTACACCACTTTTGAAAGTGATTTTTAAATGTTAAAAAAAAAAAAAGACTCATGAGAAATGACCCGTCAGACCTACTTTGCACGTGCATGTGTGCCAAGTCGCTCAGTCGTGTCCGACTTTCTGTGGCCCCATGGGCTGTAGCCCGCCAGGCTCTTCTGTCCATGGGATTCTCCAGGCAAGGATACTGGAGTGGATCACTGTCCCTCCTCCAGGGGATCGTCCTGACCCAGGGATCGAACCGATGTCTTCTGCAGCACCTGCATTGGAAGAAGATTCCTTTACCACTGAGCCATGGGGGCAGCCCCAATATATTGTATATATTCTGTTATATAAATATGTAGTATACATATTATAAATTATATTATGAAGCTAATATAACAATTAAAGGAGTTTGTTAATTGTACAACAACATGCAAGTAGATTTGTAGACTAGATTATATTGCCTGGAAAAAGACTCTGGGATACACCATATTTTATGATGAAGAAAACATTATAAACCACTGTGGAATTAATGAATTGCTCAACCTATTGTGCTGCTAAATTTGGAAAAATTTATGTGTTATTTGGGGAAAAAAAGTCAAGCTAGAATCTCACATTGCTCTTTACACTGAAATACATTTATAATGGATTAATGAAGTAAATATTGAAAAAAGATACTGAAACACAAGCTATTTTCACTGGTTATCTAAAAAATTGCCTTGAGAGGAAGCAGAATTTTCAAAGAATAAATGAAACAGAACAAAGAACAAATAAAACAGTGAGTTTCCTCTCTACACGAATTTATATCATTAAAAATATTTAAAATATCAACAAACGTCACATACAAAATTATGATGACTTAGAAACTAGAAAAAATGCAGTCTTGATGATCTCAAAATAGTTATTAGTATTAATAACACAAAGAAAATGTCCACATCTTGAAGAAAAAAATCTTAACATCTTGTTTTTTAAAAACAGCAACATATAATTTGCAAAATGAATTCAAATTGAACACAAATAATGAAAGTATTCAACCCCTTAGGTATTAAATTAAATTCCAAATAGCGCTTTTACCTATAATATAGGCTAATCTGTTTATAAATTTTGAAGAAAATACTTCTTGCTGGAGAGGGTGCAAGGACCTGAACATTTCAGTACAAGAGAGGAAGGGTACATTTCTAATATCAATACATTGCCTTAAGAACGTTCATTCTTT
Source organism: Bos grunniens (assembly GCF_055505025.1). NCBI lineage: Eukaryota > Metazoa > Chordata > Mammalia > Artiodactyla > Bovidae > Bos > Bos grunniens. The sequence continues at coordinate 4,703,910 of NC_141188.1, read as the reverse complement.
TTAACTCAATAATTTCACACCTAGAAATGTGTCCTAAAGCTATTACAAGAAACATGCTCAAGGTTTTACATACAGGGATAGTTATTGTAGCCTGATTTATGAGAAGAAACTTGAAATCACCTGACTGTCCAAGAAGAGAAAAATGGGAAAATAAATTATGCTATACGCATTAAAAAATATTTTGAAGCTGTTAATAATCATGCTTTCAAAGAATACTTTGTGCCGTATTAAAATCATTACAACATAACATTAAATAAACACAGTATACATTACTACATGGGCTTCTCTGGTAGCTCAGTGGTAAAGAATCTGCCTGCAATGCACGGGTTTGATCCCGGGTGGGGAAGATCCCCTGGAGAAGGAAACGGCAACCCACTCTGGTATTCTCGCCTGGGAAATCCCATGGACAGAGGAGCCTGGCGGGCTACAGTTCATGGGGTCACAAAAGAGTCGGATACGACTTAGCAACTAAACAACAACAAAACATTACTGCATATAGTATGATCTCCGCTTTATAAAATAAAATTGTATTCCTCTTTACCTTTTTTGATCAACTATAACAAGCATAGAAATAAATCTTTTAGAATACAGCTGTGACTCTCTAGAGGAGAAGGAATTGTGGGTAATTTTTACCTTCTCTATATTTACCTCTGTTTTCCAAATTTTGCACGGTAAGCACATTACTTTTTACTAGGAAAAGAAGGTTCTGTGTGGAAAATAATCGTTTTGAAGGCTCTTTTAAGGCACATGTGCTTTTTTCCTGAACCTTCCTGGAAAATTACAAAAGAAAATGAGATCTCCTTAAACCCCGATGGATCAAGAAAGGCACAAAGCCTAAATATAATTAAGGGGCTGCAGACGCTAAATAAAAGTTTGACTCAGATAGAACGGAGCAGGAAGGCGGGAGTGGGGACCAGCTTCCTTGCCCGTGCGTGGTTACTCTGGGGGACCTTTGGATTTTCTGTGTGTTTGTTCATTTTTCAGTGCTGTGGCTGAGGCTCCCTGGCTGTTCTTGCCACACTCGCTTTTGTTTTCCTCTCTGGTTTCACACCATTTAACGCCCCGGCGACACTTATCGCTAGCATGTGTGTGTCGGCTCTGTGCTTTTCTTCCTGCTGACTTTTGTGAGGCCCACATGCACCTTTTCTTGCTCTCTCCATGGCGGAAACGTGTGCAGAAAGCCCCCCAGCTCTGGTTCTGCAGGAGGGGAGCTGGCTGCCTCTGCAGAGCTTCATTAGCGCCAGGCCTGTGTTCCCCACGATGAGAGTGCCGACTGCACTGGTGGGAATGAGCCAGTCCCCGAGGCCACTCATATTTAATAGGTCCAAAGCACACCCTTTAACCAGGACCCTCCAGCTTGTAAATCCTGGGCATGCCAGCAACTCCCAAGCAAGCTGGACCCCAGCCCGCTCCTCCCTCTCCCACCCCTGGGGCCCCGGGCCGGAACCCGGATGCAGCCATCCAGCCTTAATGAGACTGGCCGTGTCCCCGGAGGCTGCAGGCGGGCGTGTGGTCTGGGAATCAGCCCTGGGGGGGCCTCTGCTCTTGCAGGACACCCTTCTGGCAGCAGAGAGCAAAGCATGCGCCCGTGATCCAAATGGCTTTGCATTTGGGGGGTGCTACATTTTAGCTCCAGGTGGGGCTCTATGAGGGCGTCTGCTGATGATCTGAGTTGGGGGCGGTCATTATCATGAGGCCGAGAAGGCAGGCAGGAGCTGAGTTTGCTGAGGAAGGCACTCAGACAGGACCTGTCTCTGACATTCTGCCCCAGGCCGGTCCCCACCTGCGAAGCTGATCCCTGACATGGTCACACCACTTGGTCTGCTTCTCCCAAGTCCCATTTTTTCCTTCTTCAAACCCGCCCCTATCCCTGCATAAGCTTTGATTCCCAGACGGAGAGGTTCTGACGGGAGGGCTCCCCTGTAGCTGCAGCCACAACAGAAATACATTTTGAAAAATCAGTTTTAATAAAGCCCCAGCCCTGACCCCAGAAACGTAAGTATTTATATTATTGACTTCTGTATGAGGTGATTTGTTGAGGGGGTGGGGGAAGAGTCTTTCTGCTCTTGTCTTGAGACCTGAGGAAAAAAATAACTAAAATTAGAGAAACTGGGGTTATAAACGCAGTGAGCAGAATAAAGCAAAATACCTCTGGGGTGTTCATCTGCCATGGTAGTCATTTCATATCTCATCTGTTATATGGATGTGATAGTTTTTTCCTTTTTGATAGTATCATTATGTAGACGCTACAGATTCAATTCCATTTACAAGTCAATGGTGTGAGATTTTATGACAATTCTTTTTTAGTGGGTTGATTCTGCACGATCCTTCTCAGTATGAGGGGGAAAAAAAATTTAAAAAGCAAATCTAAGCGATTGCCTTTCAGAACTCTCCATAGAAGGGTCTGAACTCACCGGACATTTTTTATTGCAGGTCTGGCTTCATGTGCATTGGGGATGCCTGGAAATCAGGTCTGGTTAGCCTTGCTTTCAAGGAGACAATAATTCATAAATTTAAGGACCTGGAGCTCGCAACGCACAAACAGCTCTCATGCCATGTGGGGGAACTTCAGATCCAATTTTGAAATAGGAAGGAGAAGCGAACAATTTGAAAGGAAGAATACTTATTAAGTCCAGGCTGTGACTCCATCCAGGGCAATGACAAGAGTCATGAAAAGGTACGTAATTAAATATCTCCAAGAGTCAGACCAAGATATGAGTCTGCAGAGTTAAAAGCAAGCAAGCAAGCAAACAAAAATGTTAGAACTGTGGGATTTCAATGACAAAAGAAATTGCATTATCAATGTAATAGGTTGTATTGTGTCCGCCACTAAGAATCCATAGGTCGGAACCCTAACCCTGGGATCTCAGAAAGGGACTGCATTTGGAGATAGATCTCTAAAGAGATAATTAAGTAAAAAGGGGGTCATTCGTGTCAGCCCCAATGCTATAGGACTCGGGTCTTTGTGAGAGGAGGAAATTTGGACACAGCCAAGTACCTAGAGAAGAGGATGGAGGAGACAAGGAGAAGATGCATGCGTGCGTGCTAAGTCGCTTCTGTCGTGTCTGACTTTTTGCAACCCTATGGACCATAACCCACCAGGCTCCTCTGTCCATGGGGATTTTCCAGGCAAAAATACTGGAATGGGTGCCTGACCTCATCCAAGGGATCTTCCTGACCCAGGAATCAAACCTACGTCTCTTATGCCTCTAGCACTGGCAGGTGGGTTCTTTACCACTGAGTCACCTATGGCAGGGATGCAAACAGTTCGTGATTCTGAGAGATGCAGTCCACAGCAAGAAAGGTCCGGGACTCAGAGAGGAAGGCAAAGATTCCACCTCAGGCTTCCCTGGTGATCCAGTGGTGAAAACTCTACCTTGCAATTCAGGAGACACTAGTTCCATCCCTGGTCCAGGAAGATCCCACATGCTGAGGAGCAACTAAACCCACGCATCCCAATGACTGAGCCTGTGCTCGAGAGCCCGGGAGCTGCAACTACTGGAGCCCACGCCCCTCAAGTCTGTGCCCCTTAAGTCTGCTCCACAAGAGAAGCCGCTTCGATGAGAAGTCCGCACTCCACAGCTAGGAATAGCCCCCTGCTCACCAAAACTAAAGAAAGCCCGAGAACAACAATGAAGACCCGACACAGCCAAAACCAATAAATAATAAATAAATTTAAAAAAAAATCTGCCTCAGAGACAGGACAAGTGACAAGGAAAGGTGGCCACTGGGGGGTCTCCAGGAATGGGCAGGAGTTTGCTGGGAGCTTCAGGGAGAATTGAATTTCTCAGGGAGAAGGAGAGACAGGAACCAAGGAAGGAGGGCATGGAGATGGAACATGGGAGACGAAGAAGGAGGGAAGCCCAGGGCAGATGGAGCTTTTGGAACGCGCGACCTGGAGTTCCAGCAGAAGGGTAGGGATTCTCAGAGTTTAAAGTTCTAAGGATGGTGAAGCCCTGCTGCAGTTCCAGTTCTCTTTGTTGACAAGGTTGGCCCCAAATTTATTTTTCTGACTTTTAGGGGTATTATCAATGGAAAGAAAACTAAATCAAATGAGTTCCATGGCGCCTTTTACACTCGTAGAAAACTTTAATAATTTCCACAAAACTGGAATTTAAAACAGATTGAAAAAAAAAAACACACACACAACAGGACTTAGAGTTTTAGGAGAACACTGACATTTTCCATAATAAAAGAATTCCAATATTGTTACTTGTGCCAAAGAATATTTCTTTAATGAAGGAAGTGAGCACGTTATGGAGTGACTTGGTAAGATATTTCCATGACTAACAAATCATTGATTTCCAGCTCGGGGGTTGTGGTTTTCCAAGCTGTTTCTGGACATTCAGCTTTTTAATTTACCTTCCCCAGGCCTTTTATCTTTTGGTTGTGGGAATTTGACTCATGTGCTGCCCAGATCTTTTTTATGGAGGCATTTGGGAGGGGTAGAAACGCACCCCAGCAAACTGTCCTTAAACGGTTGTATGTTTGGGCTTGGAATATGATCCTTAAAAAAAATCATCATTAATTCTATGTGTGTTGTTGTGTTTTTGATTCTTAGTTGACATTTTATGCTTGAGACATTTTCTCCCTTCGTACTTGTTTCACACTTAATAGAGCCCCTTCCTCTCGCACCCCAGGTGGACGCACTTCTGTGCGTGCAGGTGTGGGGTGCGGCCCCGAAGGGTGTGCCCACACTGTGCTGAGAGCAGAGAGGCCGCTGCTCTGACCCGGCGGCAGCTCAGTCCTCCAGGGCTGGGGAGGAGGAGGCCGGGCAGGATTTGTCAAGTGCATCAGTTCCCAAACCCCACTTCCCGCCTGCCCGTCACCCGCCTTGCCTCTCTCTGCTCGCGATCTCGCCGGATTGTTATTATTCTTGTAGATGTTCCTTGAATGAAGGGCTGAGGCTGCCTTACAGGCATCTGTTTCTCCCTCTGGCTCCAATGTAATAAGACCTTCTCTGGTTGTAAGTCACACTCGTTGTCTCTGTTGCTGACCCCACACTACATGTGTGCATGCATGCTAAGTCGCTTCAGTCATGTCCAGCTCTCCATGATCCTATGGACTGTAGCCCGCCAGGCTCCTCTGTTCACGGGGATTCTCCAGGCAAGGATACTGGAGTGGGTTGCTATGCCCTCCTCCAGGGGATCTTCCCCACCCAGGGATCGAACCTGCATCTCTTATGTCTCCTGCATCAGCAGGAGGGTTCTTTACCACTAGTGCTGCCTGGGAAGCCCTACATGCAGATCGCCACAACCATGCAGACCCCCCAAATGCCTGTCCATCTGGAACCTCAGCCTGTGACCTGATGTGGAACTAGAGTCTTAGTTCTTAGATATATTAATAATTCGTTAAAATGAGGGCATACTGGATTAGCATGGGGCCTCACCCAGTGACTGGAGTTCCTGTAAGAACAGGAGAAATCATGAACACACAGTGGCAAGGGGCTGTGTGAAGATGGAGGCTGAGTTTGGAGCCATGCAGCCACAACCCAAGCTCCTCAGACCTCAAGGAGCTGGGGCAGGTGAGGAAGGAGTCTCCCTGGAGCCTCCAGATGGAGCGTGGCCCTGGGGATGCCCCATTTCAGACTCCCGCCTCAGGGTACGTCTCCATCCTTTACGCCATCACCGTGCCGGGACCAGTCCCAGCAGCCACGGGCGCTCGGAAGCGGGTACTGAGTGATTTCCTTGATTTCCAGCAGCAACTGTGAGCTCCTGGGCCTGACTCTTGGGCAGCACTAATTGGGGAGGCTCGTAGGCCCCGAGCCCTGACCCCACGTGAGGGATGTGTGCAGGGCCCCCGCCTCCATGGGGACCAGGCCCACTCTCTCCAACAGGCTGCTAACTGCCCTTGATCCGAGAGCTGGTTCTCCAATGTCGGGGGTGTCCAGCTGGAGAGAAGCTGGCATCAGCGGGGTAGGAAGGACCCCTCACCTTCTTGCCTGCACAGTGGGGGATGGCGCCGATGTCACACACCCACCCCGCGTCTCCTCCCCACTCAGACACGGACAGTCAGCTGTGGGCTCTCTGTGTCCAGTCTCCTTCATGGAGACGGGACGATGCCGGGGCTCAGGGAAGGGAGGCGGTGCACCTCGTTGCCTCCTCTGCCCCCTTTGTATCTCATGCCCCAGCAGCTCTGGGCTGGCCGTCGCTTCCTCCAAAGCACCTGGCTTCTGCCTCGTGGTTGGTAAGTCGGAGCCCAAGCCTCTCTCTCCTTCCTGTGAGGACCTGCATAGGCACAGAAAGCCTCCAGGGCCGGCCACCCTCGTGAGTCTTGATGCCACTCCCAGGAGAGCCAGCAGTTACTCCTGTCTGTGAGCCTCAGTGATGATGCCTCTCACAGGCATGGTAGTAGTGTCTGTCTTCCAGGTGGCTTTTCTAGTTAATCACTGTTATTTTAACATTTTATTTTATTGTGTGACCCTATGGACTGTAGCCTTCCAGGCTCCTCTGTTCGTGGAATTTTCCAGGAAAGGGTACTAGAGAGGGTTGCCGTGCCCTCCTCCAGGGGATCTTTCTAATCGAGGGATCGAACCCACGTTTCACATCTCCTGCATGGGCCCACGGGCGCTTTACCACTAGCACTGTCTGGGAAGCACCATATACTCCACACAAGACTAAAGGTTGGATGTTTCTTTCATTAAATCAGTCTAGTCTGGATAATGAGCCTCTGTTCTTTACATTCAACTTTAACTCTCAAACAGTATATCACACTATCCATATATTTATTTTGGAAACATATAATCAAGGAAGAGGTTTGCAAATTTAATTCCATTGGACTAGCCTCCCAACTGTGAGTGGGAACCACACAGACCCCCTCGCTGTCAGACGTGGTTTTAACAGTCATGGCAGGTCTTTGACTGAGCGGCACGGTCCTGCCGTGACTGATGTCTGCGAGCTCAAGATGATACATCAGAAGGGGATGGAAAATATGTTTTCAAGTAGCACATTTATCATCCACAGGTAGGCACTGGTGTGGATCTGGTCCACGGCTTTGATGTGAAGCCATTTCAACTTTGTTATTAAAGTGATGAAGTTTCGATCTCCTGTTGTGTATATAACCATCAGGACACATAACTTCTTTGTAATCTTTTGGTTTCCAACACTATTGGAATCATGAACAGGCCCACAGCATTTTCAGATGCTTTGTGCCTTCACATGGAGAGCGTTTCTACGTGGACAAGCAGTCAAAGAGTGGGAAGACAGAAGAGGTGTGGATGTGGGCGCTGGTGTCTGAGGCCTGCTCTGAACACTTGGGAAAGCTACTCAGCCCCTTACTCTTATGTATACATCTCTGAATATGGACTGACCACCTGAGGAGGACAAAAGCAGACCAAACTAGATCATACACATCAGTGAGATTAAAAATACTTTTAAGACTATATTTTTTAAAGCAGTTTTAGAGAAAAGTTGAGGGGAATTATAGAGATTTCCCATCTATCTCCTCCACCATATATGCAGAACCTCTCCTATAATTAACGTTGATTTGTTAGACATGAAGAATCGGTATTGACACATCATAACCCCCCAAATTTTGAACTGATGTTGAAACTGAAGCTCCGATACTTTGGCCACCTGATGAGAAGAACTGACTCATTGGAAAAGACCCTGATGCTGGGAAAGATTGAAGGTGGGAGGAGAAGGGGATGACAGAGGATGAGATGGTTGGATGGCATCACTGACTCAATGGACATGAGTTTGAGTAAACTCTGGGAGTTGGTGATGGACAGGGAGGCCTGGCGTGCTGCAGTCCATGTGGTCGCAAAGAGTTGGACACAACTGAGTGACTGAACTGAACTGAACCCCCCGAAGCCCACAGTTTGTATCACGATTCACTCTGGATGCTGCACATTGTATGCATTTGGACCAAAGTCCAAATGTGTTCAGCATCATCATTTCATATGGGGTATTCTCACTCTCAGTAAGTTTTTCCAAGTTAAAAATTCGATTCTAAATGAAATGGTTTCTGTGTGTGTGCATGTTAAGTCACTTCCAACTCTTTGTGATTCCATGGATTGTAGCCCACCAGGCTCCTTTGTCCATGGGATTCTCCAGGCAAGAACACTGAAGCAGGTAATGAGATGGTTGGATCTTATATATTTTTTTTAATTTAATTTATTTATTTTAATTGGAGACTAATTACTCTACAACATTGTGGTGGTTTTTGCCATACACTGACATGAATCAGCCATGGGTGGACATATGTCCCCCATCCTGAACCCCCCTCCCACCTCCCTCTCCATCCCATCCCTCAGGGTCATCCCAGTGCACCAGCCCTGAGCACCCTATCTCATGCATCAAACCTGGACTGGCGATCTATTTCACATATGATAATATACATGTTTCAATGCTATTCTCTCAAATCATCCCACCCTCACCTTCTCCCACAGAGTCCAAAAGTCTGTTCTTTATATCTGTGACTCTTTTGCTGTCTCACATATAGAGTCATTGTTACCATCTTTCTAAATTCCATATATATATGTTAATATACTGTACTGGTGTTTTTCTTTCTGACTTACTTCACTCTGTATAATAGATTCCAGTTTCATCCACCTCATTAAAACTGATTCAAATGTGTTCTTTTTAATATTTGAGTAATATTCCATTGTGTATATGTACCACAACTTTCTTCCATCTGCCGATGGACATTTAGGTTGCTTCTATGTCCTAGCTATCATAAGAAGATTATATTTTAAATCTGACACATTTGGTCAGATAACTACTCTATTTTTAAAAAGTGGCTTGAACTAATTTTGGGTTTAACTAATTTGATCCAGTTGGTAGATTGAGATAGGTCATGTGGCAGGCCATGTGCCTGGTATGCGTTGAGCAAAGAGAGCCCAGTCTAATCTTGGCGGTCTGCAACCATCGTCCTGCACCCACAGCCCAGTGAGCTGTGGGCCAAGGCACCGCCGACCCTCCTGGATTTCTCCTGAACCACAGCTGAGGGGTCTGCACTCCTGTCCCCACAGACATCCTCATGGGGCAGGCAGGTGGCAGAGGGCCAACCCGGACAAGGCGCATCTTCCTGGAGATTCGATCTCACTCGAAGATCTTTGAGAAAAAAGCCCACAAACATGATATTCTTTACACCATTTGTTGGTGTTCAGTTGCTAAGTCGTGTCTGACTCTTGGCAACCCCATGGACTGCAGCACGCCAGGCTTCCCTGTCCTTCACCATCTCCCAGAGTTTGCTCAAACTCATGTCCATTGAGTCGCTGATGCCATCCAACCATCTCATCCTGTCATCCTCTTCTCCTCCTGCCTTCAATCTTTCCCAGCATCAGGGTCTTTTTAAATGAGTCAGCTCTTCTCATCAGGTGGCCAAAATATTGAAACATAAGCTCCAGAAACAGTCCTTCCAATGAATACTCAGGGTTGATTTCCTTTAGGATTGACTGGTTTGATCTCCTTGCAGTCCAAGGGACTCTATAAGAGTCTTCTCCAACACCACAGTTCAAAAGCATCAATTCTTCCCTGCTCAGATTTCTTTATGATCCAAAGCTCACATCTGTACATCACTACTGAAAAAACCATAGCCTTGACTATATGCATTACATAAGTGTGAGCATATAAAAAATTTATGAATTACTAGAATAAACATCAAAGAAATCTCACAGCTGTGGAGTGCCATCCAGACTGCAGCGCCCTCCTGTAATAGTCTCAGTGCGTGGAGTGCAAGCCCAAGCCTGGTTCATCTGGCCCCTCTGCTCTGGGTCGAGATCATCCCTCGTGTTTCCACCAGTCATAAGATGGACATGTCCCCAGCTTCAGTGCTGAAGCTTAATAATGTCCAGGACTTAGGACAGCAGGCTGTCCCCTTGGGAGGAGGCACAGGGAGGTCCGGAGCCCAGCGAGTGTCTCTGTACAGGTGACGGAGGGCAGCTTGGATACAATCCTAGGATTCAGCTTCCTCCCACCTCTGGTGCTCCCAGGGGAAAGTCCTGTCCTCTGGGGCTCTCTGGCACCCCACTCCTCCTGTACAGGCCACAGCCCCACCTCTGCCATTTCATGGTCTCATAGACTTGACGCTGGCGGGATCTGTAAGTCAGCGGACATACTCAGAGCAGAGCTGACGGTACGGTTTCCTCCGTGCCCTCAGCTTGGGATGGGGCAGCTCAGGGTGGTCAGGGACCCCCTCTCTTGTCCTCCGGGCTTCCTTCGGGGTACAGGCTATCTTCATCAAGAGCTTCCTCTGCCTTGTTTCCATCATAATTTTCCCCCTTGGCTTCATTTTCCTTAGCGTTTTCTTGTCTGCTTGGTAACCAATGAAGACCTTACTTCCTGAATCATTTCTAACTTTCCACCCTTATGAAGTGTCTGCAGTAAAACGTCAAACCCATATTTATTTGCTTGGGATGGCGAAACTAGTAAATTATATAGATTCACAAAAAGAGAAAACTTAATAAAAGAGGCTTTATTTACTCTCCTGAAAGCCTAAAGACCTTCATTTACTCTTAGCTTGGAAGTACACCCTTGCTTGCTTTAGTCCTGGATCCTTTCAGATCTAGGCCAGTTTTAACCTTTACAGACCACAGAGCAGGATGGATGACCATTCTGTGGACACATATTTCACCCATGTGCAGAATTTCCTCTTTTCTTTCTTGTTTTTTTTTTTTTTCCCTTTTCCACACTACGTGGCTTGTGGGATCTTAGTTCCCTGACCAGGGATTGAACCCAGGCCCTCAGCAGTGTGACCACAGAGTTCTAACTGCTGGACCGCCAGGGAATTCCTGGAAATTGGACATTTTAGATAAGAGATTGTAGCAGTTTGGGGTACTGTTCCTGCTTCTAGGGCTTGTTATTGTTACTTGCTTATTTGTTTAGTTATTAGTTATATTACTTTAGTGACACACATTTCTCTCTTTCAGTGTTTAACTTCTTTTTAAGGAATATTTATTTGTTGACTACATCAGGCCTCTTGTTATCACACAGAGGGCTCAGTTGCTGTGGTGCGTGGGCTTAGTTGTTCTGTGGCATGTGGAATTTCCCAGACCAGGGATTGAACCCACATTCCCTACTTTGCAAGGTAGATTCTCAACCACTGGACACCAGGGAAGTCCCGAATGCAGAATTTCTAACACACAGGAGATAGATTGATGTGTATTTTTAAAACACAATTATAGGCTGTCCCTCAGAGACTAGCATCTTATGTCTTTGGGGTTGACATGTGTTAGAATGATACACATTTTAAAAAGGGATGGATATAGTTGGGAATTCTACTTTTCCATGCTAAGGTTGTCTTGAATTCAGGATTATATGGAAGTTATAATAGCACAAAGAAATCTTACGGACCCTTTGCTCCTTATTTCTAAAATTGAGATGATGCTAATTTTGATCAGGCCTTTGAGAATTTTAGGATACAATTCACAGTCCAGGGACACCTGCCACTTTGATAGAAAAACAGTGTTGATTCTTTGGACGTGCTGAGAATAACAGCCTTTTCTTTTGTCAGTTAGCAGAGATGGCAGACAGAGAAAGGAAATGACAAGATCCAAGAGAAGGGAACACTTTGGAACTGGCCTCATGGAAAGATGCAGGTAAAAGGCAAATGCTCTGGGTTGCCGTCCCTACAGAATTCCTTGAGTTACTCACGCCAGGGCTCGCTTCAGTGCAGTCAGAGGACGCGAGAGTAAGAACAATCCCCTTTTAAAAACTCCAAAGCATAAAATCCAGCTTAGGTTGCTGTAGCTCTTCAGGATTGAGGGATGGTGTTTCTGTGGGCTGTGGGGAGAAGAAGGGGCAGAAATGCATTTTGTACACATTCCATGAATGCCGCAAACCTCCAAGATGCAGCATATGGAACTGTGAATTCTGCCAGAAGCCCCGGAATCCCGGAGCCCTCCCGGGCCCCCCGTGGGGGCGGGGTCAGCCCTACATCTCTGCACTCGGGGATCCCACACTGCACCATCTTGGCCTGTGTGTGGCATGTGGACAGCCCGACAGGGAGAGCAAGGAGAAAAAAAAAAAAAAGGATCTGGCTGGCGGTCAGAGCAGCAGGAGCAGTTACAGATGCTGCTATTTACACTATTTTCACATTCGGAAGAACAAAGAGCAGGAGGCTGCCAACAACTCTGAGGAACTCAGCGTTTGCCCTGCTCACTCGCTCAGCCAATCCGCGGACTGGAGCAGACAGGGTACCACTTCACGGACACAGAGCATCTCTGTTCTGATGAGGGCTCCGCCAGCAACCTGTGCGTCGAAGCTGGAGGAGGAAGGACGGCAGGACCCTCACTTGTCACTGCTCCCAAACCTCCGCTGGGGACCAGCGCTGAGAGCCCCGCCTCCGGCTCAGCCTGGACGCACCAGACGCAGACAGATTGAGGGCTTCAGCCCTCATCCCGTATTTGAATTGCAGATGCGCAGAGGGGACTCTCCCGTGGTCTTGTGCGATGCACCCCTTGTCAGGGCTGCATATTGTTCCTTGTGAAACTCAAGGAGCTGGATGAAGGCAAAAGTTATTTATTTGGGGACCAGATCACCACAAATTAATTCCTGGACGGAGTCCAAGAGAACCTGTGCAGGAGACTAGGTGGAGGGACGGGGTACCTATCACTCATCCTTAGCCGTGTGACTCCGAGGACGCCCGCTGTATTTAGCCGAACACAGCGCATCCTAGGAGACTGGTATATTACCTCCACGCCCAGAAACTGCCTGGCCTGGTTGTGAAGTGTTCACCAAAGTGGAACCATCTCAGCTAGACTGAGGAGATGAATAGCCCTCTGGGGATTTTATTGGGTACTACCCACCAGTCATATCACCAGGCAGAATCCGTTTGTTTTCCGTTAGGAGATCTGTTGAAAGCATTACAATGAAAGTTATTTAAGTCACATAGTCTTTAATCTTCTTGCAAAATATTGTGCCCATGCCAGCTATGAATCATATCGTATTGTTATGCCTTTTTATAGTCTGATAATCTGTATTGTGTGTTTATAACCCCTGTATGCTGTATTTTATGGGGAGAAAAAGTCCCTACAACCAGCAATCCACAATCCATGAATTTACCACCTTAACTTCTTGGGTTGATGTTGAGTCATGGAAGCAAGATTCAAATGCATCAAGTGAAGAGTTATTTGTGCATCATGACGCCCTGACTCAGGGCAAAGGTAACACCTTCTCTCACTGCTTCTTTTCTCTGACACAATAGTTACTCGAAGGGAAGCTTCTCCCAATGCTAAGCGCTTGGAAGAGAGGGCTGGATGAACTAGACATCAACCAGAGTGACTACAGACCTAAGGAGCATTGTTCTTGACCTTCAGAGATGGGTGGGTCTGCCTTTGGGACTGTGCCCTAGAGCTCACCTGGGCATCCCTTCTTTCAGACCCAGAACATCCATCTCTCCCCACGTCTTGGTGGCGAGCCTCCCAGGCTGGTCCACAAGCACTCATGCATTTTTGATAGCGGGCATGCTTCAGTCTCCAATTGGGACAATGTTTCTGGACAAAATGACTGACAAGAACCTCTTTTTCCTTCTCCTCTCACTGTGGCTCAGCAGCGGGAACCAAGATCACACTCCTCCCCATCCTGCAAGCCTAACAGTGACGGTGGGGCCCAGTGAACCACAGTACACTCTAAGGATGGGTCTGGAGATGGCACGTGAGGGGCGTGGGGACTGGGTGTCCTGCTTCTACAAACTCAGGCATGATTCCAGTGGTGCTCCTCCGGCCTGGGGGCATTAGGTGTCTTCCGGGAATTTGACCCTCCTTTCCGCTGTCCACTGGGGGTTGGGGGAGTCTGGTGTGCCCACACCCAGTGTCTGGGGTCCTCCTTGTGGTGACGTGACACACACTTGTGCCGCCCCTGCTCCCGGGAGGCCTTACAAAGCATCCAGTTGCAGGCCGAGGGTTGGCTGCCGACACAAGAGCTCTTGGATGGTTCTCCAAACAAACCGCAGCCTGGCTAGAGTCTGACCCACTACCTGCTTCCTACGTGTGTTTTCCCAGGGCTTGGATTTTCCCTTATTGATGCCTTGATGCTGTAACACTGCTTTCCACACCACCCACTAGCTCTCAGGGGCCTGAGGGTCCCCATCTGATGTGCTGAGTCCAGCTCGGATTTGTCAGTGTCTCCTGGGCTCAGCCACTCACTGCTCCCAGTGTGATCACAGGTCATCCACCCTCTCTCTGCAGCAAGGTCCCAGCATAAAGCTGCGAAACGCACCCCCACCACTCCCCGGTCCCCACTTCAGGCCTGGGACTCTGCCCACCTGCTGTTTATCCGTCAGTGGTCTGGTGGTCTGATCAGTCTCCTTGCCCCTTGTCCCTGCACGCAAACCTTGAAGGGAAATATGCGTTATGTAAGCTGCTGATTCCATGTGTTGAGGCCGCACCGACACTAACGAGGGGACACGCTCGGGTAGGGTCATGCTCACACAGGGACACGCTCACACGGGGACACGCAAGGGGATGCTCTCACAAGGGGACACTCACATGGGGACATGCTCACAAGGAGACACGCTTACACAGGACACACTTGCAAGGGGACACGCACACAAGGGGACACGCTCACACAGGGACACACTCACAAGGGGATGCTCACAAGGGGACACACTCAAAAGGGGACGCACTCTCAAGGGGACACGCTCACACAGGGACACTCTCGCAAGGGGACCTGCTCAATAGGGGACACGCTCACATGCGGACATGCTCACACAGGGACACACTTGCAAGGGGACGCTCTCACAAGGGGACACTCACATAGGGACACGCTCACAAGGGGACATGCTCACATGGGGACATGCTCGCAAGGGGACACAGTCACATGGGGACATGCTCACAAGGGGACACACTCACCGTCTCACCCACTGTTGGCTGAGCCGTCACTACTGCAGGCCATCTGCTGAGCACAGAGTTATTAACGGGAATAATCTGTCATATAAAGTGGTGTGCTGATAAAAGTGTAAAATGCACCTGATTCTGGGGGAATTTGGTGCTTCATAAAGGAGGAGGCTTCCCTGCAAGAAACAGTCCTCAAAGTCCAGGGCCTGTAAAGTAGGGATGATGACTGTACCCCATAAGGACTCTAAATGAGCAGGAGGAGTGGTAAGAAAATGTGTGTGTGAGTGTCAGGGTGCATGTGAGTGTGTGTGAGTGTGTGTGTGAGTGTCAGGGTGCATGTGAGTGTGTGTGAGTGTTGGGGTGCATGTGAGTGTGTGTGTATGAGTGTCGGGGTGCATGTGAGTGTCAAGTGTGTGTGTGTATGTGAGTGTCAGGGTGTGTGTGAGTGTAGGGGTGCATGTAAGTGTGTGTATGAATGTTGGGTGCATGTGAGTGTGTGTGTATGAGTGTCGGGGTGCATGTGAGTGTCGAGTGTGTGTGTATGAGTGTCAGGGTGTGTGTGAGTGTAGGGGTGCATGTAAGTGTGTGTATGAATGTTGGGTGCATGTGAGTGTGTGTATGAGTGTCGGGGTGCATGTGAGTGTCAAGTGTGTGTGTGTATGTGAGTGTCAGGGTGTGTGTGAGTGTAGGGGTGCATGTAAGTGTGTGTATGAATGTTGGGTGCATGTGAGTGTGTGTGTAGGAGTGTTGGGTTGCATGTGAGTGTGTGTGTCAGGGTGCATGTGAGTGTGTGTTTAGAAGGATGGGCTTGAGGAAGCAGCAGCCCCTGGCTGGGCACCATGGGAGTACTCGGGTTGGCAGCTGAGCCCACGCCTGTGAACAGAGGAGTCAGGTGGGCATCCCCTCCCCTGCCAGGCAGGGAGCGGGTCGAGCAAGTCTGAAGGCTCTCTGGGAGCTGAGTGCCCAACGCCGGGCACCTGCCTTCCAGGCCATGCCATGTTTCTCTCCCCTCTGGCCAGTTCCAGGTCAGAGGCAGCGGGCACAGACAAGGTGCCCGACTACAAGAAGTGTCCCTGCTGCTTTAACAGGTAGGTTTGGGTTAAAGTACACATCCTTCCCTTGCTCAACCCCTAACTGCCCCTTGGACTTCTGCTTGTCCTAAATGAGTACATGCCCTTTAGTTGGGTTATTATTTTTTGAACATCAGTTTGTTTTAATAAGAATGATCACCTAATCACCATGAAGCTTTCAAATACTAGAGTGTAGAATTTAAATAAGATTGAAACCATCCCAAGTCTAGCTACTCTTAACACTGGACACCTCTGTCCCTCTCTGCATCTATAAATAGATGTTTATTCAATGAACAAATAGCTTTTGATCACCTCTTAGGTGCCAGGGACCACGAAAGACCCCTGCAATCATGGCATCTTCTACGTAGAACCATCTTTTACGGGACACATGCTTAGATCATTGCTAAAACCTGGGTTTTTTGGAAACCGGATTGAGAGCTACACAGGCATGGAAAAAGAGGGCTAGCCGTTGGCTAACAATAGGTAAGAAAAGCGGAGTTCTCACGAATCTCATGATCTAATGTGAGAAACTTAATGCTACAAACGAGGAATCACACCTTGCACAAAATCCTTGGAAGTCAAAGGGTTGGGCAGGAAGAACAAACGATGAGAGGGGGACTAATGAGGGCGAGTGGCACTGGGTCGGCATTTACATGGACGTGTAGAGAGGGTGGCAGAGGCAGGCTCCCCAGAACCTCAAAGATGAGGCGCATCCAGCTGTGGGGAGAATTGGGGGAGGTCGGGCTAGACACCCCGACTTTGTAGTCTGAGAAATATAAAGACGTGGAGGTTTAACCACTGAGATCATTTTCCTCACCAAAAAAAATGGATCTGCTCTCAAAGAGCAGTCCCAACTGTCAGTTAATACCCAACGTGTTGGAATCTGTAGACTGGCTTCACAAAACACTTAGCTGACACGAAGTGCCCGTAGGGGTGACAGCGTGTGGCACGGGCACGGTCTCGAGGTGTCCCCTCTCCCTCCATCTGCTCTCCCCTTCTTTCTCGCTTTCCTCCGTCCTCCGCTCTCTCCCTCATTCTCTATTCCTTCCCCCACCATTTCCTCCTCAGTGCAGGAGGTTGGCTCGATCCCTGGTCAGGGAACTGGATCCCACCTGCCACAACCAAGGGTCCTGCGCACTGCCACTTGAGACCCGGTGCAGCCAGATGTATACATATCTATATCTAAATAAAGTTCTTTCTCATAGCCTCCTCCATCTTCCTCTCCCTTCCTTCCTCCACCCATTGTCATCTTGTACTTTTCTTTTCGGTCATTCTTCATTTATTATTCAGACCTAGACTACTTCCAAAAAGGATGAGAGGCCATTTCTTCCCTTATTCAATTTTCCAGCCATTTTCCTTCTTTCTCTCCTTTCCTAATCATTTCCCTTTTCAGAAGGACAATGTTAGGATAATTAAAGAATGCTGGTTCCTGAACATTTCACTAAAATTGCCTTCCACAAAATAGATCTTCCTGTATATTCAATGAGATTGTGTGAGCAAATTGCTCATCCCAGGGTTCAGATGATTCAGAGTTCAGATTCAATTTGGCTATGCATCCAAAAGTTGGGATTTTTTTGATAAAAGCTTTCACAAACCACTTGGGTGTTCAAAAAGTTAATACATAACAAAAAATGGTACTTGGAAATATGGGAGAGTAAAAATGCTACAAATGCTCATGTTTGTATATAATCTGTATTCTCTTGGACTTGGTATTGAGATTTGAGAAACACATTTTAAATTCCATTAAGGTATCATATTTACTTGTTTAGATGTTGTCAGAGCAAGATCTGGAGAAAGTTTGAATTTTTTCATGGTTTAAGTATCTCACACATTTTCCCTGCTCTGAGCTATTAGAAAGTTTGATAAGAGTCTGTATCCTTTAGGTGAGGAGGAATAGGGAGGTTTTCAGTTCTTTTGAAATAAGTTGCAGAGCAGTAGAAAGAACCCCAGCCTAGTATCACTCCTGGCTCTTCCTCTGACTGTAATGGCTATGGTGAAAAAGTGATTCCCTTCCCTAAACCTCTGCTTGCTCATCTCTAATACTGGAATAACAACACCTTCCTCAAATTTTGTTTTGGTGATTAAAGAATGATGTACATGGAAATCTGAGAAAACCTTCATTCATTGTGCATTTAACAAGCATTGAGTGTCAAATACTAGTAGAGGAAGTATGTGATCAATTAAGTCTAATAAATGTATATATGTATGTGTGCATGCTCAGTTGCTGCAGTCATGCCCAACTCTGAGACCCCATGAACTGTAGCCCGACAGCCTCCTCTGTCCATGGGGATTCTCCAGGCAAGAATACTGAAGTGGGTATGCATGCCTTCCTCTCCCGTGTCTCCTGCATTGCAGGCAGATTCTTTACTGCTGAGACACTGGGGAAACCTATATATATGTGTGTGTGTATATTTGTATATGTTTGCATAAATATGTGTATATGTACATATAATATACATGTACATATTATATATAATACATATATACACATATTAATATATATATACATAGACAGACTGCAATTGCTCATAAGCATTCCACAGTCTCTTTGAGTGTCATTCCCCTAGATTGCCAGTTTTTTTCACTCACTCACTTTTTCAGCACGTGTATTGAACACCACTGTGCGTTAGATATTATCATTTTA
This sequence comes from Bos grunniens, assembly GCF_055505025.1. Taxonomy (NCBI): domain Eukaryota; kingdom Metazoa; phylum Chordata; class Mammalia; order Artiodactyla; family Bovidae; genus Bos; species Bos grunniens. The sequence goes on along the minus strand of NC_141188.1, from coordinate 4,685,420 downwards.
GGCAGAGATAAACGCCTCTGCCCTTGTTGCATCTTCTTTCCAGCACAGAAGGGGGTGGGTGATGGGAAACCAAGCAGTGTCGAGGACCCTCAGCCTGCCTTTCCTGAGGCTTCATGCAGGAGGAGAAGGGGGTCAGATGCTGCCTTGGAAGGAAGCCAGAGAAGAGCAGAAACTCACGTCCCAGGCCTGGGAGGAGGGGGGGTCGGGGTGGCCATAGAATGTCTCTTCCCGCCACCGTCTGGGATCAGTGTCCCTCCAAGAAGGTGCTGAGAACTCAGGGAGAGGGTGGCTAAACTCTGGGTTCCTCACACTTCACAGAGTCTTGTATACCTGGTGCGCCCAGAAGCAAAAGAGTAAAGCTTCCCAAAGGGACGATCAGCTGGACGTTGCACCTCTCACGGGTAAAGCAGGGGGTCAAAACATTTGCCAGGTTAGTCCTTTTTGCTAGACCCGGTTATTTTTAAGGAAATGAAAGACAAGGAACATTCTTACTGAGCAGATTTACGACTGTGAACTCACAGAACACTAAGAGCCTAAGTGACTTGTCCACGTGACCTGACGGTGTTCACACAGGAGACAAGGGTCAGAGGTGGGGCTTTGAAGGCGAGTTTCCTTTTTCCAGGACAGTGTGTTTTCCCCACCACACAGACTTATGAGATCATGTAGGGTTTTGTTAATGGAAAAACCACAGAGCATACAGAAGTAATAGGACTTTCAGACTGGCTCAAAATATTGAAATATGTGATGTAACTACAATTCTGTCCTTGATTTAAAAAAAAAATAAGGTATTTCATTTTTATCCTGGACAAAACTTCCCAGAGTTTCTCCTGAATTTGGCACATTATGGTAAAGAGAACAAAGAGAGAGACTATCTATCAGTTTGGGGGCTTCCCAAGCAGCGCTAGTGGGGAGGAGCCCGCCTGCCAGTGCGGGAGACGTAAGAGATGCGGGTTCAACCCTTGGGCCGGGAAGATCCCCTGGAGGAAGGCAAGGCAACCGGCTCTAGTATTTCTGGCTGGAGAGTCCCATGGACAGAGGAGCTTAGCAGGCTATGGTCCATAGGGTCGCAAAGAGTTGGACACAACTGAAGTGACTTATCACACACACATCCTTTAGTTTATTAAGTTAGCTGTATTTTAGAAGATATAAAATAGCTAGAAATCTCAGCTGCACCATAATCAGGTTCTCACACAAAATTATGGAAAAGAAGGACATAGTTTCACCAGGGATGGGTAGGCAAAATTACAAAAGATAGAAGCAACATGGCAGTCAAGACACTTCCCGTGTATACAGTGCTTGGCCACAGTCAAACTGACTTCTGTACACTATTGATATTATGTATACAAGAGATAACTAATGAGAACTTACTGTATAGCTCAGGGAACTCCACTTGGTGCTCTGTGGTGACCTAAATAGACAGGAAAGCCAAAGAAGAGGGTTATATACGTACACATATGGCTGATTCACTTTGCTATGCAGTAGAAACTAACAGAACATTGTAAAGCAACTATATGCCCCAAAAATTAATTTAAAAAATAAATGAAAAAGCAAGTGCCTCTCTTCCAGTGGTTATGGATCTTAAGTTCAGATTCTCTCTCTCTCTTTCTCTTTTTTTTTCTTTTAAATAAAAACTAGAGGATGGTAAAGTACATTTCTGCCACGCTGCCCACCCACTAGGAGGAGGGCGGGACTGGGAGGCCCATAGATTATCTTCACTTATGAATCCCTTCTCAGTCTGTACCTACACCTCTCAGAAGAGCCAGAGGCAAACCCTCCCTCTCTGTCTCCTGCTGAATTCTTGCTGCCTGCGCCTCTTGGGGAACCCCAGGGGTTTTCTCAATAAATAATGTTTGCTTTAAGATTTAATGTCCATAAAGAGACCACAAGCAGTGCACAGCAAGGCAGAACCAGTGTCTTACGTGCATTTTTTTTAAGTTACCACTTCTTGTTTACCTTGTCTGAGAGCAGCCAGTTCTTGTCAGAACAGGGTAAGTAAATGTGCAAAAGCCAGAAATCTACGGGAATTTGTTCAAGGCATCATCATTAAACAGAATAGAAAGATCGTACTTAGGAAAAGTGGCCTCTTTTCTAATGTTTATGTTGGGTGCTACCTAAAACGAATAACAAAAACACCTGCACACCTTCTAAAAATTTATAATCTAGAACAGATGAATGGGTGGTGAATGGGGAAAAGGGTGTCTTTTTTTTTTTTTCCCAAGGAGCTTTGGAAATTTACCTTCTTCACACAGTTTGCCTGAACCGATTACAAATAAAGAGTTATTTTTCTAGTTCCAATCTGCCATTTTATTCTAACGAGCTTTTTTCATTATGTGGAAATTACTTGCACTGATACTCTTACAAATTAGAAGTATGTAATTTGTTTTCAACGTGACACTCGCGCACACACGTCTGTGTGTATCACTGTCTTCCAGACAAGATTCTGAATCCTTCTTGTTTTTCTTCTGTAGACCCTCGGCAGCAACTTGGAGGGAGCTTCAACCCTGCAGACTAAGGAGCTGTTTCAAGGGCACCGTATGGAAATTTCACGATCTTCCCCTATCTTACATTCACTCTCATCATCCTGTCTGTTACTCAAGAGCCACTGTCAATTCGTACTGCCTAACTTGAAATCTTTCTCTTTAATTATTTATTAATAAAATCAATGAATTTTATTTTATTCATTTTATTAATTCAAATAAACAAGGAACATCCACTCAGCCCCCATTTTTCCTAGTGTATCTCCAAGCTTATATCATTTAGGATGCTTTTGGCTACAAATAAAAGAAGATGCAACTAAAAGTATCTTCAGTAATGATGATATTTACTCTCAGGAAGAACAAGAAGTTGAGGAATAGGGTGACTTCAGTGCAGGGTGGAGAACCCAGATTCTTCCCGTATTTCGGCTCTTAACACCCTCTGTTTGTGGACTTGGTCTCAGGATAGTTCTTGCAGATCAAAGGAACAAATACATCCAAAGACATAAGAGTAGAAGTCCCCTACGTATGTGACATCATTGAGGGCAGAGTAAACCTTCCCAGCCATGCCTCTACAGCAGACTTGTAACGGTCAGGATTATACCACACGCTTGGGCTTAAACTAACCACAACAAATGGAACAAGATCATGACAATTAGCTTTGCTTCAGAAAAAGATCATGCTACTCTTTCAATCTGAAAGGACCAGACCCTTGGAAGGTGAACAAATCTTGTGTGTTAGCCAGGAAGATGAGGCTTGGTATGGCTGCTCATTGCGTAGGTCATCATATTACTGCCAGGATTCCCATCAGGACACACCAAGAGTCCTCTTCAGATCTATCTTGCCCAAATGATGGACTCAATAGATACCACACTAAGAATCTCTCCTTGGCTTCAGTGCCACTATTTTCTGTTTGTATAGTTTTTTTTAAGTATATTGGAGTATACTTGATTTACAATGCTGTTATTAGTAGTTTCAGGTATACAGCAAAGTGAGTCAGATATATATATATCTGACTATACTATATATACTATATATATATATAGTTATTGTTTAGTTGCTAAGTCATGTTCAACTCTTTGCAACCCCATGGACTATATATATATATATATATATATATATATACACACACACACATATACATATATATATATTCATTTTTGGATTCTTTATCCATATAGGTTATTACCAAACATTGAGTAGAGTTCCTTGTGCTATATACTAGGTCCTTATTAGTTATCTATTTTATACATAGCAGTGTGTATATGTCAATCCCAATCTTCTAATTTGTCATTCTCTCCATGTGTCCCCTTTGGTAACCATAAATTTGATTGCAAGATCTGTGAGTCTGTTTCTATTTATAAATAAGTTCATTTGTATCACTTTTAATTAGATTCCATATATATGATATCACAGAATAATTATCTTTTTCTGTCAGACTTACTTCACTTAATGTGATAATCTCTAGGTCCGCCCATGTTTCTGCAGATGCCATGATTTCTACCCTTTCATGACTGAGTAATATTCTACTGTGCGTATGTGCCACATCTTCCTTATCCATCTCCTGATGCCATCTGTGATAAAGATCACTCAGGGAGCTCTTGGATAATTACTCAATTCTCATATTGTAAAAATATCTGTAAAAGAGAGGTGAAAAGAAAAATTATCTTTTTGGTAAAATCTCTTAATCTTCAAGTCATGGTGTAACACAGCATGCTGCTGCTGCTGTTGCTGCTGCTAAGTCGCTTCAGTCGTGTCCGACTCTGTGCGACCCCATAGACGGCAGCTCACCAGTCTCCCCCGTCCCTGGGATTCTCCAGGCTAGAACACTGGAGTGGGTTGCCATTTCCTTCTCCAGTGCATGAAAGTGAAAAGTGAAAGTGAAGTCGTTCAGTCGTGTCCGACTCCTAGCTACCCCATGGACTGCAGCCTATCAGGCTCCTCCGTCCATGGGATTTTCCAGGCAAGAGTACTGGAGTAGGGTGCCATTGCCTTCTCTGAACACAGCATAAGATGTATATTTATTATACTCACATGCCCTGATCTTTCAGGGCTTCTCCCATCTGCTATTTCCAGATAGGTAACAGGTTCCCTTGAGATAAAGAGGGGTGTGACATTGAATTGAATTATTAATATGTGAGAGGCAAAAAGAGTGTTTCTTCAAAGATTATCTTGAGCTGCACCAATTCTGATGACTTTAGGACCACCCTGTCTTCTATTTAGGTGGCGTTCCTGCTGTCTGAGCTGTTTGAGTAACTAAGTGTTAAAATATTCTCCAGTTCACTCTAGATAACGGTCTTATCTATTGCCATAATCTGATGAAAAGTCAAACATTACTGGAATCAGCTTGTTAGTTCAGAAACTGACAATGTCAGAGGCCAGTGGTGAGCTTTGGAGACAGGATAATAGAGGAAAGGTAGAGAAGAGTGGGGATGTAGGTAAAGGGAAACAGGGAACTTAAAGAAGGAGCCAGTGGGATGTGTAGACTCAAGGATCAGTCCTTGAACTTTTCCCCCGAAGGCCTGTCTTGTGTTTGCCCTCAGTCGCTAAGTCATGTCTGACTATTTGAAACCCAGTGGACTGCAGCCCACCAGGCTCCTCTGTCCATGGGATTTCCCAGGCAAGAATACTGGAGTGGGTTGCTATTTCCTACTCCAGGGGATCTTCGGGACCCAGGGATTGAACCCACATCTCCTGCATTGGCAGGCAGATTCCTTACCACTGTGCCACCTGAGAAGCCCAGGTGGGCTCTTTTGGGTCCTTGCAAATAAGAAGAGTGCTGATCTAGAGCCATCAGTTAGAGCAGGTAAGACAACCAAGACCTTGATGCGACTTGAGAGCCCTTAATGCTGACTTCAGAGAATCTGGGACCCATGACAGGATGGTCATGCATGAATCAGCATGTTAGTAAAAGACTACCTTCCATTTGTCCTGTTCAGCGGATCACCCTGGGAAATATTCATTCACTGAGATTGAATAAGAAAAACTGCCCTACAGCTCATGTTTCTGCCAGCTCACTGATGGGAGTACAGGCGGCGAATCCAGGGCCATCATAATAGAGTGATCTTTTTGCAATTTCTTTTATCTGAAACCGCACATAACTTTTGAAGATGTAAATTTGTAAAACGTCATGCTTTATGTATTGCAGGTTTGGCATCTACTTTAGTTTTTAAGAATGGATGCTTTCTAATTATGCAGAGAAGCTTTGGATGAGGAAATATACTAAGTGTGCATTAAATAGACAACTTTAAATAATGGCACTTGTGCTAAGAAGTGTATTTTCTGGCAAGCAACTAATTTATAATGGTCATAGATAAATGCATTAGTGTATGAAATGCTTGTCTTTATTTATTGATTTGAAGGGGCAGTATTATATTTTTGAATACGTGTCTTCTTTATTGGGTCTGTTTCCCATCTTTTTCGAAGTCACTCATATTTTATGTTTGTTGACATTCGTTGCACTTAAATGTTGGAAAATGGAAGCAATTTTACAGTAAAAAAAAAAAAAAAAGAGGCAACATTAATATGACTCACCCCTGCCTTCTGGTGTCAGGTAAATAGTTAAGGGCAGGACTGCAGCTGTGCCTCTTTCTGTCACCTTTTCCCCGTGAGCCCTGTGTTCTTTTAACCTGCATATCACAGGTAGGGAGAATGAGAGCAAATGACCAAATTTACTGCATTCAAAGTGCATAAACCACCACCCTAGATCTTTCTGAGCCAATTTAATTCTTAGCTTTATTCTTGGCCTAATGCAATGTTTTAGTTCATTGCGCTTTTTGGATGTGCGGAAGCAGAGATAATGTGTTACACTACATTCATTTAATGTTTCATCAGGCTTTTTTGGTGTATCTACCTTTTGGTTATTTTAAACGGTTTCATCCTTATCACTTCAGTCATGAAATGTAGATTCATTAAATGACTCTGCCGGGTGGTTCTGTGGAGCGGCGGGGGAAGATGAAGCTGAGTTTCCATCATCAAGAGTCTGCCTGACAGGCTCTTCCTGCACCAACTTGAAGGACGTTCCTGTTTAAAAGAGCAAGGACATTTTCTGACTGGACCAGAAAGTGTCTGGGGCTCTAGAAGTTTACTGGACCCTCTACGGACATCAGACCCTAACAAATGCCCTTGAGAACTCGCATTGAAATTGGTTCTTGAAATGACAATGGGGAGCTTTTCTCCAATGAGTCTGATGGTGTATAATCAGTGTTAACACCTTGCGTGTGTGCGTGTCATTTTATGTGTTTGAAAGGTTTCCTGATACACCCCCTTTATCCCTGGAGTTGAATGGACTGGGAGAGACACAGCCCCGGAAATGGAATAGGCAACCTTCAGGAAGAAGTCTATGCCAACCTCAGACTCACCCAGAGCTGAATTCTACCCAGTTTGCTCACGACTGGCGTCTCCCCCAACAGGAAGCCGCTTCCTGGTCATAACAGATCAAACCACTGTCATGTCAAAGATGGCAGAGAAGACTCCTCCCGGTCTAGAAACAGATCTACTGGATGGCTCTCTGGCCAGTGTGGGGAGGGAGCCTCCTAGAGTCATTCAAGTGGGTCATTTACATCGTGTGGCATATTGCATGGTGCCAGAAAAGACATTTATTGCCCAGAAAAGCTCAGCAGTTCACAATCAGTAAAAACAAGTATGTCCAGCTGTAAATGACAGTCACAGAACCTCATTTCTCAGCTATAAATCAAGGGATTCTGATTGGTTCAGAGAGTAGAGAGAGCCAATCGGAGAGGTACTTTCTGATTCAGCAGAGAGGGGATAAATAAGCTTTTAGGAGGGAAATGGAAGGTCCCTGGTTCTTTTCAAAGCTTGTCTCCCAGAGAAGCTGCTTCCTGGGGGTGGGGAGAGGGTCTCCACGTCTCCTGTGGGTTTTTCACAATAAGCAGAAAGGAAAGGAAGGTTCTGTCCCCAGAGTGGCTTCAATCCAAGTCTGAACCCATCAGAGGAGATTGGAGCCATCCGTGGCAGTTTATGTCAAAGCCGTTTCTGCCTGACTGAATCCGAAAATAAACACCTCTGCTCTCTATCATTACTGTTTCATTAACACCTTGGCCAAGTACTTTGGCCAAAGAGACTGGATTTCAGTGTGATGCTAAATTATTCCAGGCCAGTGTGTAATAGTCCTTGATAATTTCATATCCGCAGTCCCTGTCTCCCAACTGACTTATCCAGCTACAGAGAGAGAGAGAGAAACAGAACCGTGAATAAGCACATACACACTGGAGAGTACGCACAAAAAGAGAAAGGAAAGGAAAAAAAACAAATCCAGGAAAGCTATTTAGGGCACCGTTCCCATCGGGTTTCTCTGCAAAGCAGTTTAACTGTAGTTAGTAAGTGCTCAGCGTAATCTAATAAAAGGCATTTTGCAATATTGAGCAAAAAACATCTGGTACCCAGAATTCCCTGACCATTTTTAACTAGATGCAATCTCTCTCTCTTTCTCTTTCTCTTACAGACACGTGAAAAATAGCCTAATAAGGATCCTTGTGGTAAAATCAGATGGAAAACAGGGAGGAAGAGTTCCACCATCTCCAGCAGCTCATTTGAAGCAGCTCCTCCGAGTTCCACAATAATAATCAGTGCTGGCCCAGTGCCGCCGGATTATTTTGTATATTCATGAAGCCGCTCATCAGCCGTCAGGAGAATGTGCAGTAATCCTTGGATGAAATAAGGCCAATCAGTGGAATAATGAGGAAGGTAATATCTCCCAAGAGGCCTGGAGTGGGTTTTCATCAAACCCGGCTGTAACTCTCCAACTATTTGCTTTACAAATGCAGCCTTTGATCTTTGATTTGGGGAGGAGAGGGGGAGAGACAGACCTGCTGGTGCAGTGTCCAGCCCGCGACGATAACAAGCTCACTGTGGAGGAGGCATGGGGGGAGAACCCGGCTTTGCAGCATCAGTCAGTTCTCCTTAACAAAACCCTCATAGCCTTTTTATTCACTGGGCCCTGATGTGTATTCACGTAGCAGGTCAATTGGCAAGAGGCTTTTTTGTTTTCCTTAATCTCCCGTATATTTGTATATGTAAACTCTAAGCCTTCTCTCATCAGAAGGTTCTGGGCCTATGTAAATACCAGCTTTGCTTTTTGCCAGAAAGCAATGAAGACTTGCTAAGGAACCTGAAACTATCAGAGCCGTAAGATCATGCAGTAAGTTGCAGAGGGAGGGTCTCCGCTGTTTCAATAAAGTTTTATTTCATCAAGCCAGGAAAGCAAAGGCAAATCCAGACAGAGGTGTGCTGCTGCTGCTGCTGCTGAGTCACTTCAGTCGTGTCCAACTCTGTGCGACCCCATAGACGGCAGCCTACCAGGCTCCCCCGTCCCTGGGATTCTCCAGACAAGAACACTGGAGTGGGTTGCCATTTCCTTCTCCAATGCATGAAAGTGAAAGTGAAGGTGAAGTCGCTCAGTCATGTCTGACTCTATCGACCCCATGGACTGCAGCCCACCGGGCCCCTCCGTCCATGGGATTTTCTAGGCAAAAGTACTGGAGTGGGGTGCCATTGCCCTCTCCGAAACAGAGGTGTAGGTGAAGTCAATACCATAAAGCACTGCAGATTTTCTTCATCCAAGATAAACCAGGGTCCGTCAGCAAGGCAGGTAAGCTGCCCCCACCACCTGCCTGCTGTCCTTGCATATCCGTGGGTCGCAGGGGTGGCTCACACAGCCCTTGAGGAAGTCTGGGGACAGAAATGTCTTTCTACTCAGACCACAGGGCGCGGCGTGCCGGTTTCCCCTGTGAGCGCCGTTCCCCTTTCCCTCCCCACCTCACCGTCCTCGTCACCTCGCCCCCTGCTCCACTGTGATCCCAGCTTTCCGCACACAGGCATTTCAAACCTCTTCCCATTGCACACACTTAAATTCTGCTCTTTTCTGTGTGTCTAACAAAGCAACTGAAATAATAATGGTTTGTACTCGTTGAAGACACAAGTTAATTGAATATTGAATACTAGAATTATAATGTATATCTGAATTGTACATTAGTGGAAAAGACAAACATCTACCTTATTGGACAAATAAATGCACACTCATCTACTCACGTAAGTATTATCCAACTATCTAATAGAAAACGCCTGAATGAGTCCTCAATCCGATCACAGATCTGCTATTACCCTTCCTGCACTGACAGCAATAGAGTTTTATATTTTCAGGAGAGTTCTTAATGAGGAAGCTTTTGTTTAAAGCTTATTATGGATTATTATGTCTGAAGAATTTCTATTTAAACAAGCCAGTGGCACACCTTACTGATGAGTGAAGTAAATCTGATTTTTTTTTAAAGTGTAAATTTTTGTGTAACCTGTGATAGGAGGCATTTCATTAATAAGGTGGCTATTAAAAAGAAAGGTAATATATGAGCTCTTACTAATATTAAAAAATGAATAAGAAATTAGGAAAATTTCAGTATATTAAAAGCACTTCTTTGAAAATTAAGTATAATGAGGTGTACAATAAACAAGGTCAAACAAGTTAATTTGAAACGATGAAATGAGGTGAAAAGGAATTAAAGGAGATTGCTGGAGCAGATTTATTCACTTACAGTATGATGATGTCATTAACAAATGCAGGAGCTGCATTATGGGCAATTGACATTACCAGCAGCCCAAATGGCCTTTGGACAGAGAGATTTCCTACTGCTCTCTCGATGGGCTTATTAATTGTGTTTCTGAGCACCTTGGAACAAGCCAGGAGGATTTCCATGAAGAATTTTCAACAGTATTGCCTTTGAAGCCCAGCCTTTCAGGAAGAGGTAACTTCGGCGTCCTGCCTTTGATTCCAATGGACCGGGTGTTAGAACGAGACTATTTTAGAAAATGTGAAAGGGCTAAATTTGACATTTGATTCACTGTACTCCGGGATTTTAAACTGTGATGTAAATGAGTTTGAAACCGGTCTTTCTTCCATTTTCCCTTTTCAAAATGTAACACAGTTAAATGACAGAGATTAATTACTGAGGTAATTACTGTTGGGAAGCAAAGGGGCAGTTGAATGAGACGGTTTTACTTGTGATGACCAAGTATTTCTTGACAATTATGCTTAATTCCAACGACAATTATTCTGCGGGGCCAAATCTGCCAGCACAAGCCCACTGAGGCATTCCACCCATGGGGGAATATTCGCAAGAGATACTGGACAGAGGGGCGGCAGTCTTGTCCCCAAGGGTCTCCCCAGGGGCCTTCCCCAGGGGCACAGATAAACCCCTACTTGGGTCACCTGCCTGCTTCCTGTTTCCTGCGCTGGTGGGGCTGACCCTGGGCTGACTTACCACTCTGCATAGAAATGAGCACGTAAGCATAATATGAGGCCTTCCTGTTTCTGCCCCCTCCTTAAACTGTGCTCCAAGTATCTAAGTGTGAAGGACATCACTGCAGAGGGCACTGATGGGGCCATGGATCCTTGTGACTCAGGTCTGTAAGATAGACGAACAAGCGACACAGGAGCCAGTAATAAAAGTCTGAAATTCTAAACAGTTGTACATTTCCCCATGAATTAATGCTGGATCATCATAAAAAAAAAAAAAAAAAAAAAAAAAAGGATGATCCCAAGGAAAAGGCTCACAGATTATTGACTAAAATAATTGGCTCTCAGATCTCAGCTGTCCCTGGACCACCTTTGGGTCCATCCTCACTGCAGCCTGCTCTGCGGCCGCTTCCCCGGGGCAGGGTTACGACGTGCTGTTAGCCCCGCAGGCGGATGACGGAGCGGGCCTTCTGGAAGAGGGCGACATCAACCCCGCAGGCTGTCACAGCCCGCCGTGACAGAGACAGCCTGGCTCCATCACGCAGTCCCTCCCCCGGGGCGGCAGGTCAGGGCAGAAGCCAGGGCTGCTGCAAGGGTCCCTGGCTGGGCGTGGAGAGTATCTGGGAGAGGAAAGGAGAGCAGAGCATCCTAGACAAAGAGATGAGCTGAGCGTGAGCATGAGACAGAAGCAGACGCACAGGCTTCGGAAACAAACAGTGCTGGGTGCTGTGATACATCCCTCAGTCGTGTCCGACTCTTGGCAACCCCATGGACTGTAGCCCCCAGGTTCCTCTGTCCATGGGATTCTCCAGACGAGAATACTGGAGTGGGCCGCCCGTACCCTCCTCCAGGGGATCATCCCGACCCAAGGATTGAACTCACGTCTCCGGCATCTTCTGCATTGGCAGACAGGTTCTTTACCACTAGTGCTACCTGGGAGCCCTTGAAAACAAACTGATGGCTACTAAAAGGTGGGAGGAGGGATAAATAAGTAGTTTGGAATTAACACATACACACTACTGTATATAAATAGGTCATCAACAAAGACACAGGTACTGGTCCCTGGTGTCAGAAAGGTTGGGGACCATCGCTATATAGCACAGGGAACTCAACTCAATATTTTGTCATAACCTATATGGGAAAAGAGTCTGAAAAGGGATGGATATGTGTATATGTATAACTGAACCACGGTCTGTACAACTGAAATGAACATCACAATGAAAATCAACTATACTTTAGTATGCAATAACATTTAAATTAAAAAAGGCAAAACCAAAAAGGAGAAAAATGAAGATCCCCACAATGGCCTTTAAGCGGCCACTATTTGCTCACTTCCACACTGTAGCCTTGAGTCCCGACGTGAGATCAGCTTAAAGAGGGAAACATCTGGCCACTGCTGATGGCATCAGACAGGGGTGGGGTGATGAGGAGGAGGATGGGAAAAGGGGAAAAGGAGGGCTGGGGGGCTGGAGTAAGAGGGAGGAGGGGGGTGGGGAGGACGGAGGGGAAGCCCAGGAGGAACGGGAGGACGAGTCAGGCTCCGCCGCCCCTTCCAGGTGTCTTGCAGGCATGATTTCATCCGTGAACCATAATCAACTTCCTTAATGAAATATGTAATTAACATATTATAATTGTGGTAAAGATGATTTTGACAGAAATCATTTTCCATATCTAATACTATGCTAATTTAATCTGTTCCTTACTCTCCGACATGACCTTTAGTGATTAAGTTTTATGGCAGAATTGTTTTCTTTTTTTTTTTGATGGATTGATTTATCCACAGTGGTTGAGACCCTTCTCTTGCCATGACTGTCATTCTTTTTCTCTCTTTAAAAATCTCTCACTGCCACGTGTGGCCACACACACACGGGTGTGTACACACACATGGAACAAAAGAAAGAGGAAGGTCTTTCCTTTGTGACTTGCAGAAAACTAATCATCAACTCACAGGTACTGGAAGGGAATGGTTAGATAACCCTAGATGAAAATATTTTATTTCTCCTAAATATAAGTTCTGGATCCTGGAGCTTATATTTTGAGTTATATGAGTGTGGCAAATATGATTCATGCAAATAAAATAGAGCAAATCCATCAAACTATTTGACCACCCAAAGTATGAATAAAGAGGTAGAAATACAAATAATGTATCTGACCAAATGTCTGACCAAAATTTGGTCTCATACCACCTTATACTACATTTAGTTTCATATGTTTTCAATCTAGTTACGTTATCTCTAAACAGTCATATTGAATCATTTTATAATGATATAGTATATACATATAATTAAGTATTGGGTTGGCCAAGAAGTTCATTTGTGCTTTTTTATAGCATCTCATAGAAAGTGACCACACTTTTTTCTTCTCTTATTGCTGATTGCATGAAATAGATTTGAATCTTAAAAAGATACAAAGGGTTTCATGATGACTTGAAATATGTGGAGAGTCAGAGACCAATGGTGCAATAGGCAAATACTTTCCTTCAACTTATAGTTAGAAAGATGCTGTGCAATACTGCCCACCATGTACCTGAGTTCATGAGGAAATATATAAGGTATAGGATGCAGTCCATCCTATTCTATTCTATTCTATCCATATCCCAACAGTCTATCCTAATCTATTCTATCCTATCCTATTTGCATCCCATCCCATTAAAAAAATGCTGGTTGAGAGCAAATAAGTGGATTTCACTATTTTCATGAGCCCAGACGGAAACAAACAACTCTGGGTGAAGCAGTCAGGTCTCATGATTACATGCTTTTGGCTTTTAGGTACAGTTCTATATCATAAGCCTCTCTTCTGGTCAGTTCCCCCACTGGTAACAGAAGACTGTGTGTGACTAATTTTGTCACGTTTAGGAGGTTACACTTAGGACGAGTCAATCAAGGAGCTTTTAATTCTAATTCAAAGTTCTCAGTACTTACCTATGTCATTGTCAAGTCATTAGTGTTATTTTCTGATCTGCTTTCCATGTGTAAAATGGACTCAAAATTATAAACCTTATATGTATATGTATAATTTTGAGTCATAATTTAAAAACTTTATTGTAAAAATAGTATGTTAGATATGTTCAACATGGAAAAGAAAACTTTTGGAAATAGTTCACTTCAGTTCAGTCGCTCAGTCATGTCCGACTCTTTGCGACCCCACGAATCGCAGCATGCCAGGCCTCCATGTCCATCACCAACTCCCAGAGTTCACTCAGACTCATGTCCATCGAGTCGGTGATGCCATCCAGCTATCTCATCCTCTGTCGTCCCCTTCTCCTCCTGCCCCCAATCCCTCCCAGCATTAGAGTCTTTTCCAATGAGTCAACTCTTCGCATGAGGTGGCCGAAGTATTGGAGTTTCAGCTTTAGCATCATTCCTTCCAAAGAAATCTCAGGGTTGATCTCCTTCAGAATGGACTGGTTGGATCCCTTGCAGTCCAAGGGACTCTCAAGAGTCTTCTCCAACACCACAGTTCAAAAGCATCAATTCTTTGGCGCTCAGCCTTCCTCACAGTCCAACTCTCACATCCATACATGACCACTGGAAAAACCATAGCCTTGACTAGACGGACCTTTGTTGGCAAAGTAATGTCTCTGCTTTTCAATATGTTATCTAGGTTGGTCATAACTAAGCATCAATAATAGCTGCCAAACTTGCTTTATCTACATCATAACTAGGAGGAGTGAAAAGAAGTAATTGGTTGAGACAGTCATATGAATTGTTCATTGTATTGGGTTTTATCCATAGCAATTATACATAAGCAGTATTTGGTACCTGAACCGATTGGTCAACAAATCCTTAAGGTAAGTGAAAGTTCGCTCTGCCATTTCTAGCTCTATGTGTAAATATCATGGAAATGGCAAGCTGCATACCTTTTTATTCCAGATGAGAAGCAGTATCTGCAAGTAAATTGAAAAGCACATCAAGAACTATGTTTGGAAGCTTGTCTTGAGACTCATTTCCTGATAAATAGGTCATGATGAGCAGTCATGAGAACTTGAACCCTCTGACTTCCATATAAAGAGATGGGTTATGTCCTTCTGCTCTCTTTGGGTTCATCTTCTTGAGTTGTTTCTTTGAGATCTTCTTAATGGAGGTGTTTACTACCATGACCTTCCTTCTTAGTACAGGTTTTTGCTGCATTCCTAGGATCCATGTTGCGACTTTTGAGGGATTACCCCTGTGCCTACATAGCTGAGTGGTCAGCCAACTATTCAGGCAGAGATTGTGATCAGATGCTTTGCATCTGTATGATTTCCACCTTGGCCAATTAATCTGTGTGAGCTGGGAAGCACACCCAGAGTTCAGCCACTCCTCCAGTAAATCTCAGCTTTTCCTTTCTTCTCAGCCCTCTTCAGTCTGCCTTGCCACATGGGTGCTGTTCACAGTCAGCCAGAGTTGTGCAAAGTGCTTATCTTTATCCCTCCACGGCTTCTGCATTTCTAAAAATCACCCCCATATATTTCTGTGGGCTAATCTTTGTTCTAACTGGGACTGCAACTTGGGCTAGAAAAGCTGTGGGTTTTCCTTGTTCATTTCCTAATAAGTTTGCTGCATTTACTGATGAAGCATCTTGAGTTTTCAGCCTCCATTCCACGTCGTCTGCCCTATTTTCCATGGCAGCAAGACTACTGGTTCAGGGCCATTCCCGCCCTGGTAAATCAACAAGGTCATGAGCTGGGTGGGGGTGAGGGGATGGAATTTCCCTTTCACCTAATGTTACAACCCCAATGTCAGTAGATTTTCATGATTAAATACCTCTCACCTTGTTGTTTAAATTTGCTCAATCTTTCAGTTCAGTTCAGTTCAGTCGCTCAGTCGTGTCCGACTCTTTGCAACCCCATGAATCGGAGCGCGCCAAGCCTCCCTGTCCATCACCAACTCCCGGAGTTCACCCAGACTCATGTCCATCGAGTCAGTGATGCCATCCAGCCATCTCATCCTCTGTCGTCCCCTTCTCCTCCTGCCCCCAATCCCTCCCAGCATCAGAGTCTTTTCCAAAGAGTCAATTCTTTGCATGAAATTGTTGTTCATATGCGTTTGTACTTATTCAAGTGGGAGGTGATTTGCTTCTTCACACACCAATGCCAGAATTCCCTCTATCAAAATCAGATTTAAAGAAACTTTTTATTATATCAAAGAGAAGGAAAATTCAGTTGAAATATGAAGCAGATTAAAAAGTGCTTTATAGAATCTGTCATATGCTTATTTGACGGTGGAGAACCCTTTCTCAGGGTTCTCTGCCAGATCTCACATTCCTGTCTGTGTGTGCTGAGTCGCTTCAGTTGTGTCCAACACTTTGTGACCCTATGGACTATAGCCTGCCAGGCTCCTCTGTCCATAGGATTCTCTAGGCAAGAATACTGGAGTGGGTTGCCACTTCCTTCTGCAGAAGATCTTCCCGACCCAGGGATCAAACCCACATCTCTTGAGTCTCCTGCACTAACAGGCAGGTTCTTTACTACGCGCCACCTGGGAAACCCCTTCCTCCACCAACATGTGGATTTATTTCAGATGGCTTCAGAATCTGAAATCTTGAGATGGCCTCAGATATCCATTTATAGACATAAAAGACACTAATGTTTTCATTTTTTCATTGAGGCAGGCACAGTCATATGCCTAAAACTTGAGAATTTAGGCTTCCCAGGTGGTACTAGTGGTAAAGAACCCACCTGCCAATGCAGGTAGAGACTGGAGACAAGGGTTTGATCCCTGGGTCAGGAAGACACTCTGGAGGAGGTCATGGCAACCCACTCCAATATTCTTGCCTGGAGAATACCAGGGACAGAGGAGCCTGGCAGGATACAGTCCATGGGGTCAAAAAGAGTCAGACATGACTGAAGCGACTTCACATGCATGCATGAGAACTTAAGGCTCTCCAGTCATATTGCCCTACTCATGGTTGGTAGGAGAATATACAACTTCTGTCAGGAAAATATAGCGTTAATTCATTGAGATCTTCCCTAGAACTGAGCATTACAAACAATGAAAAACAACATATGAAAACCTAGTTAGCATTTTCTAGGGAAAATAAAAAAGTACACAGGGTCCATATTCTGGAGAAATAAAACATATCATAGAAATTGTATTTTTAAGTGCCAACAACTGTGACTTAATAGCAGCACCCTGAAGTTTCTCTCTCTTTTTTAAATAGCTGATAGACAAGGCAAGGGAGATTTATCACTTTTTAATTAAGCTCATGTCAACTTGTGAGGCTTATTTCAGTACAAAATCTGTTGACCAAAGTCCTTTTGGAGGAAACTGGCCCTTGTTGAGGCTTAAGTATGCATGTGGAATTTCACAATGGGTGAGAACTAGTCCCTGGGCTTAGCTGCCACATTTCAACCAGGATAGACTGCGCATTCCAGTGCTTCCTCTGTGCACAGCATATTTATGGAAATGAACTAAAGATCAATCTCTCTTATTTTAAAACCCAGAGCAGCAGGTCTCACTGCCCAGAGGGGAAAATAAATGCTGGAATAAATCTTCTGAGACTCCAGTTGAACCCAAACCAAAGGACACTGCACCCACCACCTGACTGCTCCCCCACGTGTGGAATTCTAAAGTCCTCAGAGCAAACCCATGGTATCACCAACTCTATGGAAATACAGTTAAAATGGGGACTTTGGTTCTTGTTACCAAGTTTTAATAGTTTCCCTTTAATAATAATTAGTAAGTTTGGGAGAGGTTAATTATTAAGAATCTCTGTGTGTCTCTGATAAATTGGAGGTATGAGGGAAACCAAGGGAGCTCATGTAAAGCAGTCACCTGATTTCAACAGTTTGGTAAGTAATGAAAACTATGTACTAAACGCAGAGCACAGTTAAGCTTCCCAGGTTGAAGATGACTCTAACTTTTCAAATGCTGCCTGCCATTTTAAAGGATTACCATTGATGCTTTTGAACTGTGGTGCTGGAGAGGAGTCTTGAGAGTCCCTTGGACAAGGAAATCAAACCAGTCTATCCTAAAGGAAATTAATGCTGACTATTCACTGGAAGGACTAATGCTGAAGCTGAAGCTCCAATACTTTGACCACCTGATGCAAAGAGCTAACTGATTGGAAAAGACCCTGATGCTGGGAAAAATTGAAGGCAGGAAGAAAAGAGGGTGACAGAGGATGAGATGGTTGGATGGCTCCACCGACTCGATGGACGTGAGTTTGAGCAAACTCCGGGAGATGGTGAAGCCTGGTGTGCTGCAGTCCATGGGGTCGCCAAGAGATGAACATGACTTAGCAACTGAACAACAACAGCAAACTGTGGTAAAAATCCAAAATAACAACTATAAACTTCGTGGCTTGAGCTAGAGGTCAACAGTCATGCATGGACATGTTGGGAGTTAATGGAAGAGGTGTCCCTTCCACCATGTAGAAGACCCAGTGAGAAGGCACCATCTATGAACCAGGACCCTGAATCTGCTGGTACCTGGATCTTGGACCCCCAGCTTCCAGAACCACGAGAGAGAAAAGTCTGTCGTTGAGACACCCCTGCCCTGCCCCAGCCACAGCATTTTGTTACAGCAGCTGTAATGTACTGAGACACCACTGGTGCCCATCACCATCCGAGATGCCTTCCTTGTCCCCTTGTTTGGTGAACGTGGCCCCGGGAGAGGACTGCACATTGGTTGTATCTCTTTCTCTTCTCCCTCCATCCCACACCCCCAAATCCAATTAAGTGACAGTTTCTGTGATTCTATCCCCTAAGTCGCTTGTCTTTCCCTTGGCTCCTCCTAACTCAATGGCTGACATACTTTGGTGTCTATTTTGCTGTTTCCTGGTGGAGCATCTTGCAGCCCCCTCTTTCATGTCTGCCTCTGGTCTCTAACGTCTGCAGAGCCTCTGCGCAGCTGCCAGGGCTTCCTTCCAACGCAGATGTCAGCGTGTCACTCTCCGCTGTAGAAACCCTTTCATGACGTGCCTACCAGCCACTAGTGCCGACTAGTGGCTCCGTGACAGCGCCTGGGACACGGAGGCACACTTCCTCACTGTCACTTGGAATGTCGCCTCTCAGGACCGCAGAGGGCGTGCTGTCTGGGCTTTGAGGGTCGAGGTGGGGACACGGAAGGGCTCCTGTGTCGCTGGGCCAGAGGCAGAGAGTTTGGGGGCTCCTGTGCATGTGGCTGGTGGGGCGGAGCACAGCTCTGACTCCCCTGAGGAGCGGCCTGGAGTGAGGTGTAAAGGAAGTGCTTGAAACAATGACTGGAAGGCCTGAAGACCCTCACAAAGGAAGCTCCAGGCAAACAGTGATGTTGAACCTCGGACTGGGGAGGCAAGGGGGCAGAAAGGGGCATGCACAGACTCCCTCCCCAAAGTGGGGCAGGGAGGAGGAGCGGGTGTGTCACTCCAGTCTAAAACAGGTCAAAGGAGGATTCTAAAATGATTTTTATTAATAATTAAAGAATAAAGAATTGCAAACCTGCAGGCCATGGTAACCCTCCCGCTCTTCACAGAGCACCTACAAGATCTGGGCTCTGAGGTTGGCCCATCGCTAAGGACGCTTGTTACGACCTCGTAGAGTCATGATATACCAGCCAAGGTTTTACAGAAAAACAGCATAATTAAAAGTGTCACTATAATTGCAGCACATTTGCTTTATATAGGAGCAGGTGGAGGCTAGGACCTGGGGGCAAATAAATACCTCTTTGTTGTTGTAATATAAAACAGGGTTGTTTTTTTAAATTATTATTATGACTTAGGGCATTTCATTAAAATTGATCAGCCAGGTTTAATACAGGATTGACTGCTGTGAATTTGTAAACTTACCTTAAAGAAAAACCAATTTGTGTCAAAAAAATCTGCAAACCAATCACTCAAGTAACTATTAGAACGTGAATTTCTGCACTGTGTGAGTTGTGCGGTGTGTGGGGGGCAGATAGTATTTACACGCTGTGTGTCTAGGACTAGAGATGTTCCAGCAGCACTGGGGACAAAAGTGGTGTATTAGGACAAGTGGCTGGATTTTTGCTCCTTTTCACTGAGAGACGACACCCTGTCTGTTCGCTCTATTCGACGAGGCCCTGATTTGTGGTCTGTAATTTGAAGATGAACAGCATTCATTATCAGCTACCTCTTCAAGTTCAGAGCAGAGCATAATTTAGGACTTAAAATGAAAACACTGTGGACAGCAATTCTATTTTCCTTGATGATACAGTCTCTCTTTGACTTAATACAGGGATACGGCCAAGTGCTGGGCTTGAGCTCGTCCCGTGGGCGTATTTGCTACCTGAACATTAAAAAAGAAGAGGGAATTGCCACTCTGCCCGTGAGTAGGTCCACCAAGCATGCACGCTTGGCCGTCACCCCTCGTTCTGTGGGCTGTCCTGCCCACAGTCCTGCCTCGGGGGACACGATTAAGCT
Organism: Bos grunniens; assembly: GCF_055505025.1. Taxonomy (NCBI): domain Eukaryota; kingdom Metazoa; phylum Chordata; class Mammalia; order Artiodactyla; family Bovidae; genus Bos; species Bos grunniens. The sequence continues at coordinate 4,665,356 of NC_141188.1, read as the reverse complement.
CCCCAGTGAGTCTCAGGGGATGCATTCCTGTTCCAGCTATTGGAGTAAGTCTTGACTCCTGTGTGCCCATCACGAACTCACATTACTATAGTCTTGGTTTAGAGACAGTCACACCATTCATATCTAGCTGGAGAAACTTCTCTCTAATGGGGTATCAAGAGGGATTTCTTGCTTCTGAGTTAATAAAAGAGGAAATAATTGCTTTGCTTTCCTGGGTGTTACCTTGTCCAGATGTAGCCCTAAACTGCTCTGGCCATCGTGGGTGACAAGGTCAGCCTGGTGGACCACCTGGGGGTGGGGTGGGCACGAGATAAAAAGAACTGGGTCCTTCTTACTTCACCAAGACGCTAAAGTCACCAGCATTGGGGCCCCTCTTGTCATACGAGCTCCTTTGTCCATGGAATTTTCCAGCTAAGAATATTGGAGCGGGTTGCCATTTCCTATTCCGGGGATCTGCCCCACCCAGGCATCGAACACCTCTTGAATCTCCGAATTGGCAGGTGGTTTCTTTACCACTAGCACCACCTGGGAAGGCCCATCATTTGTTTAAACCAATTCAAATCAGGATTTTCCTTCTTGTGGCTGAAGGGTCCTAACTGACATACAGTCTGCTGATAACGATCACCAACAATAACAAAAACATGACACCCATTTGGTACTACTGAACATTTATTGACACATACTAGGATGAAAAAATGCTGATTACTTGTAGTGATGATGTCATTCTCTGAGGGAGACTTAGTGCCCTGAATGATAGGATTAAATTTCATAATGAGCTTGGGTTCAGGATAAAAAGTATATATATAAAGTGGAAAATTATAGTAAAACATACATGGCAGCATCTACTTGGAAGTAGCTTAAGGCTACGAATGAACTTGGATGAATTATTGTTAAGACTGAGGATAAGCTGGGTATGGTTCCAGGTGCTTAAACTGAGTTTAAGGCAAGATGAAGCAAACAAGAGCACCATGATGCCACAGCAAGAAAACGACAGAGCTGAAATCCATAGCTAAGGAGGTGATTCTAGAGTATGTGCTTTTACCATTAAACTGAAGAGTCCCACAACACTGTAGGTCAAGGGTCAGGGGGCTGACATGTGGTTCTGTGTGCAAAGGTCATGTAAGAAGCACGCGGTAACCCTCATTCACATCAAGTCATCTGCATAAGATTTAAGCATCTTTGTATGGGAAGCATTGGAGTTCATCCAAAATAACACAATCAAATAAATTTGAAAAGGTTGGAATATTAAGATTCACTTACACAAGAAAATTAGTTGAGAAAATATGCAATTAAATTTATTTAGACTAGAAGAGATGCATCCTGCTGCTGCTGCTGCTGCTGCTAAGTCGCTTCAGTCGTGTCCGACTCTGTGCGACCCCATAGACGCATCCTGAGGTTTCAAAAATTTGAACTTTGGTTGCCAGAAAAATGGCGATCAACTATTCCTTATAATAAGATGCAGTCAATTTTTTGAGCTCTTGCAATATGCTGGGCACATACATTTTATATTCTTTTTTGTTCCCTAGAAGTCAATCACAGTGGCTTTACCCTGCTCTTTTTTCACTTCTGTTTGGAACATGTTTATTAATGGCTCAGACGGTAAAGCATCTGCCTACAATGCCGGAGACCCAGATTCAATCCCTGGTTCAGGAAGATCTCCTGCAGAAGGAAATGGAAACCCACTCCAGTATTCTTGCCTGGAAAATCCCATGGACGGAGGAGCCTGGTGGGCTACAGTCCCTGGGGTTGCAAAGAGCTGGACACGACTGAGTGACTCCACTTTCACTTTTCACTCTTATACTAGTTCAGTTCAGTTCAGTCCAGTCTCTCAGTCGTGTCTGACTCTTTGCGACCCCATGAATCCCTGTCCATCACCAACTCCCAGAGTTCACTCAAACTCATGTCCATTGAGTCAGTGATACCATCCAGCCATCTCATCCTCTGTCGTCCCCTTCTTCTCCTGCCCCCAATCCCTCCCAGCATCAGAGTCTTTTCCAATGAGTCAACTCTTCACATGAGGTGGCCAAAGTACTGGAGTTTCAGCTCCAGCATCAGTCCTTCCAACGAACACCCAGGACTGATCTCCTTTAGGATGGACTGGTTGGATCTCCTTGCAGTCCAAGGGACTCTCAAGAGTCTTCTCCAACACCACAGTTCAAAAGCATCAATTCTTTGGCACTCAGCTTTCTTCACAGTCCAACTCTCACATCCACACATGACCACTGGAAAAACCATAGCCTTGACTAGACGGATCTTTGTTGGCAAAGTAATGTCTCTGCTTTTCAATATGCTATCTGGGTTGGTCACAACTTTCCTTCCAAGGAGTAAGCACCTTTTAATTTCATGGCTGTAGTCACCATCTGCAGTGATTTTGGAGCCCAAAAAAATAAAGTCTGACACTGTTTCCACTGTTTCCCCACCTATTTCCCGTGAAGTGATGGGACCGGATGCCATGATCTTCGTTTTCTGAATGTTGAGCTTTAAGCCAACTTTTTCACTCTCCTCTTTCACTTTCATCAAGAGGCTTTTTAGTTCCTCTTCACTTTCTGCCATAAAGGTGGTGTCATCTGCATATCTGAGGTTATTGATATTTCTCCCGGCAATCTTGATTCCAGATTGTGCTTCTTCCAGCCCAGCGTTTCTCATGATGTACTCTGCATAGAAGTTAAATAAGCAGGGTGACAATATACGGCCTTGACGTACTCCTTTTCCTATTTGGAACCAGTCTGTTGTATGACATCTTTATTTTAATGTTAGTATACATGAATGAATTTAACTCAGTCATGTCCAACTCTTCAAGACCCCATGGACTGTAACCCATCAGGCTCCTCTGTTCATGGGATTCTCCAGGCAAGAATATTGGAGTGAGTTACCATTTCCTTCTCCAGGGGATCTTCCCAACCAAGGAATCGAACCCAGGTCTCCTGCATTGCAGGCAGACGCTTTATCCTCTGATCCACCTTGTATTTTTTAAACATAAGAAGAGTGAATTATGCCAAAATTAACTGTGCAATTTTACAGAAATTGATGGATTATTGTTATTATAAGAATACCTTTTAATGATGATGAAACTGTTCATTGTAGAAACACTAGAAAACAGAGAAAAGCAAAATGAGCAAAAACTTAAAAAATTTTTGAAGCCCTACAATAATCACTGTTGATACTTTATACTGAAACAAAAATATGTATATGTGTGTGTTTAAGTTACACAAAGATGCCCTAGTATTGTGCATAGTGTTTTATAATCTGCTTTTTACTTGGCTAAATCTTAGAAACCTTTTCTATTTCAGTAAACACTTATTTACAATATACACTGCACTTCCTCCTAGCAAGGTATAGATCATATATTTTATTTGGTCCTCTAATAGTGGACATTTGCTTGTTACGTATTTTCCGGTTTGCTAAGAGCTTTGAGTATAAATTTCTGATGACTGAATCTTTGGTACATTCTTAATTAACTTCTGGGTACAAATTACAAAAGGGAAATTACCAGGTCAAACTGAATGCATGCTTTTAAAATTTTTGATAATTACATGCTTGTGGACATCAGTGTTTCTTCTTTTTGAATGGTCAGTTGATAAATTTTGTCCACTTTTAAAATGGAAGAATTTGTATCTTCTATTAATTTACAATGTCTTTACCTGTCACAACTATAACACAACGTTGTCTCTTCATGTTGAATTTTGTAAACTGTGCCTTTTGGCAGAGTCAAATCAATTGGACATTTCCTTAATAATTTCATTCTTTTCTTTTTGCTTAAAAAGAGCTTCCCAATTCCAAATGTCTCTATAGATCAATGGATATTTTCAGTCTTTATAGTTTGATTTCCTTGTTATTTATTCTCTGATTATTTTTATGGTTATTGCTATTATTTATTGATTTTAATATGTTTTGCTGATTTTCAGCTGACTCTGTTGGTTTTCTTCTATAGACTGTTATCAGGAATTAGTAATTCTGATTCCTTTAAATTCTTATACTATTTTCCTTTCTCATGCCTTGTCACATTGGTCAGAAAATCAAGCACCCAATATGATATAACTAATAAAAACAGGCAGTATTATTTTATTATTAATTTTAAAGAAATTCTTATAATCTTACCTCCTGAAATATTTTATTGCCTATTGGTTTGAAATGACCTCTTTTTTCATTTTAAAGAAGCATCAGCCTGTCCTAAGTTGTTTACCGTGCCTGGATGTTAGACTTTATCTAGCAGCTTTTTGCTATTTATCATAATGCTGCTGCTGCTGCTAAGTCGCTTCAGTCGTGTCCAACTCTGTGCGACCCCACAGGCAGCAGCCCACCAGGCTCCCCTGTCCTTGGGATTCTCCAGGCAAGAACACTGGAGTGGGTTGCCATTTCCTTCTCCAGTGCATGAAAGTGAAAAGTGAAAGTGAAGTCACTCAGTCGTGTTCAACTCTAGCAGCCCCATGGACTGCAGCCCACCAGGCTCCTCCGTCCATGGGATTTTCCAGGCAAAAGTACTGGAGTGGGGTGCCATTGCCTTCTCCGATTTATCATAATAAACTATAGCTTTTTTCTTCTTGTCTATTGATGTTTTATATCAATTTTCTGATCTTAAAACACTCGAATTTCTAGTATAGATCTCATTTGTTTATACTCTATTAGTCTATAAGTGGAAACAGTGACAAACTATTTTTTTGGGCTCCAAAATCACTGCAGATGGTGACTGCAGCCATGAAATTAAAAGACCCTTGCTCCTTGGAAGAAAAGTTATGACCAACCTAGGCAGCATATTAAAAAGCAGAGACATTACTTTGCCAACAAAGGTCAATCTAGTCGAAGCTATGGTTTTTCCAGTAGTCATGTATAGATGTGAGAGTTGGACTATAAAGAAACCTGAGCACCGAAGAATTGATGCTTTTGAACTGCGATGTTGGAGAAGACTCTTGAGAGTCTCTTGGACAGCAAGGAGATCCAACCGGTCCATCCTAAAGGAGATCAGTCCTGGGTGTTCACTGGAAGGACTGATGCTGAAGCTGAAACTCCAATACTTTGGCCACCTCATGCGAAGAGCTGACTCATTTGAAAAGACCCTGATGCTGGGAAAGATTGAAGGCAGGAGGAGAAGGTCACGACAGAGGATGAGATGGTTGGATAGCATCACCGACTCAGTGGACATGAGTTTGAGTAAACTCCCGGAGTTGGTGATGGACAGGGAGGCCTGGCGTGCTGCAGTCCATGGGGTTGCAAAGAGTTGGACATGACTGAGCGACTGAACTGAATTCTGTAAGTAATTTACTGAGCTTTGCAAAAATGTTTTGTCTATTTTGATAATTGAGATTAGCCAGCAGTTTTTGTTTTCTGTTTCTCTTATTTCCCCATGTTTTGTCTTTCCTGTATGTTTCTCTATTCTGGAATATTTTCTGCATCAAGTTTAGAATCTATTCATTGGAAGTATGAAAGAAACTGCTAATATAATTCTTGGGGGTTATGTCTTTACTGGAAAATAATTTGCTATCTGAAAACTTTGAGGAATTCTCTATAGTTAAGGGAAGATTTAAGCCTTCCACATCTGCTTTGGTCTCTTTTGGTAATGAATGTTTAACTGATATACTTAATTAACACAAAATTAAATATACTTTTTGCTTGTTTCATTAATCTCACCTATATCTGCTTTTGTGTTTTCTTAATCCTAATTTTATGTGAATTGTAAAGCTCTTTATTTCTTGATTATATATGCAAGAAGTTAATTTTTTTAATATTTTAAAAGACTTTTAAAATTTTTTATTAATTAAGCCATTTGATTCTAAATTATTTTATATTAAATCCATAATTCATTCTTTATCATGTCAGGTTTATTTTGTTTTCCTTTACCTAACTTCTTAATTTGACCTCGTAGTTGATCTATGTTTGTATAACTTTAAAAATGAAAAGTGCTTAATGATTTGACTTAGCGTGTGAGCACAGTGTTGTTCGCATTCAGACATGCAGCTTCCTCGTTAATTCCTACGTCATCCATAATTGTGGTTTGAATTCTTCTTTGCTCAGTTGTGTGGGAGACTAGTCTTGCTCTGCCCAAGGTCTAAGAGATTGCTTTTACTGTGGTTGTCTAAAGTTTTATTATTTATTTCTAGCGTGTATGTGTGTGTGTGTGTTGAGATAATGTTGAATATATAATTTCTACTTCTGGGGAATTTATTAAAGTTTTATGGCATAATGTATGATAAATACTAACACATATTTAAGACTGCATGTAGACTGTGATAAATAATAATATTTTAATTCAACCATATTGCTTGTATTATTTTATTCTTCTGTGTAACTGAATAATGATTATTAATTCTCCCTCCCTCCTTTCCTTCCTTCCTTCTACCGATAATTAATTCACCATTTTGTGCTCCTTCCTTGTTTCTCATGAAGTTGCTATATTTACTTTTTGAGCTCATCTTTCTCTTTGTCCCATGATGGTACAAGTGACTCACTGAGCACACCCCAGGCATTATGCTCTCTTCTTGACCTCACCATCATGTTGGTGCTGGAATTCCACATGTTACAATAGAGCCCCGATTCCCTACCGCCTGCCAGTCCCTTCGCTATCATTCCCCCAGAGCGAGAGTGGGTTCTGCCACAGCCCGGCAGCATGGCTGAGTTCCAGAAGGAAGAGTTGTATGCCATCTTTATTCTGCCTTCCTTTCTCATCCATCCCAAACCCACTGATACCCTGTCAACCAAGGCCTTCCTCCTCTGTTAGGGAGGTAGATGCACCTTCTGTACTTTTCGGAGTGAATATCGGTCATTTTGGTAGAGTTATGAGAGTGGCTTAGAAATCTGTGCTTATCTTACCAAAAAAATTCATTGTTAAAGCTCTTGGAAGAAATAGTCGATGCTCACTGGTTGCCTTCAGTCCAACATAACTTTTTTTTTCATATGATTTTGCTAAAACTCTTCTCCAGAATGACATGCCTACCATGTTAGCTATGTTTAAGCCAGGATTCCAAATATATGGAATTTAGAAAGATGGTAAAGATAACCCTGTATGCGAGACAGCAAAAGAGACACAGATGTATAGAACAGTCTTTTGGACTCTGTGGGAGAGGGCAAGGGTGGGATGATTTGGGAGAATTCCACTGAAACATGTATAATATCATATGTGAAACGAATCACCAGTCCAGGTTTGATGCATGATACAGGGTGCTCAGGGATGGTGCACTGGTATGATCCAGAGGGATGGGGTGGGGAGGGAGGCGGAAGGGGGGTTCAGGATGGGGAGCACATGTACACCCGTGGCGGATTCATGTCAATGTATGGCAAAACCAATACAATATTGTAAAGTAATTAGCCTCCAATTAAAAAAAAACAACTATGTATTAAAATGAAAAGAAAAACAAAATATATAAGCCATATCGGGTTAACAATCACATTTATTGAAGAACAAACACAATACATACACCCTTGTTTAGAGTCAACACCTATATTCCACAGCTACTGCAAGAGCCTAGTGACAGTGAACTGGCCATCAACTTAACTTTGAGATTTTTTTTCATTTTTGAAATTTGATGAGTAAGCTGTGGTAGATCTTGATGTGTCCTTTCTATATGACACCAAAATAATTGATTTTATAAATATGGCATAAATCAGGCCTGTCTTACTAGCAGTGCATGAGAGAAAACACCCAAGAAATTAGGATTTCTCTATTAGTGGTAAGGTGAAAACAACCGGCTGAACAAATAGACCCCAACTGACCTCAATATGTAATGACTTACAGAGTATGGGTATTTATTTGCCTCACACACAACAATCTGAGATGGGAAATTCAGGTTAACTGGGCACCTCTGCCCTGCAAGAGCCTTCTGGGGCTCAGGTTTCTTCCCATTTTCTGCTCTGTCATCCCCAGTACCTCTGTCATTTTCTGCATGGCTGGAGCTCAGTCACTCCATCTGGTTTCTTGCCAGCAAGAAGGGGGAAGAAAGGAGACAGTTCTGAAGTCTTAATTCCCAAAACCAGAAGTGGCATCCATCATCTGTGTTCATGTTCTGTTAGTGAGAACGTAGACATATCTTACATCTAACTTCCGAGGAGAGTTGAGAAGTTTAGTCCAGTTAAGCAAGTATGTGTGATGAGGCTACAGTTTTATTACCATTGAGACCAGGAGAATGGATTTTAGAGGGAAGCTACCAATCTTTTTCTCAATGGCCATCTTCTGCAACAGTATGTTTTCAGAAATAAGAGGGAAAAGCCAAATCCATCTTAGATAGAACTAATAGAACGGAATTCTTCAGATCCTAAAAATTAATGACCTGATAGTCCTCTGCAAAGATCTCTCTTCTCCATTGTATTATTTAAAATTTTGGGATCGACATGTAGATACTTCTATATTTAAAATGGATAACCAACAAGGACTTACTGTTTAGCAGAGGGAATCTGCTCAGTGTTCTGTGGCAGCCTGGATGGGAGGGGAGTTTGGGGCAGAATGGACACATGTATATGTATGGTTGAATCCCTTTGCTGGCCACCTGAAATCATCATGACATTGTTGACTGGCTATATTCCAATATAAAATAAAAAGTTTTAACAAAATGAAATAAAATTTTAGTGCCTTAAGAAGTTCAGAGATCATTCAGTGTTGTGCAAGCAGAGTTATTTATCACTCATGTTACTCCAAATACAGTAGAAAGGGGCTTTTAGCTTTGAGGAAAATAAGAGCAAGAGGAAGCCTGGTTACCACATCAGTTTTGTGAAAATCTATCATATAGAATTTGGACTGTAAAGAAAGCTGAGCGCCGAAGAATTGATGCTTTTGAACTGTGGCGTTGGAGAAGACTCTTGAGAGTCCCTTGGACTGCAAGGAGATCCAACCAGTCCATCCCAAAGGAGGGCAGTCCTGGGTGTTCTTGGAAGGAATGATGCTAAAGCTGAAACTCCAGTACTTTGGCCACCTCATGCGAAGAGTTGACTCATTGGAAAAGACTCTGATGCTGGGAGGGATTGGGGGCAGGAGGAGAAGGGGATGACAGAGGATGAGATGACTGGATGGCATCATTGACTCAATGGACGTGAGTTTGAGTGAACTCCGGGAGTTGGTGATGGACAGGGAGGCCTGGCGTGCTGCGATTCATGGGGTCGCAAAGAGTCGGGTATGACTGAGCGACTGAACTGAACTGAACTGAACTGATCATATAGAAGAGAAAGCAAGTTAGAAAACAGTTGTTACAACAATTTTTTTTTTTTTACAACAATTGTTAACAGGTGACCTGGTACTTCTGAGAGCTGTTCTGAAATGATATTTCTATAAAAAATAGTAATTTATTCAACATATCTTATCCAACATTTCTTGAGCTTTTGCTGTGGGCCGAATACTCTTCTGGGCACAAGATACACACTGATGGGACACCACCTCCATGGGCAAGTCTACATCCTATCATATCATGTGGTATATATTTTCAATACATTTCCTATTTGCTTGAATAGTTGAATCTCCTTCATCTGAGAGCACTTCAGGTATTACTTCTCTATTTTAGTTTAGTTGACTGATGGTGTTTAGTTTTTTAGTTGTGGAATTATCACAGGATAGTCTAAAATCAAAATAGTGTCACCTTATTTTTTACTTTTGTAAAATTCTGTCTATGCTTTAGGAATTTTCTTTCAGAAAATCATGTTTTAAATGCCCAATTAGAGAATGCAAACTAGAATCAGGTGGTGAAGACAGATTTCCAAAGGATTTGGACAATTTATTCAGTCTTTTCCATCTTGAATTCTAAATTTGATCTATAAGGCTCAAGGGGATTAAAAAATGCTTTAAAATACACATAGTATGGAAAGTATGATTTTTATGTGAAATGCACTTTTCAAATACACACTTTGTTTCTTGCTTTATATATCAACGCTTCTTTTTGCAAGGTCATCATTACTATTCACCAGACCAAGATAAAAGAAGGAGAAGAAAGTAGCACTTCTAATACCTAAAGTACCCTAATTTTGGTTACAATCGTTTAGAGGTAAAGAAAAAAATACAGTGAGACAAACCGTGTGAGAAATTCAAAGCTTTTAACTAATCTAAGTAAGGAAATCAAATCCTTTTTGTTCTTTCCTTTTTAAAAAAATACTTTCGGGAAGAGATGGGCATAGTGGATAAATAAATAAAACATTCAAAATTATTCTATTAAAGAATGATTATTACAGGTATAAAATTTTAAATTACTGCTTTGTATCACTATCTATTATAATACATGGATATCAGTAATTATTACTGGCATACGTGTATTATAAAATTACAAAGTAATAATTTCTAGATACCTCAGAAACACATAAGCATACACAAAGGCTTTTTGGAAAAATTCTTTAGAATGAGGACCTGGGGTATGTTTATTTAGCAATTTAATAGAAACCTAAACTTTACAAAAATGTCCATCTGTTAGTCTCAGGACAAGACTGGCACATAATAAACTCTCAGTAAATACTTGCTGAGTGAACAGATGAATTAGGCATCTAGCAAGGAGTGTCTTACTGCCTCACTAGTAAGAGACATCATCACCATGATGGGTGTTCACAGAAGGGCTCTGACCCACAGGGCTGCTGCCCAACAAGAGCAGGGCAAGCATTCCTTGAAGCAGACAGAGTTTCTGCTCCTTTTTATTAGTGATGGCATTCCACTGTAAGAAAATACTGTAGTTTGTTTATCCATTCTCTTCTTGGCAGGTATTTTGGTTGCTTCCATGTTGGGGCTATTTCAAGTAAGACTATTACGGATATTCCTTTTTTCTTTTTTTAATTGAAGTAGAGTTCATTTACAATGTTGTGTTGGTTTCAAATGTATAGCTAAGTTTTTTATATATATAAATATATTTTGCAGATTCTTTTCCATTATAGAAAGGGAAATCTGGTCTTCTTGGCCATGTGCGTGTGCTTAGCCATTCAATCATGTCTGACTCTCGGCAACCCCATGGACTGTAACTTACCAGGCTCCTCTGTCCATGGGATTTCCCAGGCAAGAATACTGGAGCGGCTTGCTGTTTCCAGCCCCAGGAGATCTCCCCAACCCAGGGATCAAACCTGCGTCTCTCCGTCATCCTGCGTTGGCAGGCAGACTCCTCACCACTCAAGGAAGCCCCATTGTCTTGGCCACCCTTGTCTGCAAAGAGCTTCTGAGACGTGGGCTCAGGGGAGGTTAGAAGTCCTAGCGGCCTGCACTTTCCATGGTGAAATCATCACTGGGGGCAGAAATAAACTCCATCTTCCTGGCTGTGCCCGCCTGGAGCAGGGCACCCAAGTGGAGCTTCTGGTAACACTGACGTGGCAGGGAGAGAATGGACTGCTGATTGTGTCTCAGATGCCACGCGCTCTTGCTGTTCTTAATGAGATGTAAGAGATTTTCTTGAACACATGTTTCTCCAATTTCTTTATGCCCTTAGGACAATTTCCAGAGACTTTAAATACTTGACTCTAATGGTTTTTACTAGTTATATAGTTGTTTTGCTGCAGAGCGGGTCTGGGGGCCCCTCACTCCATCATGCCTAAAGTCTTACATCCAAGCTCACTGGTTTCTGGACATTTTATTTCAAGAATGAATCAACCATGAGGAAAGATGGCTCTTCCCAAAGCCATGGGAAGGAAGCCCAAGCCTCTGGACAGAGAGAAGAAATTGCTCTGAGCTTCTCCTCGCCCGAAGCTCACTCTCTCCAGACTCCTTAGCTGCCCGCCCCGCTGCTCATGCCCTGGGAGGCTGTGTGGCATGCCCGGAGTGTCACTGACATTCACCAGTTACATCGTTCTCAGTTCTAATGATCCTACTCATATTAGTCCCCCATGAGTCCAGTGCTCTGGGTTTCCTTACATGGCAACAAGGTCAATTCATGAAAGAATTAGAGCTCGTGTCCATGGGATCGCAAAAGAGTTGGACACGACTTAGTGTATAAACAGCAACAATTCTGAAGGAGGCAGTGCTCTTCCCCATCTAGGGAGCAAATATGCAGCTTAATAATGGGCTTTGAGGGGTGACGTTCCCATTTTATAGTCTTAGAGAGCAGTTTCCAAATCTTGTGACTATGGTAAAGCTTTCACCATACCAACAGGAAACAAGAAATAGCAGCAACTGTAATGTTTTTATAAGGTTAAATTTAATCACTTTAAAGGATGAATTGTGGACTTTGCATCTTTCTATTGTTGTTGTGAAGTCAAGTGGGCCTTAGAAAGCATCACTACGAACAAAGCTAGTGGAGGTGATGGAATTCCAGTTGAGCTATTTCAAATCCTGGAAGATGATGCTGTGAAAGTGCTGCACTCAATATGCCAGCAAATTTGGAAAACTTAGCAGTGTCCACAGGACGGGAAAAGGTCAGTTTTCATTCCAATCCCAAAGAAAGGCAATGCCAAAGAATGTTCAAGCTACCACACAATTGCACTCATCTCATATGCTAGTAAAGTAATGCTCAAAATTCTCCAAGCCAGGCTTAAGCAATACATGAACTGTGAACTTTCAGATGTTCAAGCTGGTTTTAGAAAAGGCAGAGGAACCAGAGATCAAATTGCCAACATCCACTGGATCATCAAAAAAGCAAGAGAGTTCCAAAAAAAGGTCTATTTCTGCTTTATTGACTATGCCAAAGCCTTTGACTGTGTGGATCACAATAAACTGGAAAGTTCTGAAAGAGATGGGAATACCAGACCACCTGACCTGCCTCTTGAGAAACCTATATGCAGGTCAGGAAGCAACAGTTAGAACTGGACATGGAACAACAGACTGGTTCCAAATAGGAAAAGGAGTACGTCAAGGCTGTATATTGTCACCCTGCTTATTTAACTTACATGCAGAGTACATCATGAGGAACGCTGGATTGGAAGAAGCACAAGCTGGAATCAAGATTGCCGGGAGAAATATCAATCACCTCAGATATGCAGATGACACTACCCTTATGGCAGAAAGTGAAGAGGAACTAAAAAGCCTCTTGATGAAAGTGAAAGAGGAGAGTGAAAAAGTTGGTTTAAAGCTCAACATTCAGAAAACGAAGATTATGGCATCCGGTCCCATCACTTCATGGAAAATGGATGGGGAAACAGTGGAAACTGGGTCAGACTTTATTTTTTGGGCCTCCAAAATCACTGCAGATGGTGATTGCAGCCATGAGATTAAAAGACGCTTACTCCTCGGAAGGAAAGTTATGACCAACCTAGGTAACATATTGAAAAGCAGAGACATTACTTTGCCAACAAAGGTCCATCTAGTCAAGGCTATGGTTTTTCCAGTAGTCATGTATGGGTGTGAGAGTTGGACTGTGAAGAAAGCTGAGTGCCAAAGAATTGATGCTTTTGAACTGTGGTATTGAAGAAAACTCTTGAGAGTCCCTTGGACTGCAAGGAGATCCAACCAGTCCATTCTACAGGAGATCAGACCTGGGATTTCTTTGGAAGGAATGATGCTAAAGCTGAAATTCCAATACTTTGGCCACCTGATGTGAAGAGTTGACTCATTGGAAAAGACTCTGATGCTGGGAGGGATTGGTGGCAGGAGGAAAAGGGGGCAACAGAGGATGAGATGGCTGGATGGCATCACTGACATGATGGACATGAGTCTGAGTGAACTCCGGGAGTTGGTGATGGACAGGGAGGGCTGGTGTGCTGTGATTCATGGGATTGCAAAGAGTTGGACACGACTGAGCAACTGAACTGAACTGAATTGATCATTGTTAAAATGACCTTTCTGTAATGAAATATTGGTTATAGTAGATGGCAGTTTTGCTTGCTTTGATTTTAATATTAATATGTTATGTTCTTGCCTACCACGTGCTGTTGTTCAGTCACTTGGTTGTGTCCAGGTCTTTGCATACCAGGCTCCTCTGTCCTCTGCTATCCCCCGGAGTTTGCTCAGATTCATGTCCATTGAGTGGGTGATACTATCTAACCATCTCATCCTCTGCCACCCCTTCTCCATTTGCCTTTGATCTTTCCCAGCATCAGGGTCTTTTTCAATGAGTCAGGTCTTCACATCAGGTGGCCCAAGTATTGGAGCTTCAGCTTCAGCCTCCATCCTTCCAATGGATATTCAGGATTTATTTCTTTTAGGATTGACTAGTTGGATGTCCTTGGAGCCCAAGGGACACTCAAGAGTCTTTTCCAACACCACGGTTTAAAAGCATTAATTCTTCAGTACTCGGCCTTCTTTACAGTCCAACTCTCACATTCATACATGACTACTGGAAAAACCATAGCTTTGACCATACGAACCTTTGTCAGAAAAGTGATGTCTCCACTTTTTGGTTACTAAATATGTTTTTGCAAATGTCATTGTTTCCCATGTTGGGGACCTGGAGCTAGTCTAACCCATCGAAATAACTAAAGGTGGACATTTCACATCAAATTAAAGACAGCAGAAGTCCTATTGAATGCAATGAAGATGGCACCTGGGCCATGCTGAGGTTTTCTCCACCACTTAAATCTCTGTATCTAATGCAAAATCTCATAATGGTGCACTACTAGAGAAATTAGGACAACAAGCTTTAATCCATTTGACAATTTACCCTTTGCTCAAGCAGACATCCTTTCTGAAGCCGAAGTCTTGCTAAGTCAGAATAATATCACTCTAATTGTCCTCCCAGGCATATGATTTTGATAAAGAAGGATATCTGATTAGTCTTACAGTTTACTCACCATATAAAAGAGACCACTTATTTTCAGTGCTAATTTCTAGGAAGGTATAATGAGATTTTTGTTATTAAGGAATAATCATCCAACTCATTTAACAAAGTCTAAAAAGCATCTAATAAAGATCACTTGCTAAAAATAGAACCACACATTTGCTTAACTTTCTAGATTTTATAATTTTAGTAAATAAGAAGACTCTGCATTGTTAGGGCAAATCCGTCACTATAAACTACCTAATTTGCTGCATTAATTGACTGGGAACGAGTCAACTAAATCAGATGTCATACAGTAAGTATATAGAAAGTATATTCACTTAGTAACTGATTTTCTACCAACTGAAATATGTGGAGATGCCTAAATGCATCTTGTTTCCCTTTGTGAGGTAAATTAATGTTGTTATTAGCCGTTTGCTGTCCTTCAGATCCCATTTTTAGAATCTAGCCAATTTGTCAGGTCTCTGTGGGCACAGGTTACCATCTGACCATGGTGAGATGTAAGCGTGCCTCTAAGGAGCTTACTTAAGGTCCCAATGATTCCCTTTCTCTTGTATCTTCATCTTTCTACATGCCTGTCTTTTAAATTGACAAAAGACACTAGAATCTGAAATTTTCCTGAGGTCCATTTGTCTGTTTTATGACTGAGTAGTAATTGGAGTCAAATTGTCTAAGAATGTCTTTCCCAACTGTGATGGCAATGGTGATGGTAGTTTTCCTCTAGCGTCTGGACTGAGTACCAGAGGCCCGGGAGTGCTTTACGTGCATTACTTCGTTTAATGCCCCTGGATTAAATGAGCAGAACATCAACCCTGGGTACTCACTGCAAGGACCGATGCTGAAGTTGAAGCTCCAGTACTCTGGCCACCTGATACTAAGAGCTGCCAACCCACTGGAAAACACCCTGATGCTGGGAAAGATTGAGGGCAAGAGGAGAAGGGGACGACAGAGGATGTGATGGTTGGATGGCATCACTGACTCAGTGGACATGAATTTGAGCAAACTCTGGGAGACAGTGAAGGACAGGGAAGCCTGGCATGCTGCGGAACAACTTAGTGACTGAACAACAACAAAAACAGTACTTCTCGTGAAAGTGGTGATTTACCCTGAGAATTTCCATCTGCCAGAGCAGCCTTCCCAACCCTGGATGCACATTTACTCATGAAGAAAACTTTGAAACACGGAAGGTGCTTGAGCCCCACCCTTGGAGATGCTGATGAACTGGCCTGAGGCGGGGCCCAGACACCGGTATTTATTCTAAAAGCACCTGACATGGTCCCTCTGAGCTGCCAGGTTGCGAACTACCACTCTGGGGCATTGGTCTTTTCCTTGGTAATGGTACATCTCAGAAATCACCTAACCTCTCTGAGCATCACCTAGAAACTAGAACAATCACTTCCTTCAAAACTGACAAGTCAGCTGTGTTGCAATCAAGCCATAAATGATTGTTTGCTAATATACCCAAAGCCTGAATGGTGATTATGTTAAATATTAATATTGTCATTGTGTGACCAACACCTGGGTAAAGTGAGGAAGATAAAGG
Organism: Bos grunniens; assembly: GCF_055505025.1. Taxonomy (NCBI): domain Eukaryota; kingdom Metazoa; phylum Chordata; class Mammalia; order Artiodactyla; family Bovidae; genus Bos; species Bos grunniens. The sequence goes on along the minus strand of NC_141188.1, from coordinate 4,649,225 downwards.
ATATTGAACTTGCTAGTCTGACACTGTGTTTTGTATAAACTCAAACCTGTATGATGCATAGAAAAAAAAAAGCCTCTTCAGTTACTTTCGTTCTACACCATGGAGTCACTGGAAGCATCTCGGAAGGTTTGGACATTGTGTTTTAGCACGTCTAAGGATGGAACACATCGTTAAGCTTCCTGGATCTCAGAATTACATTACAAAACTTTCCTTCCTTTGTCCCCCCTAAGCAATCTAACTAGTTCTGGGAAGGGACCCAGAACACATAAATTTAAATATGAAGAATATACACATAAGATAATGAAACAGTTGCCAACAAATACATTTCCAGAACACAGTTCCAGCCATACACAGGATTAATGGTACAAAATAGTCTCATAATAATGCTGATAATCAAAACGCTAGGGAAATCACAGGAAAAAATAAGATATCCTTTATTTGCATGAGTCACATTAAATTTCAATGACATTTGATCAAAGCATACAAATATGGATAGCCTATTAAGAACCCAAGTGGTTTGAATAGTGAATGTTTGAAAACAGATTTTCTTATATTTAAACCATACTGGCTATGTACACCAAAATTTGGGTTAGATTTTGAAATGCCTGATAGAGGATCTGACTTTCTGTGGGCTTCAAGGGACACCAGGCAGCAAATGAAACTCAGAATTGCTGATACAGCAAAGGCAGGAGAAATTTAAGTTGATGGGAAGAGTTGAGCCTTTGAAGACTTTTCAAAATTCCACAGGGCTCATGGATATGATAGCTGTTTATTTACTCGAGGCTTATTTATCATATTATTACATGTTAAATGTATACAATACATAAATAAAAAATTATTACATATTTTTGTTACATTTATATAAATTATAAATTACTATGCATTTTGAAAACCTACATTTTAATAGATGTCTATTACAATTTTGGCATGCAATACAAGATCAGAACTTCGATACCAAAAAAAGAAAAAAAGTTCTTCCTTTGATAACCCTGGAAAGAAGAGTTTCATGCGTGCTTTCTGAGTGCTATTCCCAAGAGTGGGTTACTTCCTGTCTTCTAAATTCAGACACAAATACATTCACGATGCCGAATACAAGTAAAACATTTTCTTTTCATTTAAATGTGTTTATAAATCGCATGAAATGATTCCAGCTTGTAGCGCTCCTTTGGCAAACATTGGCAGATACAGATTTTTGTCACATAAATCAGCTGCAGCCGGAGCCAAAGACTCTCTCGCACTCTCACAGATTTGACAGGAGTGTACACAAGAGCTAAACAATGCCAAGACTAATATTGTTTTAAATAGATATATGCTACATTTTAAAAGGAAGGGAAGGAATGTCAAGTTGGAGCAGAAGTCAGTTATGCAGCACTCAGGAAGCAGAGCGCAAAGGCTGTTTTGCAATCTACACACCCTGATTGATAACTATTGACTTTCTAATTAGCTTTTCAGATGGGTTAAAAAAAAATCCACGGACTCCCATTTTTCCCAAGCAGCCAGCATCTGCCTGCCCCCTCAGCCTCAGGCCCAGCTGTGCCCTTCTCCAGGCTGGCTCAGGGCGCTGGACTGCCTTTCTGGGACCCTCCGAGCACCCCTCATCCTGCTCCTGAGCTATGCCTTCCTCCTTTACTCTGATGTCCTGCCCCACCCTCTCCCTCAAGATCTGACCCTCACAATGTCCATGACACCTGACCCTTCTCTTCTGGGGGCTCCCCTCCTGGGGCTTTACCTTGGGTCCAGCCTCTGCTTTAGACCCTGTGGGGCCCCTGCCCAGTGGGGAGTCAGGCAGAGCGGAGCCTGGTGGAGAAGGAGCCAGCATCAGAGGGGGCCCTGTGGGTGGGATACACTTCAGGGAGACCCCGGGGTGTGGAAGAAAGCAGAAGAAAGAAGAGTTGGGGGTGATGAGGAAGGTGCAGATGGTGGAACGGGGCTTCCCTGATTCCAAATGGAAAGCCTTGCTTTGTGGACAGGATTACACTAATAACTTTCACAAGGAGTCTGCATGGGAGGATGCACGTAGCCTACCCCGTTTTGTTACGATAACCTTTAAAAACAGATCCATTTGTCCAGTAAAAGCTGTTTTTAGTCCCTTGCACAAAACTGTGATGTTAGCAAGAGAAACAGAATTCAGAATCTGTGTTTATGGCACAAAAACGATTTCTAGATTTAGGTGAATTCAAAGTGAGTATCAACTGTTTGCATTGACTTATAGAACCACTCTACATTAAATGAGCAAATTTTAGATCCATTTAGAAACATAAAGAGTTATGTATCAGACTCCTCTACACCAAAAACGTATGATCGTTTAAATAGACGGCTTCAAACAGACATATTCATGGGCCTAGGTGCACTTGAATCTAAGCAGCAGAAAACAGTTACTTTATTGATGATAACTTTCTAAAAAACTGTATCTGAAAGAATGTCTGTTGTCAGAGAAAATGAAAATATTGAAATAAAAAAACAGCTTTGATACTTCTAACATCATTTAGGTATCCATTCATTCAGCTGTCACAGAAGAGCTTTATCACCTAAGACATACAATGCATTCTGTGATTGCGACACTATTTTTGGCAACTGTTTTCTTAAGCTGAGCTTTTCATCTCATGAGCTATTTGTATCCTTGATGATGACAAAGCTGATGCACTTTCTCGAACTCTTAATTTTAGATTCTAGGTATATCAGTGTATAGTTAGGATGAGGCTCTCAGTACCAAGCCTGAACAATAACTTACAAACTTGTGAACGTGTGTTTTACAAGTGACCAAGAACAAACATGGAAATCAATGTAAACTTTTCCATTGACAAGCCTCATAACAATGATCTTTCATGTTGCAAATCATTTGCTTTACACTTTTTCTCCCTTTATTTAATTCTCCCTAACCCAAGGTCCAAGAAATGGTTTAGAAAATTGCAGTTTGATACTCCTTTGACTTTTTTCTGTGCCTGCGTCTTTGCAATAATCCGCTGTCCTTTCTGAACTGATAAACAACCATTTTATTCTATTCAAGGTGGTCTTTTGACAAGAGCTGAAGCCTTTGTACCTGTCACCTTCTGGGTCTGAGGCCACTGTAAAACCTTGGGAAGCGTTTAATGCAAATATTGACAATGGCTTATGGGGCACTGATTCGTAAAGGACTAAAGGTAACAGTATCGAGTACTTTGCATGATTTGCTGTCCCAATCACTCAATAAATAATGGCATTTGTCTAGAAAGAAAGTCTAAAAAAGTAAATGCAAAAGCGATGAGTTCTTCAGAGGTAGTTAAGTGTTGAAACAAACACGCCTATAAAGTAGATTTATGTAACCATAAAGATCCTCGTCTAAATGGAAGAAAAGGGGAAAAGGTGGAAGTTTGTGCATATAAAAATCTCATATGTTGATTGACATGGTCTTTACGTGTCATCCATACATTTTCCAGAGAAAAGCTCAAGAATTATAGCGGTTTTCTGAGGATCACATAATGGATTAGATAAACAAATCCTGTGGGAATGTGTTTCAAATTTGATATGTAATTATAAAGGGAATTTATGGATAAATATCTTTTTTCCCTCTGTTTCTTCTTTTTTTTAAATTGAAGGATAGTTGATTTCAGTGTTGTTTTAATCACTGATGTACAGCAAATTGATTCAGTTATTTATATATGCACATTCTTTTTTAATATATTTGTTTCCATTATGGTTTATCGTAGGATATTGAATACAGTTCTCTGTGTTTTACAGTAGAACCTTGTTATTTATCCATTCTGTATACACAAGTTTATATCTGCTAACCCCAACCTCCCATTTTATCCACCCCCCCAAACCCTCCCCCTGGGAACCTCCAGGCCGCTCTCCATGTCCGTGCTTCTGTTTCTGTTTCATAAATAGATTGTGTCATATTTCAGATTTCACATGTAAGTGATATCATATGGCATTTGTCTTTCTCTGACTTGCTTCACTTCATATGATAATCTCTGGTTGCAGCCACATTGCTGCAAATGGCATTATTTCGCTCTTTTTAATGACTGAGTAGTATTGCACTGTGTCTATGTGCCGCATCTTCATCCATCCATCTGTCAGGAACATTTAGGTTGTTCCCATGACTTGGCTGTTGTCAACAGTGCTGCTGTGAACACAGGGGCGCACATACATGTGAACAAATTAACACAAATCAGAGGAGAGTGATGAATTCTGCTTTTGCTTTCCTTCTACATGAACTTCAGAAGCCGAAGGTTGGCTTCCCTTCTACCTCCGCACTCCCCACCCCAGTTGACAAAATGAAACAGTACATCTTAAAGGCTATTTATTTTTTAAGTAAACATAACACTATTTCCAGGTACTTAGCAGCTGATGAGGAGGTTAGATGCTCTCGATGAATCCAAGGTGATATTCATGTTCCTTCCTTGACAAAAGAGATGATGGTGGGAATTTGTAGAAAGGTAAAACCTTTCTTTCAAATCTAGGAAGGAAAGAATTAAAACAAGAACAAAACCACATGAAGTGTACTATCCTGATGTCTTCAGGACAATCTAAGGAATAAATCACACCCAAATAATGTTCCATTATTGCGAATAGACAAAGGTTTAGTTTTCAGATGGAAGTGACTGTATGACCCTGAGCAAAGAAAGGATGAAGGAGAGTTGATGTTATTAATGCTCAAAAAGTCTGGTCTGACTGTGTTTGACTTTTTGTGACTCCATGAACTATAGCCCTCTGGGCTCCTCTGTCAATGGGATTCTCCAGGCAAGAGTACTGGAGTGGGTTGCCATTTCCTCCTCCAGGGGATCTTTCTGACCCAGGGATCAAAACTGAGTCTCCTGAGTCTCCTTTGTTACAGGGGGATTCTTTACTGCTGAGCTGTCCAAAAAAGTGACTCATGATTAAGCAAGAGTGAGTTGAAAGTAAAATTCTGGAAAGTATGTCTCTTTTCCAGGTATCATTATGTTCGTGAGTAAAAGCTGTTGATCTTGTTTTAAACCGTGTATAGATACCTGTGTGTGCTTTAAAAAAACTTTAATGGACCTGCTGACAAGATGTTCTGACAGCTGTTTCCTCAGGTGGACTTCGTTTTTTTCTGTGTATTTGCATAAGAAATGAAATCACCCTGTTTTGATAGGCATTCAGCATTTTGTTTTAATGCTAATTTGCTACTTGACCTTTTGCTTCATAAACTAAGAACACTTAGTGCTCACAAACATTTGGGAATAAAAGGTTTTGGAGATAGATCATAGATCATCCTAAGACTGTTTTTTCAAGCTAATAAAAAACAACTTCCTTGGAATGTAGTATAGACATCCATAGAAATTTCAGTTACCTAAATGGTGGTGAAAGAAAGCTGCCTGTTAAATAGGAAGAGATATTAAGTGGCATTTTCCTCACATGCTGTGCTGTGTGTGTGCTCAGTCATGTCTGACTCTTTTGTGACTCCAAGGACTGTAGCCCGCCACACTCCTCTGTCCATGGGATTCTCCAGGCAAGATACTGGAGTGGGTTGCCATTTCCTTCTCCAGGGGATCTTCCTGACCCAGCGATCGAACTCTTGTCTCTTGCAGGATTTTTTTACCTCTCTCTCAGGCAGATTCTTTACCACTGAGACACCAGTTTATAATGTATCTAGACTATAGTATAACTCTTCCCTGGTGGCTTAGACAGTAAAGCGTCTGCCTACAATGCAGGAGACCTGGGTTCAATCCCTGGGTTGGGAAGGTCTCCTGGAGAAGGAAATGGCAACCCACTCCAGTATTCTTGCCTGGAAAATCCCGTGGACGGAGGAACCTGATTAGGCTACAATCCATGGGGTCGCAAAGAGTCAGACACCACTGAGTGACTTCACTCACTCACTCACTCAGACTATAGTATAGTGTAAACATAATTTTTATATGCACTGGGGAACCAAAGAATCCATGTGCCACCCTTTATTGCCATGGTCTGGAACTGAAACCATTGTATCTCTGAGGCATGCTTGTAGACCCATAGCTTAAACAAACTAAGTTTGTAGAAGTAAAATATTCATAGATAAACTAAATTTAGTCTTTGAAACTTAGTCTGCTTTTAACCCATGTTGTCTCTGGGATATGAAATTGCTAAATAATGATGGATCATATGTGATGCTCACTGAAAAAACTATTTCTGTAGAAATAGCAGGAGGAAACATACCCTGAGCTACCCCTTCCCTGCGCTCAGTCATCAGTGCCTGGAATAAATCTATTTTCTGGTCCAACTGGCTGCACCTGTGGCAGCAACCTCAGGAGTAGGGATGGGATTTAGAAGGAAATTATTCATCTGTGAGTTATCAGTGGGTCATTTCCATCAGAGAGAGACATAAGACAACAGTTAAGCAATACTGACCAAGGAAAGTGCTCTGTGGTTTACTTACAAGGCACTTTTTCTTTAGATTTCTTTTTATTTTATTTTTAGTTTTATTTATTTATTTACTTTACAATATTGTATTGGTTTTGCCATACATTTTCATGAATCTGCCATGGGTGTACATGTATTCCCCATCCTGAACCCCTCTCCCACCTCCCTCCCTGTGGGTCATCCCAGTGCAACAGCCCCGAGCACCCTGTATCATGCATCGAGCCTGGACTGGCAATTCATTTCGTATGTGATAATTTACATGTTTCAATGCCATTCTCCCATATCATCCTGCCCTCACCTTTTCCCACAGAGTCCAAAGACTGTTCTATATATATGTGCCTCTTTTGCTGTCTCGCATACAGGGTTATCGTTACCATCTTTCTAAATTCCATATATATGCATTAGTATACTGTATTGGTGTTTTTCTTTCTGGCTTACTTCACTCTGTATAAGACAATCCAGTTTCACCCACCTCATTAGAACTGATTCAATGTATTCTTTTTAATAGCTGAGTAATATTCCATTGTGTATATGTACCACAGCTTTCTTATCCATTTGTCTGCTGATGGACATCTAGGTTGTTTCCATGTCCTGGCTATTATAAACAGTGCTGCGATGAACACTGGGGTACATGTGTCTCTTTCAATTCTGGTTTCCTAGGTGTGTATGCCCAGCAGTGGGGTTGCTGGGCCATATGGCAGTTTTATTTCCAGTTTTTTAAGGAATCTCCACACTGTTCTCCATAGTGGCTGTACTAGTTTGCATTCCCACCAACAGTGTAAGAAGGTTCCCTTTTCTCCACACCTTCTCCAGCATTTATTGCTTGTTGACTTTTGGATAGCAGCCATTCTGACTGGGGTGAAATGGTACCTCATAGTGGTTTTGATTTGCATTTCTCTGATAATGAGTGATGTTGAGCAACTTTTCATATGTTTGTTAGCCATCTGTATGTCTTCTTTGGAGAAATGTCTGTTTAGTTCTTTGGCACACTTTTTGACTGGGTCGTTTATTTTTCTGGAATTGAGCTGCAGGAATTGCTTGTATATTTTTGAGATTAATTCTTTGTCCATTGCTTCATTTGCTATTATTATCTCCCATTCTGAAGGCTGTCTTTTCACCTTGCTTATAGTTTCCTTTGTTGTGCAGAAGCTTTTAAGTTTAATTAGGTCCCATTTGTTCATTTTTGCTTTTATTACCAATATTCTGGGAGGTGGGTCATAGAGGATCCTGCTGTGGTTTATGTTGGAGAGTGTTTTGCCTATATTTTCCTCTAGGAGTTTAGTAGTTTCTGGTCTTATGTTTAGATCTTTAATCCATTTTGAGTTTATTTTTGTGTATGGTGTTAAAAAGTGTTCTAGTTTCATTCTTTTACAAGTGGTTGATCAGTTTTCCCAGCACCACTTGTTAAAGAGATTGTCTTTTCTCCATTGTATATTCTTGCCTCCTTTGTCAAAGATAAGGTGTCCATAGGTGCGTGGATTTATCTCTGGGCTTTCTATTTTGTTCCATTGATCTATATTTCTGTCTTTGTGCCAGTATCATACTGTCTTGATGACTGTGGCTTTGTAGTAGAGACTAAAGTCAGGCAGGTTGATTCCTTCAGTTCCTTTCTTCTTTCTCAAGATTGCTTTGGCTATTCAAGGTTTTTTGTATTTCCATACAAATTGTGAAATTATTTGTTCTAGTTCTCTGAAAAATACCATTGGTAGCTTGATAGGGATTGCATTGAATCTACAGATTGCTTTGGGTAGTATACTCATTTTCACTATATTGATTCTTCCAATCCATGAACATGGTATATTTCTCCATCTATTTGTGTCCTCTTTGATTTCTTTCACCAGTGTTTTATAGTTTTCTATATATAGGTATTTTGTTTCTTTAGGTAGATATATTCCTAAGTATTTTATTCTTTTCATTGCAATGGTGAATGGAATTGTTTCCTTAATTTCTCTTTCTGTTTTCTCATTGTTAGTGTATAGGAATGCAAGGGATTTCTGTGTGTTGATTTTATATCCTGCAACTTTATTATATTTATTGATTAGCTCTAGATTTCTTTTTAAATAGTCATCATTTCTTTTTATTGAAGTATAGCTGATTTAAAATGTGTTAGTTTCAGGTGTACAGCAAAGTGACATAATTGTACATATATATGTATATAAATATAAATATAGGCTTCCCAGTGGTGCTATTGGTAAAGAACCTGCCTGCCAATACAGGAGATGTAAGAGATGAGGGTTGGATCCCTGGGTTGGAAAGATACCAAGGAGAGAGCATGGCAACCCACTCTAGTATTCTTGCCTGGGGAATCCTTTAGACAGAGGAGCCACAGTCCATGGGGTTGCAGAGTTGGACACAACTGAAGCAACTTAGTATGCATGCACACATGTATATATACATGAAAAGTGAAAGTGAAAGTGAAGTTGCTCAGTTGTGTCCAACTCTTTGTGACCCCGTGGACCGTAGCCCACCAGGCTCCTCCATCCATGGGATTCTCCAGGCAAGAATACTGGAGTGGATTGCCATTTCCTGCTCCAGGGGATCTTCCTGACCCAGGGTTTGAACCCAGGTCTCCGGCATTGCAAGCAGAGGCTTTAACCTCTGAGCCACCAGGGAAGCCGTATACATACATACATATATATATATATATATATATATCCTTTTCCAGATTCTTTACCCATATCAGTTCAGTTCAGTTCAGTTCAGTCACTCAGTCATGTCTGACTCTATGTAACCCCATGAATCGCAGCACACCAGGCCTCCCTGTCCATCACCAACTCCCGGAGTTCACTCAAACTCACGTCCATCAAGTCGGTGATGCCATCCAGCCATCTCATCCTCTGTTGTCCCCTTCTCCTCCTGCCCACAATCTCTCCCAGCATCAGAGTCTTTTCCAATGAGTCAACTTTTCGCATGAGGTGGCCAAAGTACTGGAGTTTCAGCTTTAGAATCAGTCCTTCCAAAGAACACCCAGGGCTGATCTCCTTTAGAATAGACTGGTTGGATCTCCTTGCAGTCCAAGGGACTCTCAAGAGTCTTCTCCAAGACCACAGTTCAAAAGCATCAATTCTTTGGCACTCAGCTTTCTTCACAGCCCAACTCTCGCATCTATACATGACCACTGGAAAAACTATAGCCATATAAGTTATTACAAAATATTGAGTCTAGTTTCCTGTGCTATACAGTAGGTCCATGTTGATTTTCTGTTAATATGTAGTCATGTGTGTATGTGAATCCAGATCTCCGATTTATCCCCCACCTCCTCCCCCTTCTGTAACCATAAGTTTGTTTACTTGGTACCTCATCTCATCATGGGCCTCGCTTAGTGTATACTGGCTCACTCTACTGGGCCCGGGGAAGCCACATCCCTGTAGGAAGAAAAAAGATAGAGAGAAGGAAGGGAAGCGAGCATACCTTCTTACAGCTGTCATGACTGTGAGAACCTTGGCAGCAAAGCGGGAGTGGTGGTAATCACAGTGACACAACGATTTTGACAAGACAGACTGTTGATGAGTCCATCTGCATACAGATGGGCAGCACCCTGTCTTCAAGTCCTGCACGGGGAGCCCGATGTGAAGGCACGACACATTCCTACAGAGCAGAGCTGTGCTCCCTCCAGTGAGGTGGCCAAAAACTCGACAAAGGAAACTCAAATTTTGTTTTTGAGAGAAGAAAGGATAAAAGAGAAAGGCTGAGAAGATAAACGGATTATGTGTAGCTGCCTGTTTCCTGTAGGAAGTGGCCAATCTTTTGAGTCCATCTATAAGTAACTTCCAAGGAAGAAGATCGGAAGGCCGTCCAAAAATCTGACCATTCAAGAACTCCATCTAACCATGAAGGATGGATTCATCATCAAATTCTGGGGATGGCCAAGTCTTTGCTGGCAAGCATCAAGGCCCTGTGAATGGTAGGAAGAGGAAAGGTGATGGGTCCTTTTGGACCTACCTTCTTTTCAGAGATGCAAGTTTAATTATTTGTCTTGCTTTTGCCACATTTTTCCTCCTAAAAAGAGACATTCTAGTTGCAAAGAAGTAGAGTCAGGTATGTTAGGGCAATTCCCAGGTGGCTCAAGTGGTAAAGAATCTGCCTGCCAATGCAGGAGATGCCAGTTCAATCCCTGGGTCTGGAGAAGGAAAGAGCAACCCACTCCACCAGTCTTGCCTGGGAAAAATCACATGGAGAGAGGAGCCTGGTGGGCTACCATGGAGTAGCAAAGAGTCAGACACAACTGAGCAACTCAGCACAGTAATTAAATAGTGTCTACTCTCGGCCTATGAGATCTTAGAACCTGAGAGTTCACTTCTGATAAGACAGCTACACTGCTAACATCAGATTTCCTTTGACACTTAGAATTCATTGCTAATATCTAGAGCTGAGAGACCTAACCCGTGTCTCACTCCAGACATTCTAATAGCTGGGTGGCTTCAGCCACTGGGCAACCACCTCAATTCTAGGCTTCTGTCCTTGCAACTTCCTGCCCTGAACTTCCTGGGCCCAGACTGAGCTCTCCAAGTCCTCCTGCAAACACCATTTTTGTCACAACATGCAGCCATTACTTGTTTATTAAAAACAGTATCGTGTTTATAGGAGTCTTTATTTCTGACTGAAGCATTTTCTAGAACATCTGGTTGGTTACACTTTACATAAATTAACAGACTGTCATCTCCTCTTGACAGTTACCTGTTTACTTTCACTTCATTAAATGCCATTTTTCAGAAATAACACAAGATATATGAAACACAACATGTAATTAAGCAAAACAATACAAATAAACATAAATAATCATAATGAGAAGGAGAAAGAAAAAGTCTACTGGAGCATAATGCTGGGGATTTGACTACTGCTTGGCTTTGCAGGTAAACCTAGTGATTGCAACTATGTTCTGCAAAAACCTATTAACCGATTTGCTAGTAACATATAGTGTTTAATTTAAAATAGAGCAGAAGTCTTCCATTTTAAATAAATTCTTTAGGTGGAACCAACTTCTCAATTTTTAGTATAGGAAAATCCACATCAAAGTAAGCAAGATATTAGGGCAAAAGCTATTCAAATAAGAGACAAGGATCTGTTATGGAAGATGTTAGGGTAGGGAGGTTCCCAGGAGGCCCCAAAAGAAGCTGAGACTCCCATTACATTTAGGCATTTTCAGCTACTTTCCTCAGTTCTGTATTTGATGGGGGGCATATTGATGCTAAAGCTGAAACTTCAGTACTTTGGTCACCTCATGCAAAGAGTTGACTCATTGGAAAAGACTCTGATGCTAGGAGGGATTGGGGACAGGAGGAGAAGGGGACAACAGAGGCTGAGATGGCTGGATGGCATCACTGACTTGATGGACGTGAGTCTGAGTGAACTCTGGGAGTTGGTGATGGACAGGGAGGCCTGGCGTGCTGCAATTCATGGGGTCGCGAGGAGTCGGACATGACTGAGCGACTGATCTGATCTGATCTGATCTGATATGGTTTAAATGGGCTTCCCAGGTGGCCCTAGTGGAAAAGAGCTCACCTGCCAATGCAGGAGATGTAAGAGACACAGGTTCAGTCCCTGGGTCAGGAAGATCCCCTGGAGGAGGGCACAGCAACCCACTCCAGTATTCTTGCCTGGAGAATCTCATGGACAGGGGAGCCTGGTCTACAGTCCATGGGGTCACAGAGAGTTGAACATGACTGAGAGACTGAGCACAGCATGGCATATCATTTTAACGGAGAAAAACTTGTCCAAACAGATTCAGCTTCTCAGTTTGCTGTCCTGTCTCTTCAAGGGAATTGTTGTTATCTCTACTTTTATCTTAACTAACTTTAATCTATGGAGAAATTCTTTTTTGTTGTTGTTTGCTTGTTTTTATGAATTGCCATACCATTTACATGCATGAGCAAAAATTTACCAAGTTGCTACTTTAGAAGGAGATTTCTAAAAAAAAATTTTTCCTTCTCTTTATTATTTTCATTTTTCTATATCTATCTATTAGTTATCAATTTATCAGTTTATCTATCTATCATCTCTACTACATTTCAAAGTGATCCCCGGGCCACAGGAGAGGAAAATATAATACTATCATTGCATCTTCTATAAGTAGCAATAGTTAAAAATTTCCTGTTACTATTCCTCCCCAAATCGCATTGCAGCAGTTGACTTCTACCAATGTTGAATATACATGACTCTCAACAGAATCTAATCTTTTTCTCCTAATATACATAACACCATCCATTTCCCCCCTCACCACATTGTCATTCTTCTACTCTGCGTGTCAATCACAGGTTCTTTACTCGTATTCCGTGGGCCAGTGTTCTGAGACATGCAGGAAGAGAAGAGAAGAGAATCTACTTCTGCCTGGCTTTGGAGAAAGGGTGCTCCATAGGCAGAGTAAGATTTTATTTCAGAAAGTCAAGTGCTTGGCAAAATACACTCAAACTTAACCTTATTTAACTCAATGGGAAAGTGCAAAATTTACACTCTGTATTTTCTGCTCTATTTTCACTTTCCAGATAAACTTTTTTTCCCCAATAACACTCCTAATAGACTTGCCAGATTTGATACATAAAGGTTGTTAAGTGAGAAAAGGAAAAACAAAACCAACTCAAATAGATGAGACTATTCCTCCACCGTCTGAATCTATGTAAGGCTTTCGAGGAGAATGACAACTTTATGGCCTTTAAAATACCAGGAAGCCTTTGGCAAACTAAGCTGGCTCAAGGAGGCATGTAAATTTCATACTTAATGTGTGTGGAAGAGAAAACTAGACATTTTCAGCTGCACAAAGATTAAACATTTTTGTGTGGCAAAGAATGACAAACAGAAATCAAGAGAATCAGAAGGTTGGAAACTATAACACAAAGAACAGAAGACTGCCCTCCTCCATGTATAAAAATCTTCTAAAACTGATTTAAGCATTACAAATAATCTGAGAAAGTTGTTAATATGAGCAGGCAGCTCGCGACAGCCAATAAACTCAGAAAGATGTTGAATTTTGCAAAGAGTCAGGGAAGTGGGAATTAAAATGATAGTGAAATCAGAGATGCAAAAAAGAGATGTAAGGAAAATGATAACTTCTGATGCTGTTGGAAGGCAAGGAAGAGCTTAGTGATGGAGTAGGAAGTGCCACAGATCTTTTTCCAAAATGAGCTTGGAAACATTTCTTAAAATTAAAAATACAAATACTCTTGAATTCAAAGATTCCATTTTAGGAATCTATCTCAGAGAAAAACAAAAACAAAATCACTACCAGAACATCAGAATATATTCTCCAGATTGTTGAGTACAACATTGCTTATGTTGTTTAAAAATATGAATCACAATAAGAGCAGTTAAATATATTATCATCTACATTATTGAGGGGAGCAGTCAGATACATAGCTTTAGAGTCAGACATACTATGGAGTATTGAGCAAACATTACCTTATGAGTTACCATTATGCCAATTAGCATATGGTTAAGTGGGAATGGTTAGGTTGTATAGTATTATAATGCATATGGTATTATCCCACTTTCTTGGAAATGACCGCATGTTTGCACCAAGAGAAGGAGGGGATGTGGGGGTGTTGGTGCTGGGTGTAGGGGGTCCAGTTTACAGAGAGAAGCTGACCAGGATAGGGAGACTTATCTTTCACTGAATTATTCCATTGGTTGCTAGTTATATGGGATAATGTCTATGATTCAGAAAATCAAGAATTAAATATATGTCTCTAAGAAAGAATGTAGGGAGAGATGCAGGGAAAGCAAGGAGCTTCATTTAATAATAATCATCTGATCTTTGTTAGGGAGAGAAAAGGGACACTGGGCTTTCCAGGTGGCTCTAGTGGCAAAGAACCCCCCTGCCATGGCAGGAGATGTAAGAGAGGTGAGTTTGATTTCTGAGTCAGGAAGATCCCTTGGAGGGAATGGTACCCCACTCCAGTATTCTTGCCTGGAGAATCCCCTTGGTCAGAGGAGCCTGGCGGGCTACAGTCCATGGGGTCGCAAAGAGTTAGACATGACTGAATCGACAGCACGCATGAACAGAACACAGAAGAGGAAACTGCAGTCCGGGATTGCCTCAGGTCTTCAGGACGCATGGGCTGCAGGGACACTGAGCATCGTGGGGTGGGCTGGGGGTAGCCTGACTGGGGAGAGATGTCTCCCCAGACTCCTGGGAGAGCAGCTTCTCCCAGCCACTCACCTCACTGAAGACCTGGTCCACCAACCAGGGCTGTGGATGACCCCAGAAAGTAAGCTCTGGTCCCCGTGACAGGAGGTAGACAAGGTTTTCACAGCCAGGGAAGGGGGTTGAGAAAGCCAACCTTGGTGTCTTGGCTGCAACGTGATGTCAGCAGTAACCCCTTGGCAAGTCCTGGGGAGGGGGCAGTGGCCATGGTAACAGGTGACAATTGCGCCCCCACCTGGAACTGGGCATTCCAGGAGCCCAGGAATAGATTTCTCAGGGTGCCCAGAGGACAAAGGTCAGGTTACCCTGGGCCCCGACTCCAGGAGGACTTAGCAGAGGCTGAGCTTCTCTTCTAAACAGGCTGGGGAGCAGAGGACACCGCCCTGTGACCACCCTGAGGTCTCATGTCTGGCCCAGAAACACAGTGTCAGTAATTTAATGTTGTGAGACTCTGACTTCCCAGATTGGATATTTCTATGCAATGCTTGATTTGTCTGCTTCAAAATCAGTTGTTGCTGTTCAGTTGCTCAGTCATGTCTGATTCTTTATGATCCCATGGACCTCAGCACACCAGGCTTCCCTGTCCTTCACCATCTCCCAGAGTTTGCTCAAACTCATGTCCATTGAGTCCGTGATGCCATCCAACCACCTCATCCTCTGTCGTCCCCTTCTCCTCCTGCCCTCAATCTTTCCCAGCATCAGGGTCTTTTTCATCAGGGGAGTTCTCAAAATCAGTTCTAGGAAAGAAAACACATCAGGTACAAAGGTAGAAGGCCAAGAGTAAAAGAGTGAGATGTGGGGTGCAGTCCAAGATTTGGGGCCAAGCTGTGTTTGGGCCACATTTCTTTGAGCTTAAATCCTCTCAAACAGTAGCTGTGTCCGTGTGCCTTTGGTTCAGCGTTCAGCGTCTCGTAGATCCCTCGCGAACCGCAACGGAGTTGACGTCCCACGCTCAGCTGTGTGAACGAGTGCTCTTCCCTGCTCCCGCGGGGAATGTCCCAGGGTGCAGGGGTGCAGGGCCAAGTGTGGGGGAGCCACTGAGCCTGTTCTCCATGGAGAGTCCCGCTGGGCACTCACTTGAACAGAATGCAGATCCTCATTCTCCCTCATTCGCTATGTTATGCCTTTCAAAGGTGTCCAGACTTCTTCCATCAACTCTAGCTCAGTCCTGAAGTAGAGCCCACTTCCTTGGGCACCGTCCCCTACCATGGCCCCTGCTGACCTGGGCTTCCCGGCTCCCAGGGGGGTTCTACAATCACCTAACTGCATACCCTCTCAGATGCATTTTCTCTTTTTGTGCCTTGAGTGAAGTGCCTGAGTGTTTGGCATTTTCTGGAGACTGTTGGCTGTTCCGAGATGCCATTGTGCTTTCTCCATCACATGTGGTCCCTTCAGAGATGCATCCTAAGCAGGTGTGCATCCTTGTGCTCAGAATCTGGACACCAGGACATGTGTCACTGGACACAAGTGGCCACCTTTCCATGAACTGATTTGGGTGTACATGGACACCTCTGTGCCAGTGTGAGTGGGACAGAGCAGAGGGATGGCTGGAGGGAGGGCTTGCTGGACTGGGGGGGCACCCCCATGCTGGTCATTTGGCTGATGTAAACTGGGAACCCCCACCTTGGTCCATCCCGCTGGGAAGTGAGTAAGTTAGCCAGGCCTCAGACGATTTTATCTAAATGACATATTCATGATTTTTTTTTTCTTACAGTGCTGATTAAACCAGAGCTTTTTCGTAAAATTGATTGGTGGTTTTGAGATTGTGCAGACCAGACCACAATCCAATTCTGTGCGGTTGTCCACATGTTCCCACTGGCTGCTCAGTGGATGGACACTGTCCTCAGCTCATGTCACTGCGGTTTGATACTTGGAACAGTGGAACTGACAGAAAACAGAGAGAGAAATAGAGCAAACAGCAGAAAAACAAAGGCAAGATTCAAGCAGCCAAAGGAAGAGAAAAGGAGAGGAATAGGGTCTGAGGACTTTGGATGCCTGAAGGAGGATGATGGTCAGGTCTTCAGATGGAAAAGCTGAAGGTGAGGTGAGAAGGATCAGAGATGATCTTCTTGGACAACTTGTCCATTCCAAAAATACCTTTCAGCATCTAGACTGCCTGATTTTAGAGTGTGAAATTTGGGTTCTGATTCTCCCAAACAGAAGGGATTTGTGCACTGAAATTAATGTTTTTTTTGCATAAAGTTTAGAGCCATGCTTCACCAACATGGGAAAGTCACACACAGTTCTTTCTGTCTTCATGTTGTCCTTTCAGACGAACAGTTTGTGGGACTAACTCTAGGCACCTTTAGTCTGAGACTGCAGTGGGTGGGGCATGATTTGTTCCATAATTTGAGATAGAATCTGGATCATACACTCCCCTTCCTGCACACTTAGAACCTCCAGGATCAGTCCACTGAATACTAGTCACTTTGACACCACTAACTGGCACCCCTATTTTTACAGATGGAGAAACAGTGTTTCAAGAAAATTCAGTGACTTTCTCAGTCATACATGTGAAGGAGTGGAGCTAAAATTTGAACTCAAGTCTGTTTTGCCTTCAGACTATATGAAATTTCATATTTACACATATAAATGTCTATATGAAAGTAGGTACCAACTACATATTACCACCCCTCCAAACTCCACACAAAATATCAAGAAAGTCTAAATTTGTTTAGAGAAACAAGCTTATGAAGGATAGTTAAAGAAGCTAAAACAGTATTCTTAGTGATGAACTTTTTGCTATAATTCAATTCTAGTTAGTCCTAGGAGACTAATGTTTGTCAGTGTGAAGAGAAATGTTTTCATTCAGCAAAAATGTACTGAATGTTCTAATAAGACACCATGGAAATTGGAAAATTAACTTGTCAACTAAACAACACGTGAAATTTTGGACCAAACCTAGCATGAGTTGCTGCTGCTGCTGCTGCTAAGTCGCTTCAGTCGTGTCCGACTCTGTGCGACCCCATGGATGGCAGCCCATGAGGCTCCCCTATCCCTGGGATTCTCCAGGCAAGAACACTGGAGTGGGTTGCCATTTCCTTCTCCAAAGCAGGAAAGTGAAAAGTGAAAGTGAAGTCGCTCAGTCGTATCAGACTCTTCGAGACCCCATGGACTGCAGCCTACCAGGCTCCTCTGTCCATGGAATTTTCCAGGCAAGAGTACTGGAGTGGGGTGCCATTGCCCTCTCCGACATGAGCTGGAGACTGCTTACTTGCAAACCCCCAGTATGAATGTATTGAAATATTTGTTATCATTGAGGGCAGAACTAGAGGGTCTGCATTCAAAACCCAGGCTCCCCATTCTGCAGGTTGTCTTCTCAATTAGTTTATGAAAATAGGGTTTCCATATGCTCCTGCAATCCCATTCCTGGGCATGCTTCCAGAGAAAACTATAACTTGAAAAGGTATATGCACCCTTATGCTCACAGCAGCACATAGCAGCACTATTTGCAATAGCCAAGCCATGGAAGCAATCTAGGCGTTCACTGACAGATGAGTGGATCAAGAAGCTGTGGTCGTATAGACACAGGAATATCACTCGGCCATACACAGAATGAAATAATGCCACTTGCAACAGTATGGTTGGACCTAGAGATTGTCATTCTAAGTGAAGTCAGACAGAAACAAATATCATAGAATATTGCTTTCTCTGCGGAGTCTTAAAAAAGGCACAAATGACCTTATTTTTAAAACAGAAGTAGACCCACAGACATAGAAAACAAACTTATGTTAACAAAGAGGAAAGAGAAGAGGAGGGATAAATTAGGAAGTTGAGATTAATCTGTACATACTACTACTACATATGAAACAGATAAGCAATACAGACCTGCTACATAGCACAGGAACTCTACTGTATATACTATGTGTTCGGCCACTCAGTTGTGTCCTACTCTTTGCGGCCCCATGGACTGCAACCCATCAGGCTCCTCTACCCATGGAATTTTCCAGGCAAGAATACTGGAGTGGAAAATTCCATAGGCAGAGGCCATTTCCTATGCCAGGGGATCTTCCTACCCAGGTATCAAATGCACATCTCCTGCATTGGCAGGCAGATTCTCTACTAAGAGCACCACCTGGGAAGTCCACTCAATATCCTATGATAACCCATAATGGAAAAGAATCTGAAAAGTAATAGTTAATACAGTACATGTATGACTGCATCATGTATAATAATAGTATATGTACATCTGAATCACTATGCTGTGTACCTAAAACTATCAGGACATTGAAATTAACTCTTCTAGTTAAAAAAATAAACCCAGTCCCACCATTGACTTTACACTTGACTATGGATGGAGGTTCGTGACATTGTACAGGAGACAGGGATCAAGACCATCCCCATGGAAAAGAAATGCAAAAAAGCAAAATGGCTGTCTGGGAGGCCTTACAGATAGCTGTGAAAAGAAGAGAAGTGAAAAGCAAGGAGCAAAGGAAAGATATAAGCATCTGAATGCAGAGTTCCAAAGAATAGCAAGAAGAGATAGAAAGCCTTCCTCAGTGATCAATGCAAAGAAATAGAGGAAAACAACAGAATGGGAAAGACTAGAGATCTCTTCAACAAAATTAGAGATACCAAGGGAACATTTCATGCAAAGATGGGCTCAATAAAGGACAGAAATGGTATGGACCTAACAAAAGCAGAAGATATTAAGAAGAGGTGGCAAGAATACACAGAAGAACTGCACAAAAAAGATCTTCACGACCCAGATAATCACAATGGTGTGATCACTCACCTAGAGCCAGACATCCTGGAATGTGAAGTCAAGTGGGCCTTAGAAAGCATCACTACGAACAAAGCTAGTAGAGGTGATGGAATTCCAGTTGAGCGATTCCAAATCCTGAAAGATGATGCTGTGAAAGTGCTGCACTCAATATGCCAGCAAATTTGGAAAACTCAGCAGTGGCCACAGGACTGGAAAAGATCAGTTTTCATTCCAATCCCAAAGAAAGGCAATGCCAAAGAATGCTTAAGCTACCACACAATTGCACTCATCTCACACGCTAGTAAAGTAATGCTCAAAATTCTCCAAGCCAGGCTTCAGCAATACATGAACCATGAACCTCCTGATGTTCAAGCTGGTTTTAAAAAAGGCAGAGGAGCCAGAGACCAAATTGCCAACATCCACTGGATCATCAAAAAAAACAAGAGAGTTCCAGAAAAACATCTCTTTCTGCTTTATTGACTATGCCAAAGCCTTTGACTGTGTGGATCACAATAAACTGTGGAAAATTCTCAAAGAGATGGGAATACCAGACCACCTGACCTGCCTCTTGAGAAATTTGTATGCAGGTCAGGAAGCAACAGTTAGAATTGGACATGGAACAACAGACTGGTTCCAAATAGGAAAAGGAGTACTTCAAGGCTGTATATTGTCACCCTGCTTATTTAACTTCTATGCAGAGTGCATCATGAGAAACATCGGGCTGGAAGAAGCACAAGCTGGAATCAAGATTGCCGGAGAAATATCAATAACCTCAGATATGCAGATGACACCACCTTTATGGCAGAAAATGAAGAGGAACTAAAAAGCCTCTTGATGAAAGTGAAAGAGGAGAGTGAAAAAGCTGTCTTAAAGCTCAACATTCAGAAAACAAAGATCATGGCATCTGGTCCCATCACTTCATGGGAAATAGATGGGGAAACAGTGGAAACAGTGGCAGACTTTTTTTGGGAGGCTCCAAAATCACTGCAGATGGTGACTGCAGCCATGTAATTAAAAGACACTTACTCCTTGGAAGGAAAGTTATGACCAACGTAGATGGCATATTCAAAAGCAGAGACATTACTTTGCCAACAAAGGTCCGTCTAGTCAAGGCTATGGTTTTTCCTGTGGTCATGTATGGATGTGAGAGTTGAACTATGAAGAAAGCTGAGCACTGAAGAATTGATGCTTTTGAACTGTGGTCTTGGAGAAGATTCTTGAGAGTCCCTTGGACTGCAAGGAGATCCATCCAGTCCATTCTAAAGGAGATCAGTCCTGGGTGTTCTTTGGAAGGAATGATGCTGAAGCTGAAACTCCAGTACTTTGGCCACCTCATGCGAAGAGTTGACTCATTGGAAAAGACTCTGATGCTAGGAGGGATTGGGGGCAGGAGGAGAAGGGGACAACAGAGGCTGAGATGGCTGGATGGCATCACTGACTCGATGGACGTGAGTCAGAGTGAACTCTGGGAGTTAGTGACGGACAGGGAGGCCTGACGTGCTGCGATTCATGGGGTCGAGAAGGGTCGGACACGACTGAGCGACTGAACTAAACTGAACTGATGGGCAAATTACTTCAGTTCCGTGTGCCTCTGTTTCTAGCTGTAAAGTGAGGTAGGTGCTAGGAGTATTCACCTCAATGAATGGTTGAGAAGCCATTGAGTTGGTGAGTAGAGGACTCAGGTGATTGCCTGGTACATATAATTCAATGTATTAGTAGCATTAGCTTATGGAATGATCTTCCTGAATTTTTTAGAATGATCATATGGATCATCTTCTCTGAGATGCTAATATGGTAAATTAGCTTAATAGACTTTCTAACAGTAAAGAATCTGGCATATCTAAAATTAACTCATTGAAGAATAACACACTATATTTTTTATGTGTGCAGCACTAAGTTTGCTCACATTTTGTTGAGAGTATTTGCAAGCAGAATGGGATTGGAATCCCATCCCTGGAATCCCAGGTGGCGCTAGGTGGTAAAGGATCTGCCTGCAATGCTGGAGATATAAGACACTTGGGTTCAATCTCTGGGCTGGGATGATCCCCTGGAGGAAGGCATGGCTACCCACTCTAGTATTCCTGCCTGGACAATCTCATGGACTAAGGATCCTGGCCAGCTACAATTCATGGGGTTGCAAAGAGTTGGACACAGCTGAATCGACTTAGCGTGCATTAGCAAATGGGGTTGACTTGGCATTTTCCTTTCTTTTTATCATGCTTATCTACTTTGATATTTGGGTTATACTCTCTACAAATGGGAAGTGTTTGCTCATTGTCTATTCCCTGGAAGAGTCTATGTAAGATTGATATTTCCTAAATGTTTGGTAAAATCATCAAGGCCAGTGTCATCTTTGTCCATTTTGTCTCCAGAGGATTTTACAGTGCTAACTTAATATTTTTTAAATATTAGAGAAGTAGGATTTTTATATTTCCTCTTGGGTTATTTATATTTTTGTAAGGAATTATTCATTTTGTCTAAACTTTCAAATGTATTGCCATAAAGTTGCTCATAATATTCTCTGATTTTTTAATATCTCTTGTTTATGTAGTCGTGGCCCTCTTTTCATGCCTAAAACTGTTTATTGCTGCCATCTATATCCTTATGAGTCTTGATAATTTTGTGCATCTTATAACTTTATAACAAAGCTAGTATTTGGTTTTGTTGGCTCATTCCATTATATTTATTTTCCTTTTATTGATTTCTGCTGTTTATTATTTCATCCCTTTATTTTCATTAGATTTATCCTGTTAGTATTTTAATATCTTTCTTTATTGAAGTGAATCAATAACCAGTCCTTTCCTTCTAACATGAAAATTTGAGATTAAATATCTCTAAATATGGGATTAAGTAAAATAACACAACTTTTGATACATAGTATTGCATTATTTTTGTTGTTGTTATTGTTCAGTCACTAAGTTGTATCAACTCTTTGCAACTCTGTGGACTGTAGTCCATCAGGTTCCTCTGTCCATGGGATTTCCCAGGCAAAAATTTTGGAGTGGGTTGCCATTTCTTTCTCCAAGGGATCTTACTGACCCAGGGATCGAGCCCATGTCTCCTGCATTGGCAGGAGGATTTCTTTACCACTGAGCTATTAGGGAAGATGTATTATCTTTAATAATAAGTATTATATAATTATCCCTATGATTATATTTGATCTTTTAAAAACATTTATAAATGTAGGTTTCTAAAAATAATTTTATCTTTTTTACTGTTAAATTATAATTAATTCTAATATTTTTAAACATAATTTATATACTGTTTATTCTGTGAAATTTGTTAATTCTTGATATAAGGCCTGGTAAAGGTTCAATTTTTATAAAAATCTCATATATTTGAGAAGATTATATATTCTCTAAATGTTTAGTGAAGGGGACTATATATATTCATCAGATAATATTTGTTAATTTTATTATTCTTCTGTTGAATTTTTGTTGCTTTATCTATCAACTAATAAGAACCTACGATATAGCATAGTGATCTCTACTCAATATTCTGTTAATGACTTACATGGGAAAAGAAGCTAAAAAAGAATGGATTTATGTGTATGTCTGACTGATAATTTGTTGTACAACAGAAACTAATCCAATACTGTAAATCAACTATACTACAAAAAAAAATAATTTTAAAAGGTTAAATGTTCATGTAAGACATGATTTATGCAGTAAAATATAGATGCCCATTTTTATGTATCCAAAACTCTAGGATGAGTGGAAGACAGCTTTCACCCTGACTCAGGCAACCACAGTTACAATCGACTGACGTGTCCACCAGGAAAATACCATGTAGGATATCTCTGTTCAGACACTGTGGGGTGAGCCACAGCACTCTGCCATCACACCAGAATCACTCAGAGCTCTCGAGCAGCATCATGGACGATGAAATGTAAGCAGGGTACCCATCTTAACGTCAGTGATCATCTCATTTCCCAGCTTACTAAGGCTGTTGTTGTAATAAAATTTGAGTAATACAATCAATTTATAAATTTATTTGGTCGATTAGTTTTATGGTCTTGCTATTTGGAGGAGTCTGATAAATATAGAAATGACCAAAATGTGGGTTTTCATAAAGTTGACAATGGAGAGTGGAAGAGGAAAGAGGAGGGAAAGACATTTACGCAGGCTCGTTTCTGAGTACCTTCACGGTGCCTGTGGCCCCTGCTTGTGTGGGCAGTCCAACGAAACCCACTTGCTGAAATCTGGTGGACCTTCACTGAAGGCGTTTTAGGTGCTGGTCCAAAATGGTGCAGAACACTAATGATCCAGAGTTTTGTTTGAAATGAATATCCTGTGGCTGTGAGTAAGGGGTGCTTGATTCAGGGCAAAGATGGATGTGTAGTTTGCAGTAAATTAAACTGAAAACGTCTAGGACTGACCCAAAGAGCCTCCTGAAAATCCACTCATCCGCAGGTGACCCTATGTCTGTGTGAGCAACCTTGCCTCGTTAGAATTGTACGTAGACTCTTGCCCTGAATGGTATGTTTTAACAGGTATGAACTTTGGGGTTGCTCTTCCTTCAGTGTCATCTCTTCTCTAATCACCCAGAGCCCTGGCTATGGGTTAGAAGTGATTTGGATCAGTGCTGACCAAGGGGCTCTCCTGTGAAACAAGACTGCAGAAGGTGCAAGCGAGCTGCCAAGAAGGGCTACATTGTGTTCCTCCTTCCTAGAGGTTCTCCAGCAAGTGAAAGCAGAGGTTCTTGAGTTGTTTTAGAACGAAGACACCCATTTGACTTCTCTGCTTCCCATCACCTTGAAGCTCAGATAGCTTTTCTTTCCTCTTCCTTCTTCCTCTTCTCCTCTTCCTCCTCCACCTCCTTCTCTTTCTTCTTCCCCACCCCTACGCCCGGCACTGCACCCATTCCCACACCGATGTCTCAGCATCTTCAGAACAGGTCTCCATGCAACAACGCTTGTAAAGCTTATTTGAGATCAGCTCCGTCTCATCTCTGATTGGCTGACAATACGGAATTCACTGCAGCAGCCAACAGACATTTCCTTGTGACAGATGGGCCATGGTTATTTCATTTTTAGTCTGTTTTGTTTAGCGTTTATGTTGACGAAGAGGAAAGAAAAGATTTCCTGGAAGCGGGGAGGTGTTTGTTGTGTTTCTCGAGATGCCTGCAAGGCACAAGAATCCCTTCAACTTCGTGGTGAGACGATCACACTGCCTGAGGGGAACCCGCAGCCAGTCTGGCGTCTGGCGATGCAAATCAAGCCCTGAGACTGACAAAGAAGAGACGCACATTTGATATTCCACTAGTTTCGAAAGCGCCCAAAGTAATATTTACAAATAAGATTTTTGATGATGCCAGGAGAAACAATTGAAAAAATAAAACAGAAAACCACACATTCTTCTACAAGCAAATAGAAATTCAGTCCTCGTCATACGACAGTTTCTACAGCCGTGTGTTTTGGTGACTGTATCTAATGCATATGTGAACCCATTAGATAGTGACATAGGCTTTCCAGGTTAAACTGGGATGGGAAAAGCATTTCTAGGTTCAGTGGTTTAATTTTTGGTAGGCAAAGTTAAGCTTTGGAGAGCGCAATGGCATCCCACTCCAGTGCTTTTGCCTGGAGAGTCCCATGGATGGAAGAGCCTGGTGGGCTGCAGACCATGGGGTCGCTAGGAGTCCGACATGACTAGGCGACTTCCCTTTCACTTTTCACTTTCATGCATTGGAGAGGGAAATGGAAACCTACTCCAGTGTTCTTGCCTGGAGAGTCCCAGGGAAGGGGGAGCCTGGTGGACTGCCGTCTCTGGGGTCACACAGAGTCGGACACGACTGAAGTGACTTAGCAGTAGCAGCAGTAGCAGCAGGCAAAGTTAAGCTTATTCTGTGCATGAAGAAGTTGGAGAGAGATGGATGGGGACAGGGCACCTAAGCTGGCTACACAAAGATGCTTCATTTGTCCTTGTCATTTGCAATTATTATTTTATGGTAAATATTAATTTCTGTCTATTGCTTATTTTATTGTTTTTATTATCTAGGTAATTTGTCATTATTTTATCTGAGGCTTTTTTTTTTTTTAAAGGACCCTATGTGTTTCTTTCTTATAGCTTAGGAAATGGTTGCTTGGGAATTTTTGATATTCAGTTCAGTTCTGTCACTCAGTCATGTCCAACTCTCTGCTACCCCATGGACTGCAACACACCAGGCCTCCCTGTCCATCACCAACTCCCAGAGTTTACTCAAACTCATGTCCATTGAGTCAGTGATGCCATCCAACCATCTCATCCTCTGTCGTGCCCTTTTCTTCTCTCCTTCACTCTTTCCC
This sequence comes from Bos grunniens, assembly GCF_055505025.1. Classification (NCBI taxonomy): domain Eukaryota; kingdom Metazoa; phylum Chordata; class Mammalia; order Artiodactyla; family Bovidae; genus Bos; species Bos grunniens. The sequence goes on along the minus strand of NC_141188.1, from coordinate 4,623,764 downwards.
AGCATCGAGGTCTTTTCCAATGAGTCAGTTCTTCCCAACAGGCGGCCAAAGTATTGGAGTTTCAGCTTCAGCATCAGTCCTTCCAATGAATATTCAGGGTTGATTTCCTTTAGGATGGACTGGTTGGATCTCCTTGCAGTCCAAGTGACTCTCAAGAGTTTTCTCCAACACCACAGTTGAAAAGCATCAATTCTTCAGCACTCAGCTTTCTTTATAGTCCAACTTTCACATCCATACATAACCACTGGAAAAACCATAGCCTTGACTAGATGGACCTTTGTTGGCAGGGTCTCTGATTTTTAATATGCTGTCCAGGTCGGTCACAGCCTTTCTTCCAAGGAGCAAGCATCCCTCAATTTCATGTCTTCAGTCACCATCTGCAGTGATTTTGGAGCCCCCCAAAATAGTCTGTCACTGTTTCCATTGTTTCTCCATCTATTTGCCATGAGGTGATGGGACTGGATGCCACAGTCTTAGTTTTCTGAATGTTGAATTTTAAGCCAACATTTTCACCCTCCTCTCTTTAGTTCCTCTTCACTTTCTGCCATAAGGGTGGTGTCATCTGCATATCTGAAGTTATTGATATTTCTCCCGGCAATCTTGATTCCAGCTTGTGCTTCTTCCAGCCCAGCGTTTCTCATGATGTACTCTGCATAGAAGTTAAATAAGCAGGGTGACAATATACAGCCTTGATGTACTCCTTTCCTGTTTTGGAACCAGTCTGTTGTTCCATGTCCAGTTCTAACTGTTGCTTCTTGACCTACACACAGATTTCTCAGGAGGCAGATAAGGTGGTCTGATAGTCACATCTCTTTAAGAATTTTCCACAGTTTGTTATGATCTACACAGTCAAAGGCTTTGGTGTAGTCAATAAAGCAGAAGTGGCAGGAACCCCTCACAAGAAATGGAGTAGCCATCATGGTCAACAAAAGCGTTCGAAATGCAGTACGTGGATGCAATCTCAAAAACAACAGGATGATCTCTGTTCATTTCTAAGGCAAACCATTCAATATCACAGTAATCCAAGTCTATGCCCCAACCAGTAAGGAGGAAGAAGCTGAAGTTGAACGGTTCTACAAAGACCTAAAAGACCTTTTAGAACTAACACCCAAAGAAGATGTCTTTTTCATTATAGGGGACTGGAATGCAAAAGTAGGAAGTCAAGAAACACCTGGAGTAACAGGTAAATTTGGCCTTGGAATATGGAATGAAGCAGGGCAAAGACTAATAGGGTTTTGCCAAGAAAATGCACTGGTCATAGCAAACACCCTCTTCCAACAACACAAGAGAAGACTCTACACATGGACATCACCAGATGGTCAACACCAAAATCAGATTGATTATATTCTTTGCAGCCAAAGATGGAGAATCTCTATACAGTCAACAAAAACAAGACCAGGAGCTGACTGTAGCTCATATCATGAACTCCTTGTTGCCAAATTCAGACTTAAATTGAAGAAAGTAGGGAAAACCACTAGACCATTCAGGTATGACCTAAGTTAAATTCCTTATAATTATACAGTGGAAGTGAGAAATAGATTTAAGGGACTAGATCTGATAGATAGAGTACCTGATGAACTATGGACGGAGGTTCGTGACATTGTACAGGAGACAGGGATCAAGACCATCCCCATGGAAAAGAAATGCAAAAAAGCAAAATGGCTGTCTGGGGAGGTCTTACAAATAGCTGTGAAAAGAAGAGAAGTGAAAAGCAAAGGAGCAAAGGAAAGATATAAACATCTGAATGTAGAGTTCCAAAGAATAACAAGAAGAGATAAGAAAGCCTTCCTCAGTGATCAATGCAAAGAAATAGAGGAAAACAACAGAACGGGAAAGACTAGAGATCTTTTCAAGAAAATTAGAGATACCAAGGGAACATTTAATGCAAAGATGAGCTCGATAAAGGACAGAAATGGTATGGACCTAACAGAAGCAGAAGATATTAAGAAGAGGTGGCAAGAATACACAGAAGAACTGTACAAAAAAGATCTTCATGACCCAGATAATCACGATGGTGTGATCACTGACCTAGAGCCACACATCCTGGAATGTGAAGTCAAGTGGGCCTTAGAAAGCATCACTACGAACAAAGCTAGTGGAGGTGATGGAATTCCAGTTGAGCTATTCCAAATCCTGAAAGATGATGCTGTGAAAGTGCTGCACTCAATATGCCAGCAAATTTGGAAAACTCAGCAGTGGCCACAGGACTGGAAAAGGTCAGTTTTCATTCCAATCCCAAAGAAAGGCAATGCCAAAGAATGCTCAAACTACCGCACAATTGCACTCATCTCACATGCTAGTAGAGTAATGCTCAAAGTTCTCCAAGCCAGGCTTCAGCAATATGTGAACCATGAACTTCCTGATGTTCAAGCTGGTTTTAGAAAAAGCAGAGGAACCAGATCAAATTGCCAATATCCACAGGATCATCAAAAAAAAACAAGAGAGTTCCAGAAAAACATCTCTTTGTGCTTTATTGATTATGCCAAAGACTTTGACTGTGTGGATCACAATAAACTGGAGAATTCTGAAAGAGATGGGAATACCAGACCACCTGACCTGCCTCTTGAGAAATTTGTATGCAGCTCAGGAAGCAACAGTTAGAACTGGACATGGAACAATAGACTGGTTCCAAATAGCAAAGGAGTACTTCAAGGCTGTATATTGTCACCCTGCTTATTTAACTTCTATGCAGAGTACATCATGTGAAATGCTGGGCTGGAAGAATCACAAGCTGGAATCAAGATTGCTGGGAGAAATATCAATAACCTCAGATATGCAGATGACACTACCCTTATGGCAGAAAGTGAAGAGGAACTAAAAAGCCTCTTGATGAAGGTGAAAGAGGAGAGTGAAAAAGTTGGCTTAAAACTCAACATTCAGAAAACAAAGATCATGGCATCTGGTCCCATCACTTCATGGGAAATAGATGGGGAAACAGTGGAAACAGTGTCAGGCTTTATTTTTTTGGCTTCCAAAATCACTGCAGATGGTGATTGCAGCCATGAAATTAAAAGACGCTTACTCCTTGGAAGAAAAGTTATAACCAAATAAGATAGCATATTCAAAAGCAGAGACATTACTTTGCCAACAAAGGTCCGTCTAGTCAAGGCCATGGTTTTTCCAGTGGTCATGTATGGATGTGAGAGTTGGACTGTGAAGCAGGCTGAGCGCCGAAGAATTGATGCTTTTGAACTGTGGTATTGGAGAAGACTCTTGAGAGTCCCTTGGACTGCAAGGAGATCCATTCAGCCCATTCTGACAGAGATCAGCCCTGGGATTTCTTTGGGAGGAATGATGCTAAAGCTGAAACTCCAGTACTTTGGCCACCTCATGCGAAGAGTTGACTCATTGGAAAAGACTCTGATGCTGGAAGGGATTGGGGGCAGGAGGAGAAGGGGACGACAGAGGCTGAGACGGTTGGATAGCATCACTGACTCGTTGGACGTGAGTCTGAGTGAACTCCGGGAGTTGGTGATGGACAGGGAGGCCTGGCGTGCTGGGATTCATGGGGTCACAAAGAGTTGGACATGACTGAGCGACTGAACTGAACAGAACTGAGATGTTTTTCTGGAAGTCTCTTGCTTTTTCAGTGATGTTGGCAGTTTGATCTCTGATTCCCCTGTCCTCTTTAAATCCAGCTTGAACATCTGGAAGTTCATGGTTCACATACTGTTGAAGCCTCACTTGGAGAATTTTGCGCATTAGTTTGCTAGTGTGTGAGATGAGTGCAATTGTGCAGTAGTTTGAACATTCTTTGGCATTGCCTTTCTTTGGGATTGAAATGAAAACGGACCTTTCCGGTCCTGTGGCTACTGTTGAGTTTTCCAAATTTGGTGGCATATTGTGTATAGCACTTTCACAGCATAATCTTTTAGGACTTGAAATCTCTCAACTGGAATTCCATCACCTCCACTAGCTTTGTTCATAGTGATGCTTCCTAAGGCCCACTTGACTTCACATTCCAGCATGTCTGACTCTAGGTCACACCATCGTGGTTATCTGGCTTATAAAGTTATTTTTTTTTTATAGTTCTTCCGTGTATTCTTGCCACCTCTTCTTAATATCTTCTGCTTCTGTTAGGTCCATACCATTTCAGTCCTTTATTGTGCCCACCTTTGCATGAAATGTTCCCTTGGTATCTCTAATTTTCTTGACAAGATCTCTAGTCTTTCCCATTCTGTTGTTTTCCTCTATTTCTTTGCATTGATCACTGAGGAAGGCTTTCTTATCTCTCCTTGCTATTCTTTGGCATTTTTGACATGGACCTTTCTAAAGTTTAGGCAAAAACTGTGAACGTGCTTCTTCTTCACTCCCTTTGCTATTTTTAATTTACAGGTTGCACAATAGCATTCTCTCGAGGTTTCTTTCATTCCTGTATGGCAATAATTAATTATTGTTTGTAAAATTGAATCTTTACCAAAATGTTTTTTTCATTGTTCTCAGAGTAATAAGCAGTTGACATGGTAAGTAAAGTATTTTTCTTTTTCAGTAGAGTGAGATTTTTCCATCAGACCTCTGGGTAGTTGGAATGGACTTTCAGTCTGACAGGACCTTTCTGCCAAATATGTGCTCTATTTCTTTCTCAATATTGCCCAACTTCTGCTTCTGGGAGATGGGTTAACAGTATCCTTCTACCTCCCTTATTATAGAGTTTCACCCCATCCTGATGGCAACATCGATACAATGGACATGAGTCTGGGCAAACTCCAGGAGCTAGCAAAGGACAGGGAAACCTGGCTTGCTGCAGTCCTTGGGGTTGCAAAGAGTAGGATATGACTTAGAAATGGAACAACAACCCCATTCTGTACACATACTTCTCATAGCCAATCTCTTTTTAATTTATGCATTCAAGAACATTTCCTTTAAAAGCCTTTAAGCTTTTTATTTTGAATTAATTATATAATCATAAGCAATTCTGAGAAATAATACCATGAGATCCTGTATACCCATCACCACACTTCCCCTAGGAGTGACATTTTGAAAATCTAGAGTGTATCACAGCCATCAGGTTGACATTCACACAATCCACTGGCCTCATTCACATTTCACCTATTTCACATGTACTCCTTTGAATGTGTGTGCGTATTTGGTTTTATGCAATTGTGTTCTATGACACAACTGTTCTATGACAAGTACCCGAGCATACACACAACAAAGTCCTATGTCACCCTTTTCCAACCCCAGCCACCTCCCATCCAACTGTGCTTAATCCCCACAACCATGACCTCCACTCTGGGATGCTCTCATTTCAAATGTGATGTAGGGTCGCAAGGTGCCTAGCCTCTGACACTTCTGATAGCTCTTGCTCTTGGGATCAACACATTTTCTTCTTGAAATGACCTGCATTCTTCATGCTAACTCTGTTCTTAGTTTCTTATAATCTTCACCCCTGACAACATCAGCTCCAGCTGGTACAACTGCTTGGAGTCAAAGTCCCATTTTGCATCTCAAACACAGAAGTCTCATCTTTAGCTGTTGGCTCTCTGACCACAGCTGTTTGGTTTCTCCCCTCAGCTGTCTCAGGACAAACTCTCCCACCCTTAAAACTCCTTTTGAACAATTTGAGCCACTTTGCAATGACAAAAAACAGACCACTTTTGAGTTTAGAGTGGGAAGGGTCATATGATGAAGCCAGGGGAGCAGGTGGGACTATATCAGGAGCTGAGACGCTTCCACTGCCTGGAGTCAGAAATAACTCTAATAGTGCTATATGAATAGCCAACATCTTGCTAACTTTCAGAAGGGGGCACTGTCCTCTTCCCTGGCCTAATTCTTACAGGCACCATCTGCAGTATCTACCATGGAGCAGGTATCATGTAGATATGTTTATAGTTCTCTCGTGAAATGTTCATGGCATCTCTACCATCAGGGGCATCAGGTCTATTAACCTGAAATTAAGGATCTTTTCTCTAATGAGGCAGTGGATGCAGACAGATTAAAATTTGCCACTAAGATCAAAGATCCTTCTCGGAACAGACTTCCTTAGGAATTCAATCAATCACTCTGTAGCTGAAGTTCCTGAGTTCCTGCAATGGCATATAATACACTCTTCCTCTTCTACTGGGATCGTTTCTTTTTATTAATCTTCCTCTAACCACGAACATTTTAAAATAAATTTCTGTGCCATCTAGAAGATAATGCATGCTGACTTGTAAAATTTGTTTCATTTATACTTTATACTTATGCTTTTATGCATTCTTCTTTATCGTCATTGTTATTCTTTCCTTGGAATCTCTTCCATTATTTTTCTTCATTCTACATCATACCAATGTATCAATTCTAACACAGTATCCAGTTTCTTACCCCACGTCTCACACTGAGGTTAGAGCCCTTCTGGTCAAATTCTTATTCTTTCCTTTAAGTCTTTGTAAGATGCATGTTGCCCACGGTCTACCAGCCCATCATTCAGATGTCATAAGCAGTGATCCAGAAAACTACATGCTCTTGCTTTTATTTTTAATCTAGCTACACCTATTCTACATCCTTTTTCCTCTTTCAAAGTCAATAAAAATAAGTTTCAGGATTTTTTAAGGTCTCTCATTTATTCTCACATGAATCAGCAGAAATGAGTAATTGTCACATGTTTGATGAAGCTTGGCAGTCCTTCCATCATGAGAAACTCTCATTACCCACATCAAGGCGATGAATGATCACCTCTCATGGAAACCGTGACATCTTCTGTTCCTGGTGATCCCGTAACAGGATCCCCTGAACTCATTGATACCTGAGGATTTTTGCTGTCCTGGGGGTGTGAGATGTCAAGTCTTTGAAAGGAAGTTCTCTGTTCTGTGGGGCAACAATTGGATAAACTATTTTTATTGAGTCCTGACTTCTAATTATTAAACTTTGGCAGGACACTTGCATCCTTTCTTGTTGTTGTTTCATTGTTCAGTTGTGTTCAACTCTGCTACTCCATGTACTTTAGCCTGCCAGGCTTCTCTGTCCATGGAATTTTCCAGGCAAGAATACTGGAGCTGGTTGCCATTTCCTCCACCAGGGATTTTCCCAACCTAGGGATCGAACCCGAGTCTCCTGCATTGGCAGGAAGATTCTTTACCACTGAGCCATCAGGGAAGTCCACTTGCATCCTTACCAGATTTTAAGTTTTTGATCAGTTTTTTTTTTTTTTTTTTTTACTATTTTCTCCATCCTAATTAGGAACTCTGCATCAGGCATAATAGAGAGAGAGAGTTTTTCAAATCTCTTCATCTTCTACCTGGGAGTCTAGCTTGATAAGACATCCAATTGATGTAATGGCTCCAAGCAGGAAGAGTGGGCAACCTTCTGGTCTCTGGAAACTGTCTTCATTCATATTATATGGGATCAGCAAGTTGAATTGGAGTCTTTCTCATTTACAAGAGCATTGGATCTAATATATGTGCTCACCTTTGAGCTGCTAGTGACTCCGGGCTTCTGGAAAACCTATTTTTGACTTGCTGGATTATTCAAACTCTTCTCAAGACACAATTTTGTAATACTTGTTCCATATTAGAACTTCACTAAAAAAAAAAAAAATCACATCATGTGATGTGTGCAATCCAACTCCCCAGTTCAGCCCAGCACACACATCTTTCTCTTCCTCATAATCTCACTGCCCTGTTCCATCCCAGGAGCAGGGTTTAATTAATATAAGTCTGTAATTTGTTTCCCTAATTAGTAATATTATATGATTCTTGTGAACTGGTATCTAATTTCCTCATCACTAGATGTGAGGGGGTTGGGGAAAACCATGGAAGCTTTGTGAAAATATCTGTTCCAACAACTACAGATATTTAGTATGTATGAATGTTATTTTTTGAAAAACAGTATATGAATGCTATTTTTAAAAAATAACAAAAGAAGAGGGAAAAAATCTCCAAGGTCTTGAGGTGTACAAAACAGAACATCCAAGTTTATGAACCATAGTGTAACTTTTAGAAGTTGTACTTTATGGTTTGGAATTTTATTCCATCCTCTGGATAATACTGAGTCAGAAACTTCTGGAAATCTAACATAAAATAATTAGATGGACAGCATATCATGTATGTGGTCTTATAAGAAGAAAATAGAACGCTTTTGTAGCTATATTTTTATTGATCTGATTTTTAAACCCTTGGGTGTGTCAAGAAGTGGAATTTAAGCAAGTACTAGAAACATGAACACTGCTGTCCTTCATTTTGTCGATTGCTTTAGGGTAGTGTGGGATAGGAGGAATGTATCTGTTTGATTCTGTTCTTTCTCTTTCTCTGGGATTTTCTGAGTTTCCCAGTTACTCAGCTAAGCACAAACTGCTGTTCATACAGATGCAGCACCATGATTTGTGATTTGCTGGCTGTCATGCCCATTACTACCTGACTATGCTGTTACACTGTCACTCCTGGTTGCTGCCTCGATTTGTCTCCACAAGGAAGAGGATTTGTGAAGAAGAGGAGAAAATAAAAACCCTTCCATCATCCTGGTCCTGATTTTCACTTGGAAGCACACAGAGGTCATGCAAAAACATCAGGGAAAAAACACATACGCCCCTTTCATCCTCAAAAATTAATTGCCAAGAACATAACTTGGAGATTTTTTGTAAGCTAAACAAACAGTCTTCTAGGAGCTTGAAATTTGGTGGAGTTGAGATCAGTTCTCAGGAGTATTTCCACCCACAAGTCTCAAGTTGCTTCATCAGACAAAGCCCAAAGCACAGTTCTCCAAATTAAGAATAAGCCTCCATTTCTTCATGGGCTTCCCTCATAGCTCAGTAGGTAAAGACTCTGTTTCTTCAATCAAGCTCCCTCACATGGCCATCTTCAAACCCCCAAGGGTGACATCCTGGCAGCCAGCTCAGAGTTCTTTGTGCCACTCACCTCACTCAACACCTGATCCTCCCAGAGCCCAAGCAGTGGAGAGTCTACACAGCACCATGTTCATTCCAGTTTGGGGTAGACTTTCAGTCTGTGAGTCTAAAGCACTGAATCAGAGTAAAAATGAGCAAGCTATAACAAATGTTATTCAAGGTAGTTCATAGACTTAAATATCTGAGATATAAAAATACAAGTTCCAAAAGAAAACGTAGAAAAATATTTTTATTACTTTAAGATAGGGAAAAAGATCTCTTACACAGGGCACAAAAACCATTAGCTATTAAAAATGTTGACAAATTGTACTTCATTGACATTGTCCTGCTTGACAAAAGACACTCTAATAGAGTCAAAATTCAAGCCACACACCAAGGGAATATATTCGTAATACATCCATCCAACATAGTCATTTCAGAATAAAAATATCTCAGTGAGCCTACAAGAAGGGGGTTTGCCATTGTCAGTCATCTTACAAATGAAAATTAAAGCCGCAATGAGATGCTACTATGATACCAACTGTTGACAAGGATGTGGAGCAAGAGGGGCTCTTGTATGTTTCTGGTGTGGGTATATATGGCTGAAAAATATTTGGAAAACTGTTAGGCAGTAGAAACTAAAGCTAAACATGTGCCCACAGTCTGACCCAGGAAATCCACTCCTAGGTGTGTAGCCAACACATGCCTAAGAGTGTTTCCAACAGATCTGCTCATAGTAATTAGAAAGTAAAAACAACCCAAATGTTGAACAACAGACAAACAGATAAATGAATCATGATGTATTTATACAAGGAGATACATAACAATTAAAAAACAAAAAGAAAAACAAAACCCTACTGCTATCTGCAATATCACAGAGAAGAGTTTGGTAGATACGAAAGAGTAAAAACTGTCTGATGTTTATATGGGGTTCAGTAACAGACGAAACTAACCTAGGCCATTAGAAATCTGACAAGTGGTTCTCTCTGTGCATTATTGACTGAGAGAGAGCAGAAGGGGGAGTTCTAAGGTTATATAGGTACATGTACATATACATCAAGTTCATCAAGCTGAGTATTTCAATTAGCCCACTTGGCTATATCATGTCATATTCTAACAAACAAGTAAAAAAAAGGATTATGGACGAAGACAGGGTGGGTGGTAAGATTGATCTAGTTTTGCTTTCACTTTAGAATATAAAAAGCTGGAACCCTAACAGCAAAAGAGATGTGGATAAACTATAAAATCATTTTGTTTTGTTGAAACCATCAGAGAGGTTAGGTACAAGGAAAACAAGTAGCCGTAAATCAAGGGAGAGACAGTCAGTCCTCCCACCCCTGCCAGAAGGGTGGAGATGTGTGTTCTTGCCCATCTCCCATGGCAGAGTCAAGGAACAGGAGATTTCAGGCACTATGCAAGTGGGTGGGAAGAGCGCAGTTAAAAATCTGAAGCATTTCTAAGGCCACGTGTGGACGGGTGTGAGAAAGGAGACTTCTTGGAGATGTCAGATGTTGGAAGGCTTGTGTCCATTTAAGAGTCTCTTTTCTCAGATGTCCACCAGATGCTGACGAGAGATCTTGGTAGAATGGGGAAGCAAAGAACAACTGGACCATGATGCAGGTCTGAAGACAAGGATGGCCATGGCTGTGGGATGGGCATGGAGCCCTACCTGATGCTTCCTCCTTATGGAACCAGAGCTTCCTCCTAAAGGAGAGGCAGATAGTATGCTGTCCATGGGCAGAGGCAGATTTACTGCAGCTAGGTGGGGAATAAAGGGGAAATCTTCTACCTGGAAGGGAAGCTAGAAATCGCTGGGCTCATGATCCAGTATCCTAGACCAGAAGAAAGGCAAGAGACTATGTCTTAAACAAGATCTACCAAAGGCACAAGGCAGAGATCAGCTGAAGAGGAGGAAGCTGAGACTGTGGGAAGCCCCAAGCTTGAGACTCCAGCACACAGATCCCACTGAAGACCAGGGCTGGAGAGTACCACAAAAGCCAGAGGTCAACAGGATGCCCCGCTAAAGTACTGGTAAAATGGAAACTGAAAATCTGAAATTCCATACAGCTGGTGCCTGACTTTGGAATAAACACCTTTAGAGAAAGATAAGTTTCTTAAAATGTTAACAGGCCTCCTGGCCAGAAGATGATGTAATTCACCTGAACTTTTGCATATGATAAGTTTGAAAGCCTGGCTTAGATTAGGACCAGGAACTGCTGTCTTTGCATGACTCCACCCCTTCCCCCATTATCCTCTATGCACAACTTAAGGTATAAAAACTACTTTGGAAAATAAAGTGCGGACCTCGTTCACCGAAACTTGGTCTCCCCATGTCGCTCTCTCTCTCAAATTCTGGCTGAGTCTCCATCTGGAGCGTGGAACCCGCCATGCTTGCTAATTATGCCTGAGCTTCTAAGATCCGACCGGGGAGGCCTCAGTGTCTCCTCTCCTTCGGGAGAACGGAAGGACGCCTGCGGCCTACGTAAGTGGTGCAAACTTCTTGTCTTGAAGTTTTATTGGTCTCCCGAGTAAACCAAGCTACTCAGCCTCTTTTCTCCACTAAATTTTCCTACTGAGCTATCCTCATCCTATTATTCTTTATATCTTTGATAAAATATTTAAATAAATAGGTCGCTGACGCCGTCCCTGCTTCGAATACCCTGGATCAGCCGGGGCTGGTCCCTGGCACCATACCTAGCCAATATATCTATCATAAATAAAGTCAGAATAAAGACTCTTAAAGGGAAACAAAAGCTGAGAGAATTCAACATCAGCCAGTCATCAGGGAGAGGAAATAGGGTAGCAGTCAGAAGCCTAGACAAGAACTCTGGACATGACTGAAAGGAAACTTTCCAGTTTGTAATCTCTCTAAATAATCACTATCTAGTCAAGGCTATGGTTTTTCCAGTGGTCATGTATGGATGTGAGAGTTGGACTGTGAAGAAAGCTGAGCACCGAAGAACTGATGCTTTGAACTGTGGTGTTGGAGAAGACTCTTGAGAGTCCCTTGGACTGCAAGGAGATCCAACGAGTCCATTCTAAAGGAGATCAGTCCTGGGTGTTCTTTGGAAGGAATGATGCTGAAGCTGAAACTCCAGTACTTTGGCCACCTCATGCGAAGAGTTCTCTTTGGAAAAGACTCTGATGCTGGGAGGGATTGGGGGCAGGAGGAGAAGGGGACGACAGAGGGTGAGATGGCTGGATGGCATCACTGACTTGATGGACATGAGTCTGACTGAACTCTGGGAGTTGGTGATGGACAGGGAGGCCTGGCGTGCTGGGATTCATGGGGTCGCAAAGAGTCGGACACGACTGAGCGACTGAACTGAACTGAAGCAAAAATGCTAGCAGTGCATTCTGGATTTATAGTAGGATAAAAGCAAGTGTATGGCCACAGTAAGATAAAAGACTGTAGGAGGAAATTAGAAAGATACTGTTATGTTTTTATAATTCATGTGAAACGTATACTATTTGCACAGCCACAAAACATTTTCTCAGTGTTTTATTTATAACAGTTTCATGGTCACAGCAAAATTGAGAAGTCTTATGTACATATACCCATACATAAGTGTCCAAGGCAGAATTAGTCATAATGCCATGAACTAGAAACACTGTAAACATCTTTTAACTGGTGAACGGATAACCAAGCTGTGGAACATCCGTATGATGAAATACTATCAGTAGTAAGTAAGATGGAGAAGGCAATGGCACCCCACTCCAGTACTCTTGCCTGGAAAACCCCAGGGGCAGAGGAGCCTGGTAGGCTGCAGTCCATGGGGTCGCTAGGAGTCGGACACTACTGAGCGACTTCACTTTCACTTTTCACTTTCATGCATTGGAGAAGGAAATGGCAACCCACTCCAGTGTTCTTGCCTGGAGAATCCCAGGGACGGGGGAGCCTGGTGGTCTGCCATCTCTGGGGTCGCACAGAGTCGGACACGATTGAAGCGACTTAGCAGCAGTAGCAGTAAGTAAGAACAAACTACTGATACACACAATATGGATGAATCATATATATATTTGCTAAGTGAGAGAAGCCAGACCTCCAAAACTACATATTATATGACATTCTGGAAAGAGATAAATGACAGAAATAGACCTTTGTTTCCCAAGGGTTGGGGCTGAGGTGAGGGGTTCCTGCAAAGAGGCACAAGGAAGGCACATTTCCTTTTAGGATCGAGGAAATGTTTTGTATGTTGATGAGGGTAATGATTATGTGGCAACTTGAGCCTCTTTTTTGTTTTTTAATTGGAGGGTAATTGCTTTACAATGTTGTGTTAGTTTCCACCATACAGCAAGGTGAATCAGCTACATGTTTCATATAGCCCTCCCTCTTGGCTCCCTTTCCCCTCCCCCCATCCCACCAATCTGGGCTCCCTGTTATGCGGCGGCTTCCTGCTGGCTAGCTGTTGGACATATGGCAGCATGTGCTCGGCGGTGCTGCTCTCTGTTTGCCCACCTTCCCCTCCCTCGCTGTGCCCACAAATCCATTCTCAACATCTGCGTCTCTATTCCTGCCCCGCAAATAGGTTCATCAGGACCATTTTTCTAGGTTCCTTCTCCTCCTGCTTTCAATCTTTCCCAGAATCAGGGTCTTTTCAAATGAGTCAGTTGTTCACATCACATCCAGGACTGATCTCCTTTAGAATGGACGGGTTGGATCTCCTTGCAGTCCAAGGGACTCTAGAGTCTTCTCCAACACCACAGTTCAAAATCATCAATTCTTCGGCGCTCAGCTTTCTTCACAGTCCAACTCTCACGTCCATACATGACCACTGAATAAACCATAGCTTTGACTAGAGGGACCTTTGTTGGCAAAGTAATGTGTCTCTGCTTTTTAATATGTTGTCTAGGTTGGTCATAACTTTTCTTCCAAGGAGTAAGCGTCTTTTAATTTCATGGCTGCAGTCACCATCTGCAGTGAATTTGGAGCCCAAAATATAAAGTCAGCCACTGTTTCCACT